>NW_023270763.1:17477827-17499682 GCF_011800145.1 Mirounga leonina | reverse complement strand
GAGCAGGGAGCCCGATTCGGGACTCGATCCCAGGACCCCGGGATCATGACCCAAGCCAAAGGCAGACGCTTAACGACTGAGCCACCCAGGCGCCCCTAAAGATTTCATTTTTAAGTAATCTCTACACCCAACATGGGGCTCGAACTCACAACCCTGAAATCAAGAGTTCCATGCTCCGGGGTGCCTGGGTGGCTCAGTTGGTTGGGGGGCCCTGGGATCGAGCCCCACATATGGCTCCCTGCTCGGCGGGAAGCCTGCTTCTCCCTTTCCCACTCCCCCTGCTTGTGTTCCCTCTCTCGCTGTTTCTCTGTCAAATAAATAAATAAAATCTTAAAAAAAAAAAAAAAAAAGAGTTCCATGCTCCACCGATTGAGACAGCCAGGTGCCACTCTCACCCTATGAAATTCTAACTGGAAGACTAAAATTTGGCTTGACCTCTCCCCTACGATAGATTATACCTTGGTGTATTCACATCTAGTTAGAAATTAGAAAACTAATGTTTATGCTCTCAGTTATACATCGAATTGATGCAAGCCACTTTCCCAATGAGACATCACCAAATACGCTTCTATTTAAATACGTAGCCAAGAGACAAAAGATATTAAAAGACACCAACAGAAGTTAGCCCTAAAACTATGCTGAAGAAGGATTATTCCACACCCTCATAACAACTACTGATCTAGAGCCCCTAGACACTCTTGCTTAGGATCCTAACAGTTTGGACATCCAGTCCCACCAGATTCATCCTGAGGTTCTCGCTCTCTCTTTCTGTCTCTCTGTCTCTCTCTCTCTCTCACACACACACACACACACACACACAGGCCTTCAGAAGCCAGTAACTCTTAGAAGTAGGCAGCATCTCTGTGAAATTCCACAGGCCAATCATGCTACCAGATGTAGCTAACTTGCTCCAATACACCTTCTAATCAAGGTTCATAATAGACAACAAACTTACGTTTTATTATATGTCTTCCTTCTCTTTTACTCGAGTTAATCTTTTTTGCCTTTTTTCTCCACTGCCGACCTTATCAACAGTTAAATATTATCAAAGTTTCAAAAAAATCTTGATTGCTCACTGTATCAAAGTTAAATATTAAGTTTTAAAAAAGTCATGATTGTTCACTGTTGAAGGGCATCGAGAGGACGTAACTGCCGGCTGACCCTTGAGCGGGCCATGGGCAACGGGAGACCCCTTACCCTCTCTCCATCCTTGCGATATACGTTCTGCCCACCATTCCCATTCTGGGGGCCGTTTCAAGAATGCAGCCTTGTGAGTAACGTGTTAAGACCATCTGGACTGTACATGTGACACTACGTTAAGGCCTCTATATAAACTTGTATGATTCTTGTGGGTGGGTGCAAAGATGTACCAGCCTTGCCGCCTTCCAAGACAAGTCTCGCCTGTCAGTTCCCTTGCTTATGAAACCTGCCACCTGCCCACCTGGAGAGACATCTGTCTCTTTCTTTGGTCTCTCCCTGCCCTCCATGTACAGGGGCCAGCTTCAGATTTCACCCTCAGAACACCCAAGGCGGTGAACCAACACTCACATTTGATTAAGAGTCTAACGTGGTAATTTATCAGAAGGGATCCAAGACACTAGATTTCATCAGTTTGTACTTAAGAATTCCTACCCAACTACGAATTTGGAAACATTAACGTGTGATCTGTAATTTACTTCTAATGTCCATATAGCAAGTTAAATCAACATTTTAGCCCCAAACTCACATTAATAACTTCCTTAGCTAAGAATTAATTAAAATAAATTAATTTTATTTAAATAAAAACTATAATAAAGTCAGCCAAAACTATAATAAAGATGTTCAATGAATAACATCTTACTGCACTTGGATACTTTGGAAAAATGTATCAATTAAGAAAAAAGCTACTTGAGGGGCTCCTGGGTGGCTCAGTCAGTTAAGTGACTACCTTTGGCTCAGGGTCATGATCCTGGAATCCTGCGATAGAGCCCCGCATCAGGCTCCCTGCTCAGCGGGGAATCTGCTTCTCCCTCTCCCTTTGCTCCTCCCCTAGGCTTGGGTGCTAAAGAAAAAAGCCACTTGAAAAAAGAGAAAAAAATCTATGTGATTTAAAAGTTCACTAAACTGATTCTTTAAAGCATTCCCATAGATGGGCTTATCCTGATTAAAAAATTAAATAGAACAAAGACTCTGATGTTTCTTATAATATTTGTGACTGGCCTCGTATTTTCTGCCCAAACCTACTACCTAATGTCCAGGGGCCTTAATGTTGCTAGACAGCCTTACTGCACACCAAAAAGAGATGGAAGCTCTTGAGATTAAACCCATTCCTTTATGTGCTTGTTTTAACCAAAAAATAAAAGCTGAGAAAATCTGATGAGGAAAAGGGTATAGACTGATTTAATATGGAGACGCTGAAAAAGGATCCTGGCAGACATGGAAACAGACGGTCATGCTTCTAGAAAACCCATTAACAACTAACACCAATGCTGGTTGGCTTAGATAGCTAATGAGAAAAAAACGTGCAATCAAAATTCACTGTTCCCATACCATCTGTGGTTTCTCTCTCCTTGTTCTTTTTCCTTATGTAAATCTTGCTTTCGTTTTGGTTGGAAATCACCCTTAAAAACTGGTCTTGTGACACAAGTAAAATATAGTGTCTCTGAATTATTCGTTGACATAAAATCAAACTCAAGTCAAAGACCTTTGAGGATCCCATGGTTAACTCAACTTCTGTCAACTGGAATTTTTTTTTTTAATAGTGTTTTATCTTGTTTTGTTTATTTGACAGAGAGAGACACAGCGAGAGAGGGAACCCAAGCAGGGGGAGTGGGAGAGGGAGAAGCAGGCTTCCTACCAAGGAGGGAGCCCGATGTGGGGCTGGATCCCAGGACCCTGGGATCATGACTTGAGCCGAAGGCAGACGCCTAATGACTGAGCCACCCAGGCGCCCCTAGATTTTTTTTTTTTAATTAGGTATACAAAATAAAATTTCACAGGCTAAAAATATAAATCAAGGGTAATCTCTAAAAGGATAGCATGTAACTCCCAAACCAGTAGAGGGAAACAAACTGAGTAAGAGGGAAAAAAAGAATACAATCTAGAAATGGCTTAAGGAGAAAAAAGTGAGTGAGAAAGAAAATAATTAAGATAGGATTAATCCTTTTTTTTTTTTTAAGATTTTATTCATTTATTTGACAGAGAGAGACACAGTGAGAGAGGGAACACAAGGGGAGTGGGAGAGGGAGAAGCAGGCTTCCCGCGGAACAGGGAGCCCGATGCGGGGCTCGATCCCAGGACCCTGGGATCATGACCTGAGGCTGAAGGCAGACGCTTAACGACTGAGCTACCCAGGCGCCCAAGATAGGATTAATCTTATTTACTGAGTGAAAAAAGCCAAATCCCTCCCAATCAAGTAACGTACTGTGTGATTCCACTTACATGAAATTCTAGAAAAGGCAAACTTATCTAGCGATAGAAAGCAAATCAGTGGTTGCCCAGGGAAAGGGAGGGGACTGGTTGCCAGAAAGACCATGGTATGATTATAGAGGTTTGGAACTTTCAGCCTCACCACAACCACTAGGAGGGGAGTAAGGGCTGGAGACTGAACTAATTGTCAATGAGCAATGACTTAGTCATACCTATGTAATAAAACTCCATAAACATCCCTAAATGACGAAGTTTGGAAAGCTTCCTGGCTGGTAAACACACTGAGGTGCTGGGAGTGTGGTGCACCCAGAAAGGGAATGGAAGCTCTGTGCCTGTTCTCCCATACCCTGTCCTGTGCATCTCTTCCATTTGGCTGCTGCGGAGTTGTACCCTTTAAAGCCCTTTTAAATAAATGGCTAATTGCAAGTAAAGTGCTTTCCCAAGTTCTATGGGTTGTTCTAGCAAATTACTGAAACTGAGGAGGGAGCTGTGGAAACTCTGAATTTATAGCTGGTTGGTCAGAAGTACAGGGGCCAAACCTGGGACCTGCCACTGGCTTCTGAGGTGGGGGCAGTCTTGTAGGACTGAGACCTTAACCTGTGGGGTCTGCGGTAACTCTGGGTTGTTTCAGAACTGAACTGCGAGTTGAATATCATGTTGGTGTCCAGAGAGTTGGAGAACCGGTAGGCATGAGAAAAAAAAAAAAACCCACACATATGGCGCCAGAAGCGTTATAAATAGGAGTGCCTGGGTGGCTCAGTCGTTAAGCGTCTGCCTTCGGCTCAGGTCATGGTCCCAGGGTCTTGGGATCGAGCCCCACATCCAGCTCCCTGCTCGGCGGGAAGCCTGCTTCTCCCTCTCCCACTCCCCCTGCTTGTGTTCCCTCTCTCACTGTGTCTCTCTCTATCAAATAAACAAATAAAACCTTCAAAAAAAAAAAAAAAAAAAGAAGCGTTATAAATAAATATACATCAGATACACATGCTTCCTGGGCTTGACCAGTCAAGTGGAGCACAGAATGAAAAAGGCTTTTCAACAAAACACCTGTGTTTAGTCCTCTCTAGTGCCAGGGAACTCACTACCTCCTGAAGAACACAAGCCCAATTTCGGAAAGCAAGAGAGCAACCCCACAACAGCAATGTTCCCCTAAGCAGCAGCCCTGTTATCAACGGGCTTGATACTGGAGCCCTGTGCGGCACACAGGGGCAAGCGTCACCTTGACTTCAGAGGAAGACTCGGAAGCCTACGATGAGGGTTAAGTAACTTAGCAAAGCGGACAGCTACTGAAGGACTAAGGGCTGGAACCGGAGCCCAAGTCAGACCCGTCCCCGGCTCCCACACTGCCCCGGGAAAGCTCATGAAGGCTTGCTGCCGCCTACCTGCTAACACACTACAAAGTTCCCAGGGAGAGTGACGAGGGTAGCCACGCTGCCAGCCGGTCCTGGGCTGAGCTGCTGCCCTAGAAATCACTCTCAGCTCTCCTCATAGCTGGGGGCCAGTAACCCTCATTCTACAGACGGAGAAGGACTGGAGAAGACTGGAGAAAGCAAGCAGACTGTCCGACACCACACAGCCAGCTGGTGCCAGGAAGACACTTAACCCCACGTGCAGTGAGTCATCTCACAGTTAAATGTTCGACTCTGGGGCCTTCGAATCCCATCCTCGGGACACATTAGCTTTGTGACCACAGTCACCTAACACACTTGCCCGAAATCCCTCCATTTGCCTGGACAACCTAAAAGCACTCCACAGAAGAAGGAACCACCTTCAAGATGACTGCAGGCTTCCTACACTTCCCACTGTGGCCCGAGGCACCACTACTTTTCTTACTTTTTAAGGAATCGTGAGGCCAGCACCGTCTGCTTCCCTTCTTCCTCCTCTGAGTCGGAATCAGAAGACGTGGAACCTGTGTCCCAGTCTTCATCATCTTCTGAATCTTCCGAATCCTCATCATCATCCTTAGAGAAATAAGAGAATCAGCAGGAAAAAGACGGGGAGACTGACTGGTCTCCCTGCTCTCCCTGCTGACCCAGGTTCCGGGGATTTTCAGGAGCAGAACAAGAGTGGATATTCATCAATCAGCATATGAAGAGCTGGCCTGGACCACCAAGACCCAGAGAGAAGCATGGACTTGCTCTAGGGACACACAGCTCCCCAGGGGTGGACCCTGGTCCCAAATCTAGTGCTCCAGGTTCCAGATCACTCCGTGCTCTAATCCAAGACGAAGGCTGTTCTCAAACCAGACTCCACTAAACCCCACCCCTCCCAAGCCTAGGGGTCTTCTCCCCAAGAAGCCGAGAATGGTCCATGGCAGGCAAATCGCCCTTCATAGTCTCGCGCTGGCTCTGACCTCCATCTTTTTGAGGAACTTGCGACTCTCTCCAGAAGGAGCTTCTGATTTCTTTTTCAGGAAAGCTGCAGCACTGACTCCATCCTCATCCTCATCCTCATCTGAAGAACCTGGGGCGGGCGGGGGGGAAGGAGAGAGAAGAGAGTCAGAGTGGTGAAGAGCAAGGCAGAGAAGCAACCGAGAAAGCATGGCAAGGGAACCAACTGTGGACTTGTAACCCTTTCAGTGAGGGCCCCCCCCTCACCTTCTGAATCCTCCTCATTCTTCTCAGCGTCTTCGTCTGCAGACTGCTCAGGGTTCTTGACCAAGGGAGACGTGAGAATAATTAACGATGCCTGCCAACCATCACCCCATCCTCACCATCCTCCCCCTCCACCCTGGAGACATGTGTCCCGATTCCTTCTCCAGGCACGCCTTCCATTTGCAAATGCTCTTCTGTCTCACTCAGGGGGTCACTGTCCCCACAGTTGAGGAAGTCTGCCTCTAGCATCCCCACCTGCTTGTAATTTGTAATGTGGGACTCAAAATCTCTGTTATATTTTCGAATCTTCTGGCGCAGCGTGCTCAGGGCCTTGGCATTGTTCTTGTTCATCTTCTTCTTCCCTTCCTTATCTTCCCATAGCTAAAGGATAACAGAGGGAAGAAAGAGAGAACAGGGATGTGAGCCTAGGATTATTTCCTAACACCGGGCTTCACCACATGATGAGTTTTGCTATCTTTACACCATCTGTACTGCTTGCCAACTGTATCTGTTAACTTATTTTTTTAAAGATCCTTTGTATATCACCACCAAAAGAAAAAAAACCCAAATAACAATATGAAAATAAGTATGGTTAAAATTCTTGGCCAAAAAAGGTCCCTCTCTTTGCTTCAGCCCCCTTTTTCTCAGGTTCCAGGAAGTACTACATGTACAACAAGAGGAGACAGGATTCCTGGAAGTGGGTTAGGAGCAGGCCCCAGGTCCAAAATCCCCTCTGGATCCTCCCTCACCCACAGAAATCACACCTCATTAAGATAGTCCTCCAGATCAGCCAAGATGCGGATATAGAACCGGGGGACACCTTCCTTGTCCACAATGCTCTTAGCCTTCCCATATGCTTTTCCCAGGAGCTCAAACTCTTCCAGGCATTTGGTGACATCCCGAATCTTCATGGCATTACGGATGGTCCGAATGAGGTTGGTCAGCTCCTCGAACCTGGGTTGGGAGCCCAAAACCACATTGGACATGCCCACCAACACCAGAAAACCCACCACTGCTACAGAGATTCCCCATCATCTGGCCTCCCCATGGCCTCACCTCTTGTCCTTGGCACTTCGCACAACTCTCTTGGTATCTTCTTCATCCTCACTCAGCAACAATGGCCTGTTTGAAAAACAGAGACCATTAACTTCCCTTCCTTGCTCCAGTCTTTTTAAGTGATCTCTATTTCCCTTCTCAGAGGAGCAAAAAGAATGGAATTACTCAGGCCATCATACTTGATACTTCCTCTTCAAAACCTCATCATACACAACACAATCAGCTAAGCCTACTTCATGTATGCCCTTTGTCAAACACTGTTGCACAAAGATGACCATTTCCATCCTCTAAAAAATAAATACAGATATTTATTTACTAGGTCAGAAAACTAATTACATGAAAACACAAGTAACTAAATACTGAAAAAAGTTAAGAAAAAAGGGTACTTCAGCTAGAATGAATGGAAAAGGCTTTAAGAAAGTGGTACTTGAGGGCGCCTGGGTGGCTCAGTTGGTTAAGCGACTGCCTTCGGCTCAGGTCATGATCCCGGAGTCCTGGGATCGAGTCCCACATCGGGCTCCTGGCTCAGCAGGGAGCCTGCTTCTCCCTCTGACCCTATCCCCTCTCATGCTGTTTCTCTCTCTCTCAAATAAATAAATAAAATCTTAAAAAAAAAAAAAAAAAAAAAAGAAAGTGGTACTTGAATTAGATCACAGAAAGCAGTGTTTCCCAGGGTGTGAGAAGCCAAGGGCAAGGAAAAGGTCCTCGTGGCTTTAAACCTCCATTACTAGCACTTTTAATAAGGAGAGATTAGACCACAGACAACATTCAGATGGCAACATATCTCCATTCTTTTCATTTTATTCACTTTCCAATTATTTTGTATTTTGGAGTAAGTGATGTTGGTTTTCCAATTGTGGCAATAATATAAAATCATATTCGGGTGGGCATATGTGCACATTTACATATATTATTAAACAGCGGCACAGGCATATAGAAAAGGTGCAAGTGGCATGTATGAAGTTCGAGAAACATTCCACTGTTTCAAAAAATGAAAAGAATTTTAATTTACAGAGATAGGAGAAGAGTATTTATTTATTTGTTTTTAAGATTTTATCTATTTATTTGACAGAGAGTACAGGCACAAGCAGGGGAGGGAGAGGGATTAGCAGATTCCTCGATGAGCAGGGAGCCCGATGTGGAGCTGGATCCCAGCACCCTGGGATTATGACCTGAGCCGAAGGCAGATGCTTAACCAACTGAGCCACCCAGGCACCCCAGGGGAAGGGTATTTAAGTGAATATCAAAAAGAGAAAAATAATAGGGGCGCCTGGGTGGCTCAGTTGGTTAAGCGACTGCCTTCCGCTCAGGTCATGATCCCATGATCCTGGGATCCAGCCCCATGTCAGGCTCCCTGCTCAGCGGGGAGCCTGCTTCTCCCTCTCCCTCTGCCTGCTGCTCTGCCTACTTGGGTTCTCTATCTCTCTGTCAAATAAATAAATAAAATCTTAAAACAAAACAAAAACAAAAAAACAAAAAGAGGAAAATAATAGATGATGGTGAGCCAGCCCGGAGTACCAGGTAGCTGAGCTTCAGAGCCACATCCAGCAGCTCTCAAATACCAATTAAGCATTTTGGATTTTTTTGTGAGCAAGATTTTTTGGTGGTAAGAGTAACTACTAGGACTTTCGGAGTCCGATGCCGAACGGAAGAGAGGCGGTACAGAGGCTGTGGACATGCAGGCCAATTAGGAAGCTGATGCAACAGACCTGGCCAGTGGGAAATCTCTTCCGACTCTTGTACCCAGCGGGTGGACTCCCACATTCACATCACCCTGAAGCATGAAGGTTGTCCCTTCGACAATGCTTTTGGTCCCTTAAACACTCGAAGTCCTCAGAACCCGCTCTCGCCGCATCCTTGCGAACCTCGTCGTCGCCCCCACCTCCATTCCCTCCCACTTACGCGGCCTTCCCGAGCCTGCTGAACCGCGCACTCCGCGAGTAGTCACCACGGCGCAGGCCCCCCAACTCACTGTTTGCCGTAGTTACCCCCGACGGGTTTGGTGACGAGCTCCTCCCCCGATAGAGACGACTCGGACTCGCTGTCCGAACCAGTGGTGAAAAACCGCGACATGGCGACGGCGCTGAGGGGCTGCGGCGGGCGCAACCGGACCTGCGGGAGAGCCGGAGTCACAGACAAGAAGGGGCCAGGGTCGCCACCTCCCGACCCCCACCTCTCATCGTCCCCGCTAGTACCCCGATCTGCGTCCCCTCCTCAAAGGACAAGGCCCAAAAAATACACACCGTCCAAGCTCGCCAGTCACACCGTGTAGCCGGAACGACGGAAACACGAAAAGAGGGAAGATGGGAACTTACGTCACTTCCGGGAGACGCTGACGAACTATGCCGGTGACTACAACTCCCAGTGGTCTTCGCGCTACGCAGGGGCGGGGACGGGCTGTCGTAACCTTGGCAGGCAGGGCGGAGCCTGGAGAAAACCGACTGTCAAACGTCTGTTACTTGCAGATACCGAGCATCACCCAGCACCTGCGGAGTCAGAATTTCAAGGCCAGGAGTTACTTTTTTTTATAGCGCCTGCGTAACGCTGATGAGCTTCTAGGTTTTGGAGCTAGGCTTAGAGCAAACTTCGAATCAGACTTTGGATTCAAATCTTGGCTCCGCCACTTTGTGTGAATTGAGGCAAATTTCCTAACCTCTCTGTGCTGCTTTCTCCCCAACTATAAAATGACGATAATAGGGCGCCTGGGTGGCTCAGTTGGTTAAGCGACTGACTTCGGCTCAGGTCATGATCCTGGAGTCCCGGGATCGAGTCCCGCATCAGGCTCCCTGCTCGGCAGGGAGTCTGCTTCTCCCTCTGACCCTCCTCCCTCTCATGCTCTCTCTCTCTCATTCTCTCTGTCTCAAATAAATAAATAAAATCTTTAAAAAAAAAAATGACGATAATAGCACCTACGTCACAGGATGTATGAGAGTTAAATGACTTAGTATATGTGAAGCTTTTAGGGCAGTGCCTTGTACAAAATAAACATGTAATAATTAGCTAGTATTCACTCATTGTTCCACAAATACTGATTTACCAAGGTTTTATTATGAACCAGCAGTGTCCTAGGCACTGAATACATCAGTGAATAAGACAGAAATGGTCCCTGACTTCACAAGGAACTCATATTCTATTGTAGTGGCATAAATTAACAAGTAAACAGATAATTTCAGATAGTAATAAGCACCATAAAGATTTTAAAGCAACTGGTTAGATGGGAAGATTATTTTGGATAGGAAGGGCAGCCCTCTGAAGAGGTGACATTTGAGTTGAGATCCAAATGACAGAAAGAAGGGAGCCATGCAGATGGTCTTCTAGGGAAAGAGCGTTCCCAACTCTTCTTCTAGGAAAGGGAAACAGCAAGTGTAAAGGCCCTGAGGCAGAAATGAACTCGGCCAGGTTCTGAGAATGCCGATGTGCTATCAATGAAGTGAGCAGGCATTAACAGTATAGGAGCAGACAATACTAGATCATGCAAGTCCTTATAGGCCTGTGGATTTAAATCCAGGTGGGTTGAAGAAACCACCAGCAGGGGTTTTAACAGCACAGGGACTGTTTTACATTTTTAAAGGTAGTTCCAGTCCTTCAGTATTTGCTGCATGTCTGGGCTTGAGTTTAGCATTGGAGGCACAGTGTTCGCCTGAAAGAAAAGTAGGAATTAGCAGACTGAAGGGAAAGAAGGAGGCCACTTTGGGTAGACAAAACAGAGTGAAAATCCTGGAGACAGGAAAGCTCAGGGCACAGTCAGTGCCTGGTACATTGGGGTTAGAATGTGACAAGGCCTCTCCACATGTCTTGGCCTGTCACCCCTGTTCTTTTTCCCTTCCCCTTCTCTCTGTCTCCCTTCCTCTCTCTCTCCCTCTTTTCCTCCCTTCTTCCCTCTCTCCCCACAGATCCACTTGATTCTGACACCAACCTCTTCACCTCCCCAAACAGAAAAGGAATGCGCAGAAATTGCCAAGGGAGCCGAGGTAAAGGGAAAAAGAGGCTGAGTGAGATAAAAATCAATGTCACTGGAGATGAAGAAATGTAAATTCACACTAAAGGAAAGCTACTGATTTTAGGGTGGCTTCCCATTACTCCCAAGACCCTGATAAGTTGCAAAAAAAAAAAAATCATATTGAACTCATTTTTTACCAATCCCTTACTAAGTCATTATGAAATATTTCAATTTAACAGGGAGGTGGCTTTTTTAGTGAACTTTTTATTGAAGTGTAACATAGGTTCAGATGAGTGACAGGTCATAATGTACAGCTTGATGAGTTCCATAAAGCGAGCACAACTGTATAACGAGCACTCACATCAAAAACAGGACATGACCAGATTGCCCCCACCCCCGAGTTCCACTCTTGTATCCCCCTCCAGTTACTACCCAGTGGGCTTCTTAAATTTTATTTTTTATTATAAAAATTTCAAGCATAGAGACAAGAATAAAGACTATTCTTTTCTTATATAAAGATTTTATTTATTTATTTGACAGAGAGAGAGCTAGCAAGAGAGAGAGAGCACAAGCAGGGAGAGCGGCAGGCAGAGGGAGAGGGAAAAGCAGGTTCCCCACCAAACAAGGAGCCTGACACACGGGGCTCGATTCCAGGACCCTTAACCGACAGAGCCATCCAGGCGCCCAAGAATAAAGACTATTGTAATGAGCATCCATGTACCCACAATCCACCCAGTGTTGTTACAACTTTATATGATACATGTCACATTTGATGGAGCTTTTTTTTTTTTTTTTAAGAAAAATTAAAAACACACTCAGAACCTCCTAGGTAAATGGAGGGCTTAATGAAGAAGGTTCACGGTACACCATGAATATTTTCACAGCAAAATATTAGTGTGTGCCAAGCCCTTCCACATGGACGATCTTCCTTTTTTTTTTTTTTTAAGATTTTATTTATTTATTTGACAGAGAGAGACACAGCGAGAGAAGGAACACAAGCAGGGGGAGTGGGAGAGGGAGAAGCAGGCTCCCCACAGAGCAGGGAGCCCAATGCGGGGCACGATCCCAGGACCCTGGGACCTTGACCTGAGCTGAAGGCAGACGCCCAACCGACTGAGCCACCCAGGCACCCCGATCTTTCTCTTAATACATGTACACGATTACAAAATATAATCACATTAATTAAATGTACATTACAAAATGTAAATGTTACAGAAAAATATACAGGAGAAAAGAAATCTGTTTCCCACCCCTGACCCCAGGTTCCTCAGCTTCTCTCCCCAGAGGCAAACACAATTATCGGTTTACAGTGTTAATCTTCCACATGTTTCTCTGTATATACATAGCTAAGATACATAAAAGGATACAGATACATGTGTGCATATGTGTGTATATGGGTTATATCAATAAGGATATATAGATAGCTAGGTATCTGATAGATCCTTATTGATATAATTCTTATAGTATACGTACATACTTATACCTATATCTTTTTATGTATCTATATTTATACAGAGAGATGTATCAATAGACGGAATATATGTATATCCCCACCTTTTGTGTTACACAAATCATAGCATTCTTTTTGTGCTCTTCTGTGTCTTACTTCATTATTCACCTATCTTGCAGCTCTTTTTATAAGGCATATTGACCTGTCTCATTCTTTTTAATGGCGGACTATTGTACCATTATATCATGAACCATAAAATGCATTTCCTGAGACTCCTCTTGATGAATGCCTCTTTTATTTTATTATTTTTTTAAGATTTTATTTATTTATTTGAGAGAGAGAGAATGAGAGAGAGCACATGAGAGGGGGGAGGGTCAGAGGGAGAAGCAGACTCCCCGCTGAGCAGGGAGCCCGATGCGGGACTCGATCCCGGGACTCCAGGATCATGACCTGAGCCGAAGGCAGTCGCCTAACCAACTGAGCCACCCAGGCACCCCAGAATGCCTCTTTTAAATCTTCACAACAGCCCTTTGCAGAAGAGGATGTTGACACCTACGAGGTCAAGGGACCTGCCCAAGATCACACGGCTACACTGTATTCCAACCCAAACATCATTTCATAGCCATCAGAACTGTTGAGAGCTTTGCTGTTTCAAAGCTAGACCCTGACAATTTTTTGAGTTAAAACAACTTAGTCTTGTGAATAGGATGGATGGGAATGAGGGCAGCAAAGTAAAGAAAACCTGAGAATGTCTTCCTTTATGAGGATAACTAGGCTTTATAACTGGAGCCAAGCGTGACATGGGCATTTTTAATAGGTGTATTTTGTTAATGCCTAGATTTTGATGGGGTCCTTAATGGTCCCAGAGCAGGAAGCACACCCTGGCAGAGCTTTGATCAGTCTGGTGCCTACGGTGCATGTGGGCATCACATTTCCCTTGGCCAATTGCTTCTCTCTGAATGCCTGTAATCATGCAACCAGCAAGCTGAAAGGTGTTAGTCATTGCTGGCATTCGAACAGCAACTCCAAATGCATAAAGGCATTTGAAAGTCATGACAAACTTGTAGGTAGGCAGGCCAAGGAGCTACTAGTAATTTCATTCTACAGATGAGAAAACCACAACTCTAAACGAGCACGTGGTGGCTGAGCTAGTGACAGAGTGAGGTCCCAAAACCAGATCCTCTAATTCAAAGCCCACAGAAGACTCTTCTGGATACACTGTTTTATTTTCTAATGTTGACCAAAGCGGGATACATTGTCATTGTAAGAGGGGAGTGGACTGGGAGGAGGCAGAGGACCGAGCATGGGGGAAGGAGAAGGGTGGAATTAGGACTCCTCTCTGCGACTAAATCCTAGGTACCATGCTCTCTCTTCTTCACTCAACTCCAGCCATGGAGGCCTCAGTTCTGGTAGATCCAGTGCCCCATTTTTAAAATTATTATTATGTTAATCACCATACATTACATCATTAGTTTTTGATGTAGTGTTCCATGATTCATTGTTTGCATATAACACCCAGTGCTCCATGCAGAACATGCCCTCTTTAATACCCATCACCAGGCTAACCCATCCTCCCACCCCCCTCCCCTCTAGAACCCTCAGTTTGTTTCTCAGAGTCCATCGTCTCTCATGGTTCATCTCTCCCTCCGACTCCCCCCCTTCATTCTTCCCCTCCTGCTAGCTTTTTTTTTTTTTAAACATATATTGTATTATTTGTTTCAGAGGTACAGATCTGTGATTATTACGCAGCCATCAAAAGGAATGAAATCTTGCCATTTGCAACAATGTGGATGGAACTGGAGGGTGTTATGCTGAGTGAAATAAGTCAATCAGAGAAAGACATGTATCATATGACCTCATTGATATGAGGAATTCCTAATCTCAGGAAACAAACTGAGGGTTGCTGGAGTGGTGGGGGGTGGGAGGGATGGGGTGGCTGGGTGATCCAGTGCCCCATTTTTAAAACAAATATCTTGAGACACTTTATGAAATTCGTAGATAATATAACCTTCCGACATACACAATTTTTTTTTTTTTTACTCTGTGTGTGTTTTATTTTCCCAAATAGCCCCCGAGCTCCTTGAAGACAGGGATAGTATCTTTACACATCTTAGTATCTCCCTCAGTGCATTTCATGCAGTTTGGGTTCAATCATATGTTGCTGTTTTGATTGCTATTGGAAGGAAAGGTAACATACAGACAGCAAAGCATACCAACTATTTTCACTTGTACCATTATCTGTTAGTTTTGCCTATTCTTGAGATTCGGATACATAGAGTTTTAATGTATTTCCTTTTTTGTGTCTGGCCCCTTTCAGAAGCCTATGAGATTCACCCATGTTGTTACACGAACTGGTAGTTCCTCCTCTTATGATTGCTGAATACTCTTTAATCATGTAACTATGCCATAATGTATTAACTCTCCTGTTGACTTGGGTGGTGCCCAGCCTGGGGCTATTGTGAGTAAAGCTTTTATCAACATTTTTATACCAGTCTTTTTGTGGACATAAATAGTTATCTTCTTGGGTGAGATAGCTAGACCATAGAGTAAGTGTATATTCAGCTTCAGTAAATACTGCTATATTCTAACTGTATTTATAAAGGAAAAAAAAGAAAATATTCTTTATTTAAAACATGTACTGGGCACCTGGGTGGCTCAGTCAGTTAAGTGTCTGCCTTCGGCTCAGGTCATGATCCCGGGGTCCAGGGTTCGAGCTCCCTGCTCGGTGGGGAGTCCGCTTTTCCCTCTCCCCTCTGCCCCTCCCCCCATGTTCATGCTCTCTCTCTCTCAAATAAATAAATAAAATCTTTGAAAAACAAACATGTACTTAAATATGTAAATTCTAAGGTGTGATTTCCCTAGGAAATATAAAGAAATAGAGATTTGCAGCTACTTGCAATGACGTAGTTTGGATTTATAAGAAGACAATTGTAGTATGAACAGATGTTGAACTTTTTTCTTTATATTTGATATTTTGAAAGAGGTATGTGTATATATACTCAGCCTTTTTACATGTATTTAGAATCACAGTGAACAAGGCAGCTACAATGGCAGCCAAAAAACAATAGGTTTTACTATGAGTGTTGCCTTCAGTGAAGGGATTTTCCAAATACAGTGAACAGCTCTTGGTTAAGATCAAAACAAAACAAAACACAATCTCCTTTCAATGTACATAATAGTTGAATTCCTGGAAAGTTCAGTGTATGTTAAAAGCAAGCAAGAGGGACGCCTGGGTGGCTCAGTTGGTTAAGCATCTGCCTTCAGCTCAGGTCATGATCTCAGGGTCCTGGGATCAAGTCCCGCATCGGGCTCCTTGCTCAGCAGGAAGCCTGCTTCTCCCTCTGCCTGCCGCTCCCCCTGCTTGTGCTTTCTCTCTCTCTCTCTCTGACAAATAAATAAAATCTTTAAAAAAAAATAAAAGCAAGCAAGATATATCTTGAATTCATACGTAAAATGAAGTTAGATTTCCGGCCCATATTGTTAGATGTCTGGTGGGGACACTGAGAAGCCATTCAGGCATAGAAAATTGGCCCTCACCCTGTAAGGGCGATGCCGTCATTTCATAGTGAAATTCAAAACCCCCACAAACTTCCAAAATGACCATAGGGGGCAGTGCCACCCCATTGAGAACCACCGTCCAAGACCTGTTCTGTCCAATATGGTCAACAATAGTCATCTGTAACTTGTCATATATTAAATGAAATTAAAAGTCCAGTTTCTCAGCACACTAGCCACATTTCAAATGCTTAAAAACCACATGTAGCAAAAACTACCCGCAGAGAAAAGCCCAGGTCCAGATGGTTCCACTGGTTAATAATTCTGCAACTACTTAAAGAATTAACACCAGTTCTTCACAAACTCTTTCAAAAAATAGAAGAGGGACTACTTCCCAACTCATTCTATGAGGTCAGCATTACCCTGATACCAAAACCAGACAAAAAGTGACCCGAGAAAACTTCAGACCAGTATCTCTAGAGGCACAAAGATCCTCAACAAAATACTAGAAAATTTAATACACAAACCATGACCAAGTGAGATTTATTAGGAATGCAAAGTTGGGTTAGCATATGAAAATGAATTAATGTAAGGCACCATGTCAATAAAATAAAAGACAAAAACCACATGATCATCTCAATAGATGCAAAAAAAAAAAAAAGGATTTGACAACATGCAAAACATCTTCATGATAAAAACACATTACAAACTAGGAACAGAAGGGAACTTCCTCAATATGATATATAGGACATCTACAAAAAATCCACAGCTAACATCATACTTAATGATGAAAGCCTTTCCCCTAAAATCAGGAACAAGACAAGGAAGTCTACTCTCACAACTCCTACTCAGTGTTGTACTAGAGGTTCTAGCTAAGGCAATTCGGCAAAAAAGTCAAATAAAAGACATCTAGGTTAGATAGGTTTGCAGAGGACAGAACTTGTATATAGAAAATCCTATGGAATTTACCAAAAACCTATTGGAAATAATAATGAGTTTGGCAAGGTTGGAGGGTAAAAGGTCAATAGACAAAAAGCAATTGGTATTTTTATACATTTATAAAGGCCAATCCAAAAAGGAAATTAAGAAAACAATTCCACTGGGATGCCTGGGATGCTCAGTCACTTAAGTGTCTGACTCTTGATTTTGGCTCAGGTCATGATCTCAGATCGAGACCCCACGTCAGTCTCCACGTTGGACATGGAGCCAGCTTAAGATTCTCTTTCTCCTTCTCCCTCTGCCCCTACCCACCCCCCCCAAAAACAAAACAATTTCACTTACAAAAGCACCAAAAAGAATAAAATGATTAGAAATAAATTTAACAAAAGAAGTGCAAAATGTATACTCTGAAACTAGAAAGCATTCTTAGAAGAAAATAAAGATCTAAATAAGAGGAAAGACATCCCATGTTCATGGATCAAAAGAGTTAATGTTAAGTTGGCAGTACTTCCAAAACTGGTCTACAGGTTCAACGCAATCCCTATCAAAATTGCAACTGGCTTCTTTGTAGAAATTGACAAGTTCATCCTAAAATTCATAAAACATTATCGAAAAAGAACAAAGTTGGAGGGTTCACACTTCCCAATTTCAAAAACTCAGTACAAAACCACAGGAATCAACACAGTGTTGTACTAGCATAAGAATAAACATGTAGATCAATGGAACTGAACTGAGAGTCCAGAAATAAATCCCCACATTTGCAGTCAACTGATTTTCAACAACTGATTTTTTACTTTTTTTTTTTTTCAACAGCTGATTTTCTAAAACATATCTATAGGGAGTCTTTGCAACAAATGGTGCTGGGACAACTGGATATCTACATGCAAAAGAATGAAGTTGGGCCCAGTGTTGGGGGGGTCCCCAAGATTTTTTTTTTTTAGTTGTAAGAGTTCTTTATGTATCCTAGATACAAGTCCCTTTATATAAAGAAGGTCTTAAAAAGGAAAAGCATAATTCAGTAATTCTCAAAGTGTGGTCCCAAGAATAGCAGCAGCAGTATCATCTGGGTGTATGATAGGAGAGCATATTCTCGGTCCCCACCCCACAATTCCTCAATCACAGCCCTGGCGGTGGGCCCAGAAATCTGTATTTTCACCAGCCCTCTGGGGCACACTCAAGTTTGAGAACCATTGGCATAATGCAGTATAAAAATAAAGGCAGGATTCCAGCCATAGCATGGACAAAGCTAACATCTACTGATTGCTGACCATGCCTTCCCAAGAGCTCACGTAGTTTCCACAACCACCTTATGACGTGTTGGTACTACGGTTACCCCCATTTGACCGACCAGTAAACTGAGGTGCAGAAAGGTGAAGATAATTGCCTGAGATCATGAATTCATGAATGGCAGAGCTGGGACCTGAAGGCCAGGTTTCTCTGCCTGCAAAGCCCACGCTATTAACCACCATGTCAGCATTTCCCTGAGCGTGGGCCACAAACATCAGTGGTAGTGATGGGATAGTCTCAGAGCGTACATGGATGTTCACTTTGAGCTCCAAAGGGTATGTACTGATCTTCCCCAACTTATAACAGGGTTGTGTCCTGATAAACCCATCGTAAGTTGAGACTATCTTAAGTCGAAAATGCATGTAGTACACCTAACCTACTGAACATCATTGCTTAGCCTAGCTTCCCTTAAATGTGCTCAGAACATTTACATCTGCCTGCAGTTGGGCAAAGTCAGCAAACACAGTCTATTTTACAACAGAGTGTGGAATATCTCATGTAATTGATTCAATATTGTACTGGTTGTAGGGCTGCAGAAGGGTTGTGTGTCCGTTGTTGACCCTGGTGGTCGCGGGGCTGACTGGGAGCTGTGGTCGGCTGCCATTACCCAGCATCACAAGCGAGGATAGTACATATCGCCAGCCCAGGAAAAGATCAAAATTCAAAATTCAAATTTTCGATAATGTTTTATGAATTTTAGGATGAACTAGGATGAATTATCTGCCAAGGCTTCTGTCTGTAGCATGAGGCCAGACACTTTCTGTAATGGAATTCTTTCTGTAATGATTATAAGCTGCTAATTTCTACTGAATGGCTATCGCTTTCACACCACTGTAATGTTGAAAAATCGTTTAAGTCAAAATCATCATAAATCAGGAACTGTCTGCATTTATTCTTATGGGTTGTAGAAAGAAGAATACGTAACTAGCATTTCAAACCCATGACTTCAATAGTAGCATTAAGTGTCCTTTAAAAAATTTATATTAAAAGTCATTTAATGAAAATATTAAGTGAATAAAAGTACTTTCATGCACAGACATGGCAAACATTGGAGTATGGGAAACACTGCTAAACCAGCATTAGTTACTTTAAGAATCTATAATGACTTGTGCATTTTACTGTATAAAAATTGTACCAAAAAAAAGGACTGTACAAAAATACCAGATTCTGGTTAATGCACATGCTGAAGCATTTAGAGGGAAGTGTACAAGGGGCACCCGGCTGGCTCAGTTGGTGGAGCATGATTCTCTTGATTGTGGGGTTGTAGGTTTGAGCCCAATGTTGGATGTAGGTTTGAGCCCAATGTTGGATGTACTTAAAAATAAAATTTTAGGGGCGCCTGGGTGGCTCAGTTGGTTAAGCGACTGCCTTCGGCTCAGGTCATGATCCTGGAGTCCCTGGATCGAGTCCCGCATCGGGCTCCCTGCTCGGCGGGGAGTCTGCTTCTCCCTCTGACCCTCCCCCCTCTCATGTGCTTGCTCTCTCTCATTCTCTCTCTCTCAAATAAATAATAAATAAATAAATAAATAAATAAATAAATAAATAAATAAATAAATAAAAAATAAAATTTTGGGGCACCTGGGTGGCTTAGTCATTAAGCGTCTGCCTTCGGCTCTGGTCAGGATCCCGGGGTCCTGGGATTGAGGCCCATATCAGGCTCCCTCCTCAGTGGGGAGTTTGCTTCTCCCTCTCTGCTCCCTCTGCTTGTGCTCTCTCTGTCAAATAAATAAACAAAATCTTTTTAAAAATAAAATAAAATCTTTTAAAAAAAGAGGGAAGTGTATTAAAATCAGCTTCCTACTTTGAAATACGCAAATCAGAGAGACTCATTTGGATGGAGTGTTACATATGTGATATGTCCACAGAACCCAGGTGGTGCATACATGAGCACTCATTGTAGGAATTCTTTGAACCTCTCTGTACGTTTGCAAACTTAAGTGTTGGGGTAAAATATATGTAGATTGCGTCATACAGTAAATGAATGAATGAATGAATGAATGAGTAAAGCCTTAAAGACTAGGTAGAAATCTGCTGAAATACTTTCTTTAAACTCCCCTGCTTATATTCCAAAGTGGATTTATATTGCTCATATAACAAGAGAATATTTTTTTCAAGCAGAAAAATGGCACAGGAGTCCATTGATAAAATTGATAAAATAGGCATTTATTCTGAGGACGTAACACCATGAAGAAACTCCCCAAGGCCAGCCTGGGAGTGGGCGAAAACTGCTGGCTCGCTCGAAGGGGAACGGGACCTCAGCACTTCTCTGCACCCCGCCGCTCAGGGAAGCCTGGGCCAGAGCTTGCTCGGGCTTGCCCGCCTGTCATTGCAGGCCCGGATTAGTGTGTCCCATGTCCCAAGAAGCCAGAACGTCAAGACAGGTGACAAAGGAAGTCGTGTAGAGGCAGGGCCAGGAGCCCTGACAGGGAGATTCCCAGAGTGTCGGAGATACAGGCAGCGGCCATGGCAAATTCCCGGTGCTCATCACTTGTCTGCAGAGGGCAGGAAGCAGGGGTGAGGCTTCAGTCCTAGCCGCCCCGGCCCAGGCCTTCCCCAGAGAGGCCCCCCGCGCCCTCGCCCAGCTGGCGCTGACCTTCAGGGCGATGTTGTGGAAGGTGTTCACGTAGGCAGCACCTCCGAGGAGCCCCTCATACAGAATGATCAGGAAGACGAGGTAGATGCTGGGAAGGAAGCTCAACCACACGTCCACCAGCAGGAAGGCCAGGTTGAGGCACTGGGGATGCAGGTGGAGGGGAAGGCTGAGCCTGGGACCAGAGGCTGTGATCCCATCCAGTGGCCCCTGGTTCTGGGAGATGCTGGGGAGAGGGCTGACAGAGCCGGATCAAATCCCAGCACCCAGCTGGCCTACCAGACCCTGGGATCTGGGGTAGGCCTTCTCCCTATCCTGTCCCAGCACCCTAGACGTTGTAGGTCTCTCTCCCAACCTCGCCTTGGCTCATGTCGCTCCTGGAACGCTATTCCCCTTCCCTCACTTGGGATCTCCTGGTCACCACTGTTTGCAGATCAGCTTGGATCAGGACCCCTCCCCTGGGCTCTCATGCCTCCTCCCAAGGGCTCCCTAAAGAGAGAGGCCCACCCCTCTCCCGCCATTTTACCAGACTGAGACTATGGGTGTTGATGAGCAGTTCTCAACT
Source organism: Mirounga leonina (assembly GCF_011800145.1). Lineage (NCBI taxonomy): Eukaryota > Metazoa > Chordata > Mammalia > Carnivora > Phocidae > Mirounga > Mirounga leonina. The sequence continues at coordinate 17,478,361 of NW_023270763.1, read as the reverse complement.
GGGTGTGATTTTTGCCACCCAGGGGACACCTGGCAATGTCTACAGATGTTCTTGGCTGTAGCAAGTGGGGAGGGAGTGGGTAGAGGCCATGGATGCTGCTCAATTTTGCGGTGCACGGGACAGCCCCACAACAAAGAATGATCAAACCCCAAATGTCAACAGGGCAGAGGTGGAGAAACTCTGGCTAAGGTATTCTCATGTCTTTAAGGAAGACTCTCTGACCCCACCCATGGGAGTAGGTCCCTCCTCTGTGCCCCAGTCCTTCAGAGGACCCCAGTGTCCCAGACCTGAGCGCACAGGGTTGCCTCCCCAAGTGTGGAGGCCGCCATGGCGGTTCACATGCTTGATGTACACAGAGATCACCTGGGCATCTCGTGCCCCACATAGGCCTTGCCCTCGAACGTTCTAATTCATTAAGTGTGAGGTGAGCTCAGAGATCTGCACTTAAGAAAACACATCCCAGTGACACTAACGTGACTGGCGACACTCTGCCAAGGCTTCTGTCTGTAGCATGAGGCCAGACACTTTCTGTAA
>NW_023270763.1:17461943-17477427 GCF_011800145.1 Mirounga leonina | reverse complement strand
CTGTAGCATGAGGCCAGACACTTTCTGTAATGGAATTCTTTCTGTAATGATTATAAGCTGCTAATTTCTACTGAATGGCTATCGCTTTCACACCACTGTAATGTTGAAAAATCGTTTAAGTCAAAATCATCATAAATCAGGAACTGTCTGCATTTATTCTTATGGGTTGTAGAAAGAAGAATACGTAACTAGCATTTCAAACCCATGACTTCAATAGTAGCATTAAGTGTCCTTTAAAAAATTTATATTAAAAGTCATTTAATGAAAATATTAAGTGAATAAAAGTACTTTCATGCACAGACATGGCAAACATTGGAGTATGGGAAACACTGCTAAACCAGCATTAGTTACTTTAAGAATCTATAATGACTTGTGCATTTTACTGTATAAAAATTGTACCAAAAAAAAGGACTGTACAAAAATACCAGATTCTGGTTAATGCACATGCTGAAGCATTTAGAGGGAAGTGTACAAGGGGCACCCGGCTGGCTCAGTTGGTGGAGCATGATTCTCTTGATTGTGGGGTTGTAGGTTTGAGCCCAATGTTGGATGTAGGTTTGAGCCCAATGTTGGATGTACTTAAAAATAAAATTTTAGGGGCGCCTGGGTGGCTCAGTTGGTTAAGCGACTGCCTTCGGCTCAGGTCATGATCCTGGAGTCCCTGGATCGAGTCCCGCATCGGGCTCCCTGCTCGGCGGGGAGTCTGCTTCTCCCTCTGACCCTCCCCCCCTCTCATGTGCTTGCTCTCTCTCATTCTCTCTCTCTCAAATAAATAATAAATAAATAAATAAATAAATAAATAAATAAATAAAAAATAAAATTTTGGGGCACCTGGGTGGCTTAGTCATTAAGCGTCTGCCTTCGGCTCTGGTCAGGATCCCGGGGTCCTGGGATTGAGGCCCATATCAGGCTCCCTCCTCAGTGGGGAGTTTGCTTCTCCCTCTCTGCTCCCTCTGCTTGTGCTCTCTCTGTCAAATAAATAAACAAAATCTTTTTAAAAATAAAATAAAATCTTTTAAAAAAAGAGGGAAGTGTATTAAAATCAGCTTCCTACTTTGAAATACGCAAATCAGAGAGACTCATTTGGATGGAGTGTTACATATGTGATATGTCCACAGAACCCAGGTGGTGCATACATGAGCACTCATTGTAGGAATTCTTTGAACCTCTCTGTACGTTTGCAAACTTAAGTGTTGGGGTAAAATATATGTAGATTGCGTCATACAGTAAATGAATGAATGAATGAATGAATGAGTAAAGCCTTAAAGACTAGGTAGAAATCTGCTGAAATACTTTCTTTAAACTCCCCTGCTTATATTCCAAAGTGGATTTATATTGCTCATATAACAAGAGAATATTTTTTTCAAGCAGAAAAATGGCACAGGAGTCCATTGATAAAATTGATAAAATAGGCATTTATTCTGAGGACGTAACACCATGAAGAAACTCCCCAAGGCCAGCCTGGGAGTGGGCGAAAACTGCTGGCTCGCTCGAAGGGGAACGGGACCTCAGCACTTCTCTGCACCCCGCCGCTCAGGGAAGCCTGGGCCAGAGCTTGCTCGGGCTTGCCCGCCTGTCATTGCAGGCCCGGATTAGTGTGTCCCATGTCCCAAGAAGCCAGAACGTCAAGACAGGTGACAAAGGAAGTCGTGTAGAGGCAGGGCCAGGAGCCCTGACAGGGAGATTCCCAGAGTGTCGGAGATACAGGCAGCGGCCATGGCAAATTCCCGGTGCTCATCACTTGTCTGCAGAGGGCAGGAAGCAGGGGTGAGGCTTCAGTCCTAGCCGCCCCGGCCCAGGCCTTCCCCAGAGAGGCCCCCCGCGCCCTCGCCCAGCTGGCGCTGACCTTCAGGGCGATGTTGTGGAAGGTGTTCACGTAGGCAGCACCTCCGAGGAGCCCCTCATACAGAATGATCAGGAAGACGAGGTAGATGCTGGGAAGGAAGCTCAACCACACGTCCACCAGCAGGAAGGCCAGGTTGAGGCACTGGGGATGCAGGTGGAGGGGAAGGCTGAGCCTGGGACCAGAGGCTGTGATCCCATCCAGTGGCCCCTGGTTCTGGGAGATGCTGGGGAGAGGGCTGACAGAGCCGGATCAAATCCCAGCACCCAGCTGGCCTACCAGACCCTGGGATCTGGGGTAGGCCTTCTCCCTATCCTGTCCCAGCACCCTAGACGTTGTAGGTCTCTCTCCCAACCTCGCCTTGGCTCATGTCGCTCCTGGAACGCTATTCCCCTTCCCTCACTTGGGATCTCCTGGTCACCACTGTTTGCAGATCAGCTTGGATCAGGACCCCTCCCCTGGGCTCTCATGCCTCCTCCCAAGGGCTCCCTAAAGAGAGAGGCCCACCCCTCTCCCGCCATTTTACCAGACTGAGACTATGGGTGTTGATGAGCAGTTCTCAACTGGGTGTGATTTTTGCCACCCAGGGGACACCTGGCAATGTCTACAGATGTTCTTGGCTGTAGCAAGTGGGGAGGGAGTGGGTAGAGGCCATGGATGCTGCTCAATTTTGCGGTGCACGGGACAGCCCCACAACAAAGAATGATCAAACCCCAAATGTCAACAGGGCAGAGGTGGAGAAACTCTGGCTAAGGTATTCTCATGTCTTTAAGGAAGACTCTCTGACCCCACCCATGGGAGTAGGTCCCTCCTCTGTGCCCCAGTCCTTCAGAGGACCCCAGTGTCCCAGACCTGAGCGCACAGGGTTGCCTCCCCAGTGTGGAGGCCGCCATGGCGGTTCACATGCTTGATGTACACAGAGATCACCTGGGCATCTCGTGCCCCACATAGGCCTTGCCCTCGAACGTTCTAATTCATTAAGTGTGAGGTGAGCTCAGAGATCTGCACTTAAGAAAACACATCCCAGTGACACTAACGTGACTGGCGACACTCTGCCAAGGCTTCTGTCTGTAGCATGAGGCCAGACACTTTCTGTAATGGAATTCTTTCTGTAACGATTATAAGCTGCTAATTCTATGGAGCAGCCTTGGTTAAAATCACAGCAAAAATCCTAAGCTCCCCATTTCAGTGGCATCTAACAAAGAACCCCGAGTTCAGAATTGTTGACACAACGATTTGGGGCTTTTGGGGTACAAGGCCCTGGGCTGGCAGCACTGCTCAGATATAGAAGGAAGAAAGCTCAAGGACATTCACAGGGCGCTGTCATAACACTCAGGTGCAACCTACACTTGGTCTGTATCTTATCCTAGAATTGCAATCAGTTTATTAAAAAGGACTTTCCTGGGGCACCTGGGTGGCTCAGTCGGTTAAGCGTCTGCCTTACTCCAGGGTCCTGGGTTCGAGCCCCATATCGGGCTCCTTGCTCAGCGGGGAGCCTGCTTCTCCCTCTCCCTCTGCCTGCCACTCCCCCTGCTTGTGCTGTCAATAAATAAAATATTAAAAAAAAAAAAAAAAAAAGGACTTTCCTTGACTGATGAAAGGTTTTTTGTTTATTTTTTTTAAAGCAGGGAGCCTGACGAGGGGCTCGATCCCAGGACCCTGGGATCATGACCTGAGCTGAAGGCAGACGCTTAATGACTGAGCCACCCAGGCACCTCTGGAAGGTTTATTTTGATAGTTACCTTCAGGGGCTATAGACTCGTGACCTTGAAACAATGAAGGCTGGTTATGTGAAGCTACTTTGGTTAGACCGTGGGCAAGAATGGTGTGTTTGTTCACTTAACGCTGGAATACTTCTGCCACGGCAAGTTACATTTGCTCACCAGCCCTGCGGTAAATAACCTGTTGGCTACAACATTGCTGATTTTATCCTAATGAACCATCCAGAATAAAAGAACAGTACTTTTTTTTTTTAACCCATGGAAACATTATTTGAAAGCCTGTGTCTCTGCACAAGGCTTGTGGAAATAATCATTAAGTAAGTGCTTCTCGTGGATTAAAACACTTCTTCTCATCTCTATTTGGTACAACGACCCTGAGAAGTAGATATTGGCCACGCCTGATTCATAGATGAGGCAATCTCGGCTCAGGCTGGTTCAGGGACCTGCCCTAAGTCACACAGCTACAGAGGACAGAAGCTGGGATTTGCACTCAGGTTTGCCAGGCTCCCGAGGCCACACATTTTACACAGAGCCAGAGGCCTGCTGGCCTCCTGTACCCTGGGCTCAGAACCTGACGGCGAGCAACAAACACTTCCTGCCGATGGAAGGAAGCCTGGGGTCTGGGAAGCTGGGAGCCAAGGTGGGAACAGAGGGAGGGCCGGGCTCGGTACCTGCAGCAGGGCCAGGACCCACGTGAAACGGATGCGACAGCAGTGGAGAGAAGAGCGGGAAACAAAGACGCCAGCCTGGTAGAGCATCTGGTACCTTCGATGGGGGCAGGAAGGGTGGAGGAAGCCCCTGTGGGTGGCTACTCAGCAGGGTGGCCCCGGCCGCCCCCAGGCCCTAGCATCAAGGGGCCCTCCCAGCCCCCTGCCCATCCTGCTACCCAGCCTCTCACCCTTCTTACCAGCGATACTGCTGAGCGTGACTCAGGGACGTGTTCCGGAAGAACAGGAGCTCAAACTGCAGCCAAGGGCAGACAGGGCAGATGGTCGGAGACCTTCGGGGCCCCTGCCTCGACCACTACTTCCTCCCCGCCCCCCCCCCCCCAGCAGCTCTCACTCACAAGCCCCTGATTGATGAAATACTCCGCAAAGTAAACCAGGACCAAGGGGACGATGTAGCGCAACAGGCCCTGGAAGAGTCCAAAGATGTTAAGTGGAAGGCTGGCAGGTGGGCACTGGCCACGGCGGGGAGGGGGCGGGTGTCGCCACAGCCACCGTCCATACCTTGAACACAGTCCACCTTTCCTGAAGGGAGAGGCTTGAGCTGGAGTCTGCAGGGGAGCAGGGAGGAAAGGGCAGGTGAGGTTGGCACACCCACTCAGCAGAGGGGTGCTGGTGGGCAAGGGCCAACCATATTCACACTCTTAGTGTGAATGCACTTAAATGCCACGGGATTGTACAACTAAAAATGGTTAAGGGGCGCCTGGGTGGCTCAGTCGGGTGAGCGTCCGACTCTTGATTTCAGCTCATGTCATGATCTTGGGGTTTTGAGATCGAGCCCTGCGTTGGGCTCTGTGCTTAAGATTTTCTCTCTCCGGGTGCCTGGGTGGCTCAGTTGTTAAGTATCTGCCTTTGGCTCAGGTCATGATCCTGGAGTCCCGGGATCGGGCCCCACATCGGGCTCCCTGCTCGGCGGGAAGCCTGCTTCTCCCTCTCCCACTCCCCCCAGCTTGTGTTCCCTCTCTCGCTGTCTCTTTGTCAAATAAATAAAATCTTAAAAAAAAAAAAGAGATTTTCTCTCTCCCTCTGCCTCTTAAAAAAAATGGTTAAATTGGTAAACTTCATGTTAGATATATATTACCTCAATTAAAAATAAAAAGGAATTAACTGGTGGGATCTCTCCATGGCTCTTGTACAGTTTGATAGCTACATATCTCCAACAGAGCCACACTGGCCCCTTCCTTCTGCTTCTTGAACATCCAAGCTCCTTCCCATCGCAGGCTCTTAGCACTCGTTGTCCACTCGGCCTGCAACCTGACTCCCTGTCACTCAAAGTTCAGCCCAATGACCCCTCCTCAAAAAGGCCTTCACAGACCACCTCCTCTAGGTGGGACCCTTCTCTATTTCCCTCAGTTCCTAGCAGCAATCCCCACTTTATGTCCGGCCAGCACTTACCAAGGCTTGAAAATAACATGTTTCCGATTCAGCTGCTTGTTTATGAATCTGCCCCCTTTCCTCATCTCAGCCACCCGGTACCCACAGTGATCATCAGCACATGGTAAATACTCACTGAGCACTTCTTTCTTTTTTTTAAGATTTATTTATTTGAGAGAGAAAGAGAGCGAACGTGACTGGGGGGAGGGGCCGAGGGAGAGGGAGACAGAGAATCTCAAGCAGACTCCACACTTAGCATGGAGCCCACTGTGGGGCTCGATCCCACAACCCTGAGATGGTGACCTGAGATGCAATCAAGAGCCGGACGCTTAACTGACTGAGCCACCCAGGCGCCCCAGTGTGTAGTTCTTAAATAGATGAATGCCGCTGGTTCTTACCATAACCAGCACTGCCATCCACCTCCCCTTCGGACTGTGTCCACCATAGAGAGGAAAGGCTAACACCCGTCCAGAGAGAGAGTGACGGCTCCGAGGGACTCCTGGGTTTCCTACCTGGCTTCGACTCTGGGGCCCCACTGCCAATCAGGGGCTGTCGTGCTGATGTCTCTGCCTCTTCCTCCCCTCCAGGGTCCTGGGGCTCGGGAGATGTGAGCAAAAAGAAATAGCTAGGAACAGGTGGGATGAAGATGAGACCGAAGCGCCTCTGTAGGGCTGGAGAGGCCGCTCCCTCCCAGGGCAGCCCCCCCTCATTTCCACACTCCTCGCAGGCCCCCCGATCCTGTGCCGGAGAGCTCTAACTGAGGAAAGGTGCTTCCTTCCTTAGAGTTGAAATTTGTCTCCTTGTTGTTTCTACCCATGGACCCTTGTTTGGATTTCTGGCTCACACCAAGCAAGTCAGCTCTGTTTTCTTATCATTGTTATTCTTTTTTTTAAAAAGATTTTATTTCTTTCTTTGACAGAGAGAGACACAGTGAGAGAGGGAACACAAGCAGGGGGAGTGGGAGAGGGAGAAGCAGGCTCCCCACAGAGCAGCGAGCCCGATGCAGGGCTGGATCCCAGGACCCTGGGATCATGACCTGAGCCGAAGGCAGACGCGTAACGACTGAGCCACCCAGGCGCCCCTTGTCATTGTTATTCTAATGATTATTACGTGTTCATCCTGTGCTGGGCCAGAACTTTCAGTCTCTTCTATAGAGACCAGGTCTATACTCAGCCATGTCTACACTCCTCCTATATAAATTGTTTGCTTATTATTATTTTCCTTTAAATCGATTCACTTTCTCTACATGGCCTTGCCCTAAGCAATAATCTGTGAAATCACAGGTTTGATTGGCTAGTTAACATTTTTTTCCAATACCCTCAAAATTAATCAAAGAAAGTCCACCCCCGTCCCCTTCTATCACCTCGGGATCCACACTACCAGATGCTTCACACACATCACTTAAAGGTGTCCCACGGTACGCGGCCAACAGGTAGCAGCTCCAAAACTCAAACCAGGCCTCTCTGAGTCCAGAACCCACATCCCCTCTTAACAAGGCTGCTGGGACCTGAAGATCGGGAGCACGATCTAGGTCTCTCCTCGAATCCCTCATCCTCCCAGCCCCGGCAGCCTACCTGGCCAGCAGCAGGGCGGGGATACCCAGCATGGACAGCAGGGTGTGCTGAGGGGAGAGGCCAGCCTGGGTGAGCCCCAGATAGGACAATGCTCCCAACAGCCCTGCTCCCCCGGTTCCTGAGGACCACCAGGAGATCACAGCCCTGAGAAGAACACAAGAAATGAGGAAGGACCAAAGCCAGCACCAGGGGGGTCCTCTTCCCCGCTCCCGGCTCTGCCTGCTTACCTGGGGTAGAAGGCAGTGAGCGCGAGGAAGGTGACCTCCCCCAGACCTGACGAGATGCTGGCCAAGACCACACCTGGGGGGAGGACAAGCATGGCAGTGGCCACACCTGGCCTCCCCGATCGCCCCGATCCCCTGAGGTGTCCGGCCATGGCCTCCTCTGCATCAGCTCAGAGCAGCGAAAAACAGATCCCCTGGACGGGGGGGGCTTCAGATCTGAAGGAGAACCAACCCGCTCCCCTGCATGCCCTCTCATAGGGAACGGGACCTCCATCTACCCAGTTATCAACTCCGGAGCAAGAACTCATCCTTGATGCCTCAGCCGCCCCCGTCACGGCTTGGTGACTCTGCTCATCTCAAGCTCCATATACTCCATCCATTTCCTCCTATCCCTGCCCCCCACCCCCGACCCCAACCACCACCCATCCTCCAAAATGACCTCATCTCCCATCTCCTACTTGTGACAGTCCCAGCAGGCTTCTGAGGCTTACAAAAACAATCCCTTTCCTCTCAGAAGTTGGGGGAGACTACCCCACAATGCTCTGTTTCCGTTCCTCTGGATTCCCCACCTGACACAAAACCTCACACTCACCACATAGGCTGGTCCCCACTGAATGAGAAAAGGCCACCAGGATGAAGCTCCCAGCAGCACAAACCCCACTGACGAGAACCCGAGGGCTGAGGGTGAGAGGTTGGGAGGGAAGAGGAAGGTCGGCCTCCGCCCACAACTCCCCAACCCTCCCACCACTTCTGTAGCCCTCCCGGCCTCCCCGCTCTTCAGGCCCCACCTGACCTTCCTCCCGCCACCCCCACTCAGACCTGTACGGTAGCAGATGCAGACCAAGAGGAGCCAGCAATTTGATGACGAGGGTGGGGAGGATATCTGCCAGGAGCACGGCCTGGAACAGAACAGAGTGAGACCCCAGACGGTCCCAGGGACAAGCCTCCCAACCAAGTGACCGGGGGAAGACAGACACCAGCCAGGTCGACCTGCTGCAGACACAGGCTCTGAAGTCAGACAGATCTGAGCTCAAATCCCAGCTCTGCTGCTCCTTGGCTTTGTGTCCAGAGCTTCAGGTCCCTCATCTGGAAAATGGGGGGTGGTTACAGCACTTAGCTCATAGGACTGACATGAGCCAATGCAGGAAAAGGCTCAGGAAATGGTCTTAATTATTATAATCACGGTGGTCGCAGCTGGGTGCTGAGGGACGGGGCGGGGGTCTGGGGGGACCAGATGGGTACTCACAGCCGTGGAGACAGAGTTGCAGTCAAATCGAGATGAGCTATTGTGGGGGGTGGGCGGTGGGTCTGGGTCCACCTGATGACAGAGGAAAGTCTTTCACCCAGGGAGGCAAGAGGAGACACAACCTGGCTCCAGTCCCAGCTCAGCCCTAACTTGAGGGATGGCCTTGGGTCAACACTGGCCTCTTGGGACCTCAGTTTCTCTACATGCATAACGGGGAGGTGAGGTTACTGTAGAAAGCTCAAACTAAGGACCCAAAGGCCAAAGATGGCCCCGTAAATGGGCTCTACTTGGGTAACACATTCAGGAGCTTTCATTTTCAAAAATTTGGGCTTCTAAATTTTTACTTTCTGTCTAGAACGATGTACAGGTAGGAGAGTGAGCTGTAATGCTCCCAAAGTGCCTTGTTTTCTCTGATATAAATATTTTAAGGTTTTTTTTTTTTTTTTTTTTTGCGAGAGAGAGAATGAGAGACAGAGAGCATGAGAGGGAGGAGGGTCAGAGGGAGAAGCAGACTCCCTGCTGAGCAGGGAGCCTGATGTGGGACTCAATCCAGGGACTCCAGGATCATGACCTGAGCCGAAGGCAGTCGCTTAACCAACTGAGCCACCCTGGCGCCCCTAATATAAATATTTTATAAGGACCTCTTCCAGCGGATGCTTGGGTGTGGTTACCACTTGGATTTTAGGGATTGGGTGTATATGCAGTAGAGCTATGGTCTGGAAATGGGTCTCTCTCCCCTGAGAATGGGAAAGGAGCTTCACTTAGAGATCTGTGAGGGTGGGGTTAAATCAAACCCCCGATGTGACCCTTTCCTCTTCGCCCTACTCCTCTTAGGCCCCTCGGAGGACGTCCAGTTTTTTAAAGCCCCATGGCTCCAAGCCTGGTCTCATCTGTTTCCCTGCCAGGCTCATGTGTGGACCACCCGAGCCACCCCTGACCTGAGGATTCCAAGTAACTGTTTTATGTAGACACACAAATATGTAAATGCCAACGTTTTTAAATAATTTGATCAAGTCTTTGTAGCTACTCAGCCAAGAAAAAAAAAAAAGGGTTTCCAGAAAAGCTGACCTTGGACCAAACTCCCTGTTGGATTTGCAAGGTGGCAGCTGCACTCCTTTGGCATGTACTCCCCCCACCCCCTGCCCTGCCCCCAGCTCATCACAGACAAGAGGGTCTCAACTGGAGGTGATTATACCCCCCAGGGAACATTGGGCAATGTCTGGAGACATTCTTTTTTTTTTAAGATTTATTTATTTATTTATTTGAGAGAGAATGAGAGACAGAGAGCATGAGAGGGGGGAGGGTCAGAGGGAGAAGCAGACTCCCCGCTGAGCAGGGAGCCCGATGCAGGACTCGATCCCGGGACTCCAGGATCATGACCTGAGCTGAAGGCAGTCGCTTAACCAACTGAGCCACCCAGGCGCCCTGTCTGGAGACATTCTTGTCTCAACTATAGAACAGGGGATATGCTGCTGGTAGAGAACAGGGGTGCCGCTAAGCACCGTACAATGCACAGGAAAGCCCCACAACAAAGAATTCTCCAGCCTAAAATGAACAGCGCTGGGGTTAAGAAACGCTGTCTTAGGCCACGGCCCCACCCGGCCAACATCTGAGTTTGTATACGTGGCACCAACTGATTCTTAAAAACCCTTCCTGCTCTGTGGTCTGGGAGACTGGGAACTTTAGTCCCCTTGGCCCACCCCTTGGCCACCCCATACCATGAGTTTTTCAAAGGGGTCCCTGCTCTAGAGTGAGTCCCTCATCTTCCCATAAGGACTAAACATGGTGGTGGCGGTAGAGAGGGTCACTTACATGGCTCTGGTTCCCAGATGCCCTCTGGTGGCTAAGGATGTCATGGGCAGCACTGAGCATCACCACGTAAGAGAAGTTGTTGCAAAGGCCCAGGAGCCTGGAGTGAGCAGGATAGACTTTTTTCCCCTTCCGTTTTATTGAGATATAACTGACATATAAGAACAGATCTTAACCTCCTTCCAGGCTTACAATCTAGTCACAGTCCTAGCACCAAATCTCTCCTTCCTATGGCCTTCAATCAGCTCCCTTGTTCTTCTCTCTCACCAGACCCCATCTCCATTTCAGTGTTAGGGCTAGAAATACAGGCTTTGGGACGACAGACTTGGGTTCACATCTCGTCTCCCCCAGGAAGAGAAGAAAGTCATCCTTGACTCTCTCCTCCAAGCTCCCACCATGGTTCAGTTCCTGGGGCATTTCTCATCCACTGATCCACTGTCTCTGATGCGCTATGGAACAGTAGAAAGCTCCTGGGGCTTGAAGCCCAAAGGATTCTGCCACTTCCTACTTGAGTGGCCTCGGGCTACTCATGTGTAAATGGGGACACAGGTTTTCCTTCTCACTACCTCACAGGGTCTGTGGGGATTAAAAGAAGATCCTACCAAAGCCCTTTATGACCCATGAAGGATCTTTTTTTGCTTACTCTCATTTCCCAGAGCTGCACTCAGTGATGGGAAAGGAACTGGGCCCAGTGCCAGAGATTTCATGTGCTCTTTTCACAAGCCTACGAAGTGGTCCCACCATTCTTCCCATTTTGCTGCAGGCAACCAGAGAGGCTCAGAGAGGCGACAGGACTCTTTCAGAGTCACATGGGAAGTCACTTCCAACCCAGTGTGCCACCGAAGCCCTCGATGTTCAGATCAGCGCTAGAAGGATTTCCCAAGGCTCAATATTGGAACGATTTGAGAAGGTAGATGGATGGCCTTTCAAAAAGTGGGGATGCGTTTATTAAAACGTGCATTAGGAAAAACATTGGCTTCCCATCTAGAGTAATGACTTAAAGTTTTCTTCTAAAAAAACCACGTATTTACAAATTTGGTAGTAGGATCTTGCCCAAACGTGAAGGTGGGAAGTAAATGAGTGACGTCTTGGAGGTTTACACGCTGCCTCAGGGCAAACCAACTGGTTCAGTAAATATTTGTGAATGCAGCTCCCTTTTCGCAGCTCAACTCTTTCTTCCCTTTTTCCTCCTGTTGCTTCCCAACTCTTCCCACCCCACTTTTTACTTCTGCTGAACTCTTCGGGCCACTCACCAGAAACCCATCATGTTCCTCCAAAGGGCGCCCCGACGGTCCAGCAGAGGGAGCAGAGGTTCCGGGGTGGTCTCCTCCCCTGAGAGAGCGAGAAGAGAGCATGACCCCCACCCCACTCGCAGGTGCACGAGGGCCCCACGGGTGTCCTCCCGGGGCCGAGCCAGAGCCCGAGCCCCGAATCAGGTGGGTCGCGGGGCAGTGGCGGTCACTCTTAGGAGGGTGGGCGGGAATACGCACCCTCGGAATCCAAAAGGCGCCGCCGCGAGCCCGCACAGCCTCCCATGGCATCAAGTTCAGGTCCCGCGAAGGGTTCAAAGTCTGCGAGAGTCCAGAATTGGCTCCGACCGGGCGGGTGAGGGTCTGCGACGGATGAGAAGGATCAACGCCCCACTGCAGGTCCCGGCTCCGGCTTCTCGGCTGCACTCGCGCCGGGCGACCCACCACGTTACCCCGGGGCTCCATCTCGCGCCCTCGCACCCCCCACCACGCCCCACCCGTGGGACTCTGCCCCAGCCCCCTTTAAAGCAGGGGGCTCCGCGGTCTGTACCTTTAAGAGCAGCCGCAAGTTCGGCCCCGAGGTACCGCAGGTTGGCGGGTCACGTGACAGCATCCGCGGTGCTTTCATCACGTGCTTGGAGGTCACCACAACTTCCGGGTCCTCTCTCTGTCTTGGCTTCAGGCTTTCCCAGCCTCGGGGCGGGGGACAGAGAGAGGCCGGGAGAACCCCGGAACCGCTGGTTTAAAACTGGAGCGGGCAGGATCAGCAAGAAGAGCCGTGACGTTAAACTAGCGGCGCTCAAGGTGTTGGCCCTGTCGTGCCAGGACTAGTCATGGCAGTGAGCGGCTTCAGCTCCTTTCGCGGCCCTCAATTGCCAGAAATAAATATGGCCACCCGGCTGCTCTAGTCCCCGTTTCTGGCTGGGAACAAAGACAGCCAGCTCAGGGCATTCTTATTCCTCTCTGTTGCCCTTAGATTGCTTTGAGAACTGAAAATCAAGATAACGCTCACTTAAGAGGATTTCTGTCTATTGGCAATATCCAAAGCATTAAAGAGATCACTTTCCCCTAATTATCCCAGAACCAAAGAATAGCACAAATAGTCCAACCCCTGGTTTTACAGATGAGAAAACAAAAAAAGGAAAGTTGCTGGTGATGATACAAGGTTAGCCCTAAAGCTGACCTTAGAGACCCTTTTAACAATAGGGAATAGAGCACCAGAGGCAGGTGTGCTCGGCTCAGCAGGCTGCGGCAGAATTCCTGCCTGCCTCGAGAATGCTTAGACCAGACGATTCTAAGGTCCAAGAGTCTCATTCTGTGATCTCATCTAGTTCCTCTAATTGGAAATTTGGAAAGTGGCGATCAGGGAGGGGATTGCGGGAAGAGGTGTAGATCAAAGTCATTTCACATAGTCCAAAATAAGAAGTGATTATTCTCTTACCTTTCTCTAGGTGGTAAAGCAGCATCCTGAATTTTCTTCAGTGAGTCCTTCCCCTGCTAATCTCTTCTATGGGCTTCCACCAGCTGGTGCCCACCTCTACCAGCTCTTTCTCACCACCAAGTCCTCAGATTGCTCTTTGAAATGTGCCCCCTTTGGTCTGCTTCCCAGGTTACTCAACCAGTGAAAAATGGTGTCCTACTACCCGTGTGGGACAAACTGAGCAACATGTCATACATGGCCTGTGCCTTCAAGGAACTCGCAGGAGGGTGGGAGGTAGACACAAATAACCACAATACAAAGCTTAGCCAAGTTTTGTTTCGCAAGAATGACTACGGATGAGGGAATGGGCACTGGAGCCACCAATCCAGCCCCTTCTTCCCTTTGAGGAAGCATTAATGACCCTGAAATGAGAAGCCAAAGCTCTTACCAGCCCCTCTTCACTCCTACTCTTTGTCCCTAGGCAAAACAGGAACCACAAACCCCAGCTTCCTCTCACAGAGTGGCTGTGGCTTAGGGGGAGCCGGAAATGGCTGAGGTGTGAATACAAGACCTGAGTCACTTGAGTGCAGTTGCCACACGCCCCCTCCCCCCGTCCCCAATTCTGAGGGCTCCTGCTCCCATGTTTTTCTTTATGGCCTCCCCCCTTGCCCTTCAGCTCCAAATATGCACCTGAGTCCCCTGTGTGATGCACACCCATTTCCCAGCCAGGGCTGGAAGCTGCTCTGTGCACTGCGGAGGGTGGGCAGGGCCTGAACAGGGGATGCGTCAGGGAGACACAGGGGAAGAGGAAGTATCTTGGGCCCCCGGGGAAGACTGGCTTGTCTCGGTGGGTGGGGACGGTCATTTGTCAGCTTTCTGGACACACAGACAGAGACAGACAGGATGGATTTCCTCCGGCTACATCTCCCTAGGCTGCATCAGGCCTTGCGGGGAGCACTGGTGAGAGGGGCAAAGAGATGTCAGAGACTTTCACCCTGCTCCCTGGGGCCTCACCTCCTTCCCTCCTCCCTTTGAGACTCTCCTCAGACTTGACATCCCTTTCCCAGGATCAGGTAGCCTCCTAGCCTGATCGTTTCTGGATTTCAATCCCCATACCTCCATAGACACATCAATCTACCCCTAATCTAGCCCTTTCTTCTTCCTTCTGCAAATCCAGTTTTCTTTCCCCTCCCAGATCCCAGAACCCCTCTTCTGTGGCCCGAGTTCCTCTGGGCCAGGGTCCCAAGAAGGAGGGCTGGGGGAGAGGGCCTCCCCTTAATGCCTTTGTGCCCTCCCCCCCTTCTCTTCTAGGATTCCCTCAGCTCCTTTGTCTCCTACCTTATGGAAGCTGAGGTCCCCACTGCAGAGAGGAAGGAGGCGAGGGCAGCTGAGGAGCTGGGGGAGGTGGCTGCAGGAAGGCCAGGGAAGCCTGAAGAGAAGGAAGCCCAGGAGGCCTTGGAGGGCCTTGGAGGCAGCCCAAATCAGGAGGCTGGAGGGCTGAGAGGGCCCGGGGAGGCTGGAAGACGCCAGGAGGGAAGTTCAGCAACAGAACAGACCTGGGGTTGGGAAGAAGGCAGTTCCCATGGGTCTCAGGCAGACAGACAGGACACTGGGGTCTGGGCAGCAGCCGAGGCTGCCAGGTGCCAGGAGCCAAGGGCCCACTTAGAGGCCAGAAAGGAGTCCAAGGCAGGGTCTGAGGCTGGTCGAGACAATAGCAGTCAAGCCCGGGAGAGTCAAGGGCCCAATGAGCAGGAAGTGAACAGAGAGGAGACACCGAGAACCTGGGAACAGGAGGAGGAGGCGGAAGAGGGCAGGGAAAGAAAACCAGAGGTGGCCAGGAAGGTGGAGTCAGAGTGGACCTGGCACTGGGAGCCTGAGGGGGAGGTAGGTGCTGATGGACAAAAGGTAGCAGGGGACAGCAGGGGGTCGTTAGAGCAAACGGTCAAGGAGACAGTTGCAGAGGAGATCCAGGGGTCTGGAGCCAAAGAGACCGGGAAGGAAGAAGAGGTGATGGGGGTCCTAAGGGGTAGCCAAAGCACAAGGGCACAGGAAGCACAGGAGTCAGGGACAGAATCTGAGGATGGGACAACCTCAGGCAGGGAGGAGGACGGGACAGCCTCAGGCAGGGAGGAGGACGGGACAGCCTCAGGCAGGGAGGAGGATGGGACAGCCTCAGGCAGGGAGGAGGACAGCAAGGCCTCAGACAGGGAGGAAGCCAGGACAGTCTCAGGCAAGGAGGAGGCTGGGACATCCTCAGGCAGGGAGGAGGACGGGACAACCTCAAGCAGAGTGGAGGAT
>NW_023270763.1:17136518-17461933 GCF_011800145.1 Mirounga leonina | reverse complement strand
GACATCCTCAGGCAGGGAGGAGGACGGGACAGCCTCAGGCAGGGAGGTGGACAGCACAGCCTCAGAGAGTGGGGAGGACAACACAGCCTCAGGCAGGGAGGAGGACAGGACAACCTCAAGCAGGGAGGAGGACGGAATAGCCTCAGGCAGGGAGGAGGACGGGACAACCTCAGGCAAGGAGGAGGACAGCACAGCCTCAGGCAGGGAGGAGGAGGAGGAGGATAGAACAGCCTCAGGCAGGGAGGAGGCTGGAATAACTTTAGTCAGGGTAGAGGCCAGGACAACCTCAGTTGGGAAGGAGGGTGACCTCTCAGGAGCCAGGAAGAGAGAATATGGGGAAGTCTCAGGGGAAAGGATCTCAGAGGGCACTGGGAGGGCCTGGGCATTCGAGGAGGCCTCCAGGGGAGACCAGGAGGAGGAAATGGATGAGAATAGAGAGGCTGAGATGAGCTTTTCCCCCAAAGAAACCCAGTCCCTGGGAACTAAGGGCACAGAAGAAGCAACTAAGGACCAGACAGCAGCGGGGGAGGCTGCAGAAGGCCATGGGTCAGAGGGGGAGGTAGGGGAGGGCTTTGAGATCCAAGCAGATCAGGAAGGGAAAGTGGCTGAGGGGAGGCAAGCCTCAGCGATCAGGACTGTTCCAGCCAGTCCGGAGGAGGTGGTGGAGGCAGAGAAGACCAAAGAGGAGGAAGAGGGTTGCTGGGCCTCAGAGGCTGAGTTGCCCAAGGACGACATGACAAATGAGGCTGAAGGGGATGCTGACCTGGAAGCAACCCTAGAGACCAGCAGTCCTGAGAAGGAGTTCGGCGGGGAGAGGAGTGAGGGGGAGGCTCAGACAGGCGGAGAAGCACAGAGGGTGGAGTGGGGTGGCCTTGAGCACGAAATCACTGAAGGCCAAGAACCTGAGCTGATGGCAGGCCCCCAGACCCTGACAGAGCAGCCTGAGGAAGGACAGGGGGGTGAGGAAGAGCTCTGGGGTGTTTCAGCTCTGAGCAAAGAGGAGATGGAAGGGAGTCTGGAGGAATACCCCAGGAAAGTGGGAGATGTAAAGCCTGATGCCCCTGGGGCAGAAGTCTGGGAGAACCAGAGAAGGGATGTGGAGGGAGGGGATACCCAGGAAGAAAAAGCAGATACTGAAGAGGGGGAGGAGGAGGCTGCAGGAGGCCAGGCCCCGAAGGAGGCCCAGGGAGGCCGAGAGTCTGCGCTCCCAGATGTCCCGGAGGCAGGCGGGGAGTGGAAGAAAGCCCAGGACGCAGGGTACGGGGCAGAGGAGGGAGACACCCTTGGAGCAGAGAGCCAGGAGCTGGGTGGAAGGCATGGGGCAGACGCAGGGACAGGTCAGTCGCTGGGAGAGTCAGATGCTAGAGAAACCGAGGATGCGGAGGTGGAGGCCACAGTGCCCTGGGGGGCAGACACAACATCCAGCGGAGACTGGAGGCTGGAGGAGGCCGCTCGGAGCCTCCAGGACAGCGAGGACCCAGGGGTCAGTTCTTTGGCTGCTGAGATAGTGAGGGATAAGGTAGCTCTGGTTGGAAGGGCTGCTGGAGCTGGGGGAGGGCTCGAAAGAGAGGCTGGGGAAGCTGGGGACTCCAAAGGGAAGCAGGAGGCTGGGGGAGGCGTGGAGCTGGTAGAGGCTACATGGGGAGAAAACCGAGGTGGGCCGGAGTTTGGCCTGGTGGGCTCTGCAGACAAGGAGGTGGCTGGCAGAGGGGGCCAAGCCGAGGATTTGGAGGCCAGAGAGGGTGAGCCCGGGGGAGAGTGGGTGGAGGTCAGGGAGCCTGCGGCGGCAGAAGGAAGCTGTGAGATGGGTGGCTTTATCTCGGGCTCCCAGGTGGTGAAGGCAGAGGGCACCGTGGCCACAGTGGAGGCCGAGGGGCTCCCAGGAGGGCAGACGCTGTTGGAAGAGGAGGCTGTGGGATGGCAAATGAAGGAGCAGGGGCGGGGCAGGGAGGGGCAATGTGGGGACCACCACCCCGAGGGAGAGGCAAGAAGGCCCCTTGATGTGGAGGATGTTGCGGTGACTGAAGACCGGAGAGCACAGGCCGAGGAGATTGTTCCCGAAGGCCCGGAGGACGTCCAGGGCCCGGAGGACCAGTCAACACACCAGGAGCCTGCAGAGGCCGAGCGTGGGCCCCACGGGGAGACGGCAGCAAGTGCCGGCCAGGGTGCGGGCACCAGCTGGAGTGAGGTGAGAGCCCCAGCTGGGGTCCGGGGCTGGATAGAGCAGAATCTCGAATCCGGCCCCACGGTACTCTGTGCCCCCTGCCCTGCAGGCCCTGCTCCCTGGGTCTCTCCTGGACGTCTCTGTGCCCCGGAGCCGTGTGCTCCTGTCTCGCAACTCCTCACTGCGCCGCTCCCGGCCCTCTTTCCGACGGACCGGCGCCCCTGAGCAGCAGGGGGAGCCTCCCCGCCCCCCACCCGAGGAAGAGATGTCAGCTCGCGAGCAGAGACTTCTCCAGCCAGAGGAGCCCCCAGAGCCCAGCCCCCCAAAGCCTGAGGGGACCCCACTGCCAGCCAGGAGAAGGCCGCTGGGACATGGGTAAGCCCAGGGTGAGGTGGCTGGGCTGGGCTGGCCTGGGGAGGAGGCCGTGGCCGCCTGGAGACCAGCTCCCCTGACCTCTGTCCGTCCGCAGGTTTGGTCTTGCACACACCGGCATGATGCAGGAGCTGCAAGCCCGGCTGGGCCAGCCAAAGCCGCAGGGAGGGCCCTGAGCCCCCGGGAGCCCGACTCCAAGTGAGGCTCAGAGGGATCCTCCAAACCCTGCGCGGCCTGTCTCCCTCTGCCACTTTGGACATACCCTTTCCACCCTCTGGGCCTCAGGTTCTCAGTGTGTCATTCTCGGAACAGACCGAACCAGACGCCTGTGAGGACCATGAACTTGAGGAGCATGACTCGGCAATGTGGCCGACAGACTCCCTGCCCACTGGGACCGCCTCTCACGGCCTGTCCTGACCGCCTCTCTCACCTGTCTCGGCCGCCTGGAGGACCAAGGGGACGAGACAGTTCTTCCCGCAGCCTTCCCTCCTGGACTGCTCCCAGTCCCCCACCCGGGGCCTTCTGGAAAGCTGTGGAACAGCACCCAAACCTCGGGGGTGGGAGCTAGCCCAGAAGAAGGGGGTCAGCAGGGCCTACAAGCCCCATTTGCAGTGGGAGGTGGGTGGGAAACAGATGGTCAGCGGCCCTGAGCTTTCAAAAACTCACAACTCTGCTGGTTACTATGGCACCCACCGGCCCAGCAAGCCAGAATGGAGGAAGGTACCCAGGAGCCCCCAGAATTTAGGAGCAGAAAGGGGCCCAGGGTGGCCAGAGGCTACAGATTCTTGTCCCTTGGGAGTCAGGTACCCCTTCTCTGAAAAGAAGCTGAGGCCGAGGGAGGGTGAGAGTGCTTTATTGGGCACCCCGCACGGTGGCCTAGCCCGAGGACAGCTAGCAGGCTCTGAAACAATAAATAAACCATCATTTCCCTAAACAATAAATAAATATCCAAGAAATAAATATCTGCCAGGGACCGGAGGGGCCTTAAGTTATTGGGTAGGGATCGGGGTGGGAGCCCGGTGGAGTCCTGCCTGGCTTAAGGCAAATGAGCTGGGGGCTGTCTCGTTGCCCAGACCCCAGTCCCCAGGTTCTGAAAGGTGAAGGGACAGGACTAAGAAGTCATCCCATCAGGGCTGGGAGCTGAATGTTGAGCACCCCAAGGGTGGGGCTGGGTTTCTGGCTTGGGAGAGCAAGAGCAAGTCCCTCATGGCCCGAGCCAAGACAAGCTCCAAGGAATGCAGCAACTGGTAGGTGTAGAGGAGCTGGGGCCAGGACAGCTGTGCTGACGTCTGTGAGGGGCCACCCGGAGCCCGTTCGAGCAGCCCCTTCCTCTCCTCATTCTCCTCCTCCTCGGGGAGGTTGAGTCCCGCGGCCAGCACCTGCGAGGAGACGCCCATGGGTCAGACAATGGCCAAGCTGAGACCCAGAGCACATCCTGGTTCTTTTATGTTCCCAGCGGTACAGAATGACATCAGAGACCACAAGGTCATGATTTCCCTGGATAGCCCCTACTTTAGATCTTCCATTATGTCATCACCTCACGCGTCCCGCCTGATTTTTTGGTTCAAGAAAACGGAAGTCACAGAGCAAGATGCTGCTCATGGAGGTGGCACACTCATCCAGGATTGCCCTGGGCATTTGGGACCCCAGAAGTTCTTCTCTTAAGGGTCATTTTAGGATCTGAAATGGACAGAAAGGTGGTATAGCTAGTTTTCATGCTGCTTGCATTTTCTGTTTTCCTTTTGTTAAGAGGAAAATGCCAGTTTCCCTTGGAAATGTTCGGGAGGGCCTGGTGATGTGAGAGGCTGAGGGAGAAGGGAACCAGCTTTGTTACAGGGTCTGTTGATGCCAACAGCTGTTCCGGGTGCTTCAGAGCTGTTCAGACCAAGACCCCAAGAGAAGGCAGAGATTCAGGGGACAGAGCCACTCCCCCCACCTCCCTCCAATACACCGAGGGTCTAGAGCATCTCCCTCCAAACTTACCCAACCTGTGGGCAGGGGGTGTTTGTAAAAGGGAGCCAATGAGCTTCAGTTTTTTGTGTTGGTCTCTGGGAGTTGAGGAGGTGGGTGGACACTCTACCTGGAAGCGGAGATGCCGCTGCAAATCCCGGAGATCCAGCCTCATGGTCCACAGCTGCATCTTCTCTGAGCTGGTCCAGCCCCTCTGGCCTCCCAGGCCTCCCAAGAGGGCATGGAAGGGGCGAAGCATCATGGAGAGGAAGCAGAGTCGTTCTGGGTCCTGTGGGAGGGAGGGAATGGGTCAGGCAAGGCTCACAGGCTAAGGATCAAACCCAACCCCATGTTCACCATCCTGTCACTCTCTGTCCACAGCCCCACTCTATCCCCTTCTTCACCATCCCCTTTCCTGTCCGTCGCCTTGCTTGTGGTTTTATCCTGTCTCCAGCCTCCTTCCAACCCTAGTCCCACTCCTAATCCCAACCCCATCCCTCCTCCATAGGTGCAGCCTCATTCTCACACCACTCCTTTATTCCAGCTGAATTTTTATATCCGATGACGTACTCAGCCTCATCCATATCCGATTCTTCCACTCTTCCCCAAATCCATTTTCCATTCAATCCCCGACTTCATCTCCATCCACCCAGGGCCAGCCTTACTGCTAGCTCTCCTGCCCCACCCCTCTGGCCCCCAACTCACAGAGAGGCTGTGCCAGGCCTGGAAGGTCAGGGAGACGTTGGGGAGCTGATGTCCCAGGGGCAGGAGGTCCAGGCTCACTCCTGGCAGTTGAGATTCAGCCTATGGGGGCAAGGTCTGTTAGTGGGGACCAGAGGGAGTGGGGATTTGCCCATCCCCAAAACCAGTTGCATTAGGGTGACTCACAAAGCGGTGGGCCTGGGTCCGAACCTCGGAGAATAGCTTCCTGGCGAGCTGCAGGCTGACCTTGAACTCCCTCTGCAACTCCTGCAGGCTCAGGGGGGACCTCCCTGGCGGTCTCGGGAATCCCCAGACACCAGCTCGAGCCAGGAGCAAGGAGAGCAGCAAAAGGCCGAGCCCTGGAGAGGGGCGCGGAGTTGGTGGGCCAGATGAGGGGAAGGCTTGAGAAGAACTCACGTGCCTTTTCTAACCTGCACTATAGGCAAGCCCTGTGTGCCATCTCGCTGACC
Source organism: Mirounga leonina (assembly GCF_011800145.1). NCBI lineage: Eukaryota > Metazoa > Chordata > Mammalia > Carnivora > Phocidae > Mirounga > Mirounga leonina. The sequence goes on along the minus strand of NW_023270763.1, from coordinate 17,456,275 downwards.
CCGCACAACCACTAATAAGATGGAAGTTTTTGAGGACACCATATAGGATCTCTGTATGAATGAAAAGAAGATACCCCTTCTCCAAGACAGACACAAACTTGCTCAGAGTACCCACCTTTGCAAGCAAATCTCAGGCTGGATCTTGACCCCCACCAACTCCCTTGGCCAAGTGTCTTTTTCAGTGAACAAACCACTCAACCGTATGTGGTAGCCTGGGTGCTATTATCCTGTGCATTTTGCAGATGAGGAAAATAAGGCCCGGTGAAGTTGGCCAAATAGCTAGAGAGTGAGGGAACCAGGACTGGATTCCAGATCTGCCCAAAGGCAGAGCCTCTGTGCTTCCCCCAGCGAACTTAGAGGAGGCAGCCACCTCCCCCGGAGTGGGCACACTGTGTTCTGCTGAGGATTCCTTGGGCTTAGCCAGGCGGCTCTGATGACCTGAACTAGAGCCCCAGAGGTGGGCAGGCGGTGCTGGAGGCTCTATCCCAGGGAGTCAGAAGGACAGGTTGGTCCAGCCACCACCAAGGAAGGTGGGTCACTCTGCAGTGTTGGAAGAACAGGGGGTGCCAGGAAGAGGAGAGCCCAGAATGGGAGGCAGAACCTCGGTTTCTCATTCAGCTTCTTCCCTTGAGCAAGTCATCTCTTATCTCTGTGCCTCAGGTTCCCATCTGTAAAATGGGGGAGTCAGACCAACTGATTTCTTTTCTTTCTTTCTTTTTTTTTTTTTAATTTATTCATCTGAGACAGAGAGATACAGAGAGAGCGAGAGCATAAGCAGGGGAGAGGCAGAGGGAGAGGGAGAAGCAGGCTCCCCGCCGAGCCAGGAGCCAGACATGGAGCTGGATCCCAGGACCCTGGGATCATGACCAGAGCCGAAGGCAGACGCTTAACCATCTGAGCCACCCAGGCACCCCAGACCAACTGATTTCTGAAACTACTTCCTGCCCTATATTTCCTGGACAGAAGAGAGAGAGGCCCTAGAGTGGGAGCTCTGGGAAGAGGGCAGTGTTTCCTGGTTTCTCCATCAGGGAGAGGAAATCTAGCAATCACTGGAGTTACACAATTCTCGAAACACAAACCAAAACTAGGCTGTAAGTCTGTAAGTCTGTTCCTGCTCTCCCTCCTCTCTGTGCCATTCTTGATCTCTAACCCCTGGGCTCTGCTCCCAAAATTGTCCTGTAAATAAAGACTAAGGGGAGCTTCTGGGTACTTCCATTCACCAATGTACTTCCAGAGGTGGGGGGCAGTGCCTGCAACCCCCAGCATTCAGGCTACCCTGGCTTGGGGACCACTCTGGCATCCCAGAGACTTCAGACGGTGGGGGGTTCCTCTTAGCTCTACTTTGAGGGAAAGTGCATGCCCCCAGGCTCTGGTGGATATTGCCCACCCAGAATTGAGCTGAGCCATTTCCTATTGACCCTCTGCTTCTTGTCTGAGCTCTGGAGCCCCAGACCCTTCCCGTGGCTTCTCCCTACCCTCTGTACCCAATCCTGGGTCATTGGCCCTGGCTCTGTCCCCATCCTCCAGCCCTTGGTCCTTACTCTGGCTCCTCTTCCTGTGGCTCTGGTTCCAGCCTCTGACTCTTTGAGTCACCAACTGCAGATTGGACCTCCTTCCGAGCTACAGACCCTTGACCCAGTTAGGCTGTTGACTCCTTGGCCCCAGCCCCACACTCCAGCCAACTCCTCCTGCTATTGCTTCCTCTACCAGCCCCAGTTCTCAGCCAAACTCTTCTGCTCATTCACTCCAACCAAACTCTTCATTTATCTGCCTGGTCCTGGTCCTGGTCAAACTGGCTGCCCACCTCTCTCCCTTCAGGCCAGTCAAGCCTTCCCATCCTCTGCCCAGCCCTGGCCGAACCATGAGCCCTCTGCCCCTGGCCCCCATTCATGCCAGACTCATTCCCATTCTCCTGTTGACTGTATCCTGTATCCTCAGTCTTGGCCAAGTAGTTGCCCGCTCAGCCCCTGGCCCCCATCCACACCCGTCAAGACCTCCCATCCCCTGCCCAGTCTCAACCAAGCTTGCCACCCCTCCACCCCCAGCCCTGGCCTCAGACTCACGCCAGCCAAGGTCGCCTGCCATCTGGCCCAGAGCGGGGCCCAGCCTGTGTGGCCAGCCATCTCCCGGGCAGGGGTCTTATACTGGGGGCTGCGCCGGTTTCACTTTCCGTCCTGCTTGTACTTTCGGCTTTGCACTCAGTCTTCTCTCCTCACCACCCCTTGCTGAAATGGGGAAATGTCATTTCCCTTCCCAGAGGGGGCGGGAGGTGCAGTGGGGGGTGGCGGGAAGCTGGGGTTTCTGTCAATCCAAGCTCCAGAACCCCTGCTCAGCTTTCAGGACCAGCCCTCCCCTCACATCCCCGCTCCTGGGTGAGCCACTGCTCTAGGGACTGGTAGGTCCCAGAGACTCAAACCCTCCTACTCCTCTGCTGTGTCATTATCATCCTAGTGCCATCACCAGCTCAATGTACCATAGAGGATGGATGGCCAGGTAAGGGGATTGCCCATCAGAGAGGACTTGGGGTTTTGAGTCATCCTACTCTTTTCTGGTTTACCAGATGGCTGAGGGAGGGAGCTGAGTGGGGAGCTCCTTGTGGAGCTGGGATGGGACTTTGTGTGGAGCAGTGGCGTCCCTGTCTGGGCAGGATCAGGGCTCAGCCTACAGCCAGGGTCAGGACGGATGAGAACAGGTCCGTTCAGAGCCAAGAGCTCAGTCTTTGGCCAGAGTAAGATCTAACATTAGAGCTCAGTCTATAACCAGGTTTAGGACTTGATCTAGAGCTTTGTCTGGGGCCAACGTCCTGGCTCTGTCTGTGCTTGGGGTTAGAGCTATCAGTGACCTGGAGGCCATGCTTGGGACCATCTGGGGTTAGGTTTCGAGCTCAGTCCAGATTAGGCACGGAGCTTGGGCTGTGGCTAAGGTTCTGACAGAGCCTGTGACTCAGGTCAGGGCTCAGGCTTGGGCTGTTGATGTCTAGGGTCAGGGTTCACCAGGTTGGGGTTGTGTGAGGTAGGATGGGGCTTGGTCACGTCCCAGAATAATCCTGCTCTGTGTGTTTCTGCTCTGTGGATGGCTGTCAGGGCTGGGCTGCATCAACCACTGGTCTCCCTTCCAGCACAGCTCCACCCTTAGCCCTACTCTGGATTTTCCATCTTCAGGGAGAAGATGGGGGTTTCTTGGTCTTCCCCGAGGCCCACTTTCCTTTTAGGATCTGTGGGGTTTCCCTGCTGGGTCCCTGCAGTGAGACAGAAACCAAGGGGGTTTTCCCTTTCTATACTCTGCCTCTCAGCCCTACATGGGCCCTGCCCAGCAGAGCCGCCTGGAACCAACTGCCCGGGAAGTACCAGTACATTTGGGGGAGCAATCCCAGAGGGTTGCTTGGAGGAGAAGGAAAAGGAAGAGCGAGCGGCTGACACCTGCCTAGCCCAAACTGGTTTCCCTTGCAGTGTCCCCTGGTGGTGACAGCTCATTCCCCCACATCTCATGCCACTGAGACCCCTCACTGGGGGGGTCCCAAACATCCTGAGACTGATGGTGAGGGCACACACAGGCCCTGGCTGGTCTTCCTCACATCCCCAAGTCCTGCCGTCCACCCCACTCACCCTCTGACCACAACCACTCCCCATCCTTTGCCGTTGCCCAGAACTGCTGTGCCTCTCAAACCTTGAACTCCATCGCCCACTCTCTACCACAACCTCCCGACCCTTCTGACCTTCTCTTAGGGTTCCCCAAGACCTCCTGTCTCTTGTTGCTTCTCTGCCCTTCCCAATCTGGCTGCAGCTGACACCTGCAGCCTCATTCCTGGTCCAGCAACTGGAGCTTTGTGCTTGAACATGATGAGCCATCTCATACCAGCCTGCCTTTCCACTAGCTCTTCTCTTTGCCTAGAAAGCCCCCACTGTCTTCTCTGGAGTCCCCTCTTCTCAGCCTGTTCTGAACCTACCCCTTGTCACGGGCTTCCTCCCCTGAAAAGCTCATTCCTTCCTGCCATAAATCCTGTCTCCAATGGACATTGCATATTTATTTATCTTGCTTAATCTATCCTCACTCATACCACTCCGGCCATACTGACTCCCTCATTGCTCCTAGAACATGCCAGGCATGTTCCTGCCTCAGGGTCTTTGTTCTTGCTGTCCCTTTTGCCTGAAACACTCTTCTTCCAGATACCTGCAAAGCCCACTCTCTTCTTATGATCCCTACTTAAATGTCACCTTCTCAAATGGAGTCCTCACTAACCCGATTAAAAGATGCAACCCTGCCCCTGGCACTTTCTCTTTTCTATTTTCTAGAAAGAAATGTTGCAATTTCCAACTATAACTGTGGATATATATTTTTTTTCCTTCGAGATCTACCAATTTCTCTCATGTGTTTTGATGCTCTATTGTTTACGTATAGACAAAATTAGGATTGTTATGTCTTTTTGAAGAACTGACCCTTTTATCAGAATGTAATGTCTATCTTTTTTTTTTTTTAGTTGTATGTTTGGTGTTTATGTTGTAATGTCTTTCTTTATCCTCGATAATGTTCCTTTTTTCCCCTCAAGTTTACTTTTTCTGAAATTAATTTGATGAGTCCTGACCTTTTTGATTAGTGTTTACATGGTTTATCTTTTTTTTACATACTTTCATTTTTAACCTGTTTTTAATTTGCAGTGGGTTTCATTAAAACAAAATTCTAGATTAATATTTTTGTCAGTTTATATGGCATTTATGAATGTCTGCCATAAGTAAGTAAGTATTCTATTTCCTAACTGAAGATATCTGTCCTACTCTTTTTTGTAAGATTTTATTCAATTATTAATTAATTAATTAATGAGAGAGAGAGAGTGAGCATAAGCAGGGGGAGCGGCAGGCAGAGGGAGAAGCAGGCTCCCCGCTGAGCAGGGAGCCCGATGCGGGACTTGATTCCAGGGTCCTGGGATCATGACCTGAGCTGAAGGCAGACGCTTAACTGACTGGGCCACCCAGGCGTCCCTACCTGTTCTATTCTGAATGTGAGGTTAGTTGTTTGGCTTGTGACCTCAGTTCCTTGATGAGTTCAAGAAAAATCATTAATTTGTAGTTTGTCTTACTTTGTTTCTGGTTGTAAAGGGCAAGTGGTGCCTTTTCCAGATTTTATACCTTTAAAAAATGCACATTATTTGTGTTGCTTTGTTCTTCTAGCTGGGTACTTTAGCACCATGTTAATTAGATGTGATAGTGAACAGGTTTATTTTTTTCTTCATTTCAGCGAGTAAGCTTTAAATTGTTCATTATAAGGTATTTTTTCTTATCTTTTTATAGATTCCCTTCATTCGATTCTAGAAATCCCATGTAATTCATAGTTTGTGGACATTATCTTTAATAAATATTCACTTCATTTAAATTATTTGCCTGTATCTATTAAGACCCCCCTGGCACTTTAAAAAAATATATTTTATATATTTATTTGACAGAGAGAAAGAGAGAGAGAGCAAACACAAGCAGGGGGGCAGCAGGCAGAGGGAGAGGGAGAAGCAGGCCTCCCGCTGAGCAGGGAGCCTGACTTGGGGCTCCATCCCAGGACACTGGGATCATGACCTGAGCCGAAGGCCGGCACTTAGCCGACTGAGCCACCCAGGGACCCCTCCCCACACACTTTCTATCCCTTTCCCTGCATTATTTTTCTACATAACATTTAAAAACATCTAACATTTTCTCTCTCCCTCTTTTTGGTCTGTCTCCATGCTCTGGAGTATGAGTTCCACAAGGGTGGGCATTCGTGCCCATTCTGTGCACTGATACATCCCCAATAGCTAACAACAGCAGGTTCTTCGGAAATCAGCAAACCAATCCGTCTTCTGCTGCAAGTGCCTAATGTAGGCTCTGCTCCTGGCCGGTGCTCCGAAAGTTGCCAGATAGAGCAGCAGGTCCGGGACCAGCTGCTGAGCCCTGAGCCCTGAACTCTCCCTGTCAGCCTTCTCCCGCTCTGGCCAATGCTCCAGACAGGTACCGAGGATGTAAAGCGGGAAGCTGGGCTGCTGGGCATGGCCCTCGGCCGGGATGATCTTAGCAGATCCTTGCCAAGAAGCCAGAGAGCCAAGGAGGGCGGGGCCAGACTCTGTCCCTGTCCTTGGAGGATGGGCCTGGGCCCGTGTCTGTCTACCTGGGCCTCAGTTTCCACAAGCGGATCTTGGCTGGTGAGCTGAGGCTTGGGCTGGGATTCCAGCAGGAAATGGAAGGGATGTGGTGAAGGCTGAGAACTGCTGGAAAGGAAGCCAAGAACGCTGAGCTCTGGACTCCAGTATGTAGCTAACACTTCTGGTGACCTCAGGTGAGTCACCAGCCTGCTCTGGACCTCAGGTTCCTCATTTAAAAGTAGTAGCAGTTTTCAAATGCTTCCACTGCTATTACGTAGGGAAATTAAAACCTAGATGATTAAAAAAGAGGGAAAAGAACCATCAACCAATTTTCTGATTATTTTCCAAGTATCCCGTTATAGCTCAGACCCCCTGGGACACTCCACCGGGTTGCATGGGAATCCTGAGCCCAGGAAGTAGAAGTTAGAAGCTTCAGATGTGACATCAGGATGGAATCAGGGAGGGGAAGTCTTCTTCAGGGTCACGCAGCAGATCAGTGACAGAATGAAGACTGGAACTCAAGTCCCCCATTTTCAGCTTGGGCTGGTGAGGGGAATCCCTGGGCCCTCTGATGTCAGTTCCAAGGCTTGGAACTAAGCCCTCAGTTAAACCAAGATGGCCTTGGGTGGAGGCAGGAAGGCTGGGGGAGGTGAGGGCAGGCTGGAGCTGGGGCCACACCTCTGAGTCTCCCAAACATGGGTGGTGAGACCCTGAGCCCCGAGGCACGGTGCCCGCCCTCCTTTCACTGAGAGGCGGGAAGCCCAGAGCCGTAGCCCTCATCACTGGCTTCTCCGCTGTTGTGCGCATGCATCCCACCCCCCCCACCCCCCCAGGGTCTACAGGATTTATTCTGCAGCACGCACTCACCACGCCCCCTTCCGCAGACCTGGGGCGCTGCCTCTAAATGGGGTGTCTCTTTTGGGACTACCAACCATGGGAAGGTCTGAGAGAAAGGGGTGTTGGGGGGGGCGGCTAACTACTGATGAGATGTTATAATCGCTGGGTGTTCTATGTTAAGTGACACACGAAGGCAGGGGCGGGAGGACTGAGCCATGCCGGGTGTGAGGAGAGGGTGGGCCGCCAGCTCTCTAGAGTGCCAGGAAGGCAGAGTTTGAAGCCCAGGAGGCAGGGCTGCAGAGGAAAAACACCCGGCTGGGGATAAAAAGTCCCGGTTCGAGTCCCGGCCCTGCTCGCCCTTCCCCACGTGTACGTACCCTCTTGAGAGAGAGGCCCAAACATTCTGTGCTTCAGTTTCCTCATCTACAAGATGAGGCTCATGATCCCAGCCCTGCCCACCTCTCAGCTCAGACGTGAAGGTGAACTTGGGAGGGTACAGGGTGTCACGGGTCAGGGCCCCACCTGGGAGGGAGACAGACCTTCGCTTTCACAGCTCCAACACTTCCCTTGGTCGAGGCCTGAAATCTCCCTGATCTTGGCTCATCTCCCAAGCGAGGAGGCTGCTTCTACCAGCTGGATAGGATGTTGTGACGATTGTACACATAAATGGCTGCTGCTGAGTAGCTGTGTGATCTTAGGCAAATTACTTAACCTCTCTGTGCCTGCTCTGTCATCTATAACATGAGAATAACACAAACTCCTAAGATGGTTTGGTGGACTCAACGGGTTATTATTTATAAAGTGGTTGAACACAGCCTGGCATATGATAAAACTATAGGTTTTAGCTATTGGTAGTGGTGCAAGGCCTGACTCACGAGGAAAGAAATGTTAGTTGTCATTAATAAATACAAGGGACGGTTGTCATCAATGGACAAAGAAAGGCCGAAGGAGAGTGGGAGAAAGAAGGTAAGAAACAGAAGAGGCTGCAGTTAGACCTCAGGAGGTAGGGATGGTTGGAGGTGCAGGCAGAGGGGGCCTAGTGACCCAGAAACACACATCAGAGCAGAATTCAGGCCAGAAGCAGAAATCTCCGGGCCAGGGTGTAGACAGCCTCAAACCCGAGAACCAGTGGGTGGGACTCACCCAGCCCCCAACGGGGGCCAGGTGAGGCTTCACCAAGGCTCTCTATGAAGAACAATTAGAATGGTGGGGCTGAGCCCCAGGACAGGCCCCGCCAGGTGTCTGAGAGAGGTGGGCAGGCCCTGGCAGACACCAGGTCCTCTAGCACTCCTAAGCGCTGAGGCTGACACGGGGTCCCACGCCACTCCCAGTGCTCTCACCTGGTGGCCTTCATGGGGTCTCAGCCACCCCTGCTGCCGTGTCCCTCACTCGTCTGGCCCACTGCATGTGACACCCCCAGGTGAGTGGACAGCTTACTCCCCAGGAATGGAACACACTCACTGCTTGTATTTATTTTTATTTTGGAGAGAGAGTGTGTGTGCATGGGCGGGGGTGCAGAGGGAGAGAGAGAGAGAATCGTAAGCAGACTCCACACCCAGCACGGAGCCTAACACGGGGCTTGATCTCACGACCCTGAGATCATGACCTAAGCTAAAATCAAGAGTCAGTGCTTAACTGACTGAGCCACCCAGATGCCCCATCACTGCTTATATTTTTATATAATATCTGATTCATGCAAAAGAATATATGAAACATATATGTTACTGCCCACCCGCTTTTCCTGCTCCTGCCTCGGTTTTGGTCCTGGGTTCACTGATTCCCGTGGCTCCTCATGTCACTCAGAGTAAAAGCAAAAACCCTCCCAATGACTGACAAAGTCCTCATGATCCTTCCCACTGGCCTTCTTTATTCCCTCCCACACCTTCTGGCTGCCCCACAAACACACCAGGCACACTTCTACCTACTCTTCCTTCTGCCTAGAACACTCCTTCTTCAGCCCTTAAAATAACTGGCTCCTTGTCCGTCCATCAGGTCTCACCTTTCCATAAACACCTTCTTCCGTCTATGGCTCTCAGGTCTGTCCCATCCCATTCCCACCTACACTAAGACCCTGTGTGTAGCCCTAAGATCTAGATGTTCATCTCTCTTTTTTTTTTTAAAGATTTTATTTATTTGACAGAGAGAGAGACACGAGAGAGGGAACACAAGCAGGGGGAGCGGGAGAGGGAGAAGCAGGCTTCCCGCGGAGCAGGGAGCCCGATGCGGGGCTCGATCCCAGGACCCTGGGATCATGACCTGAGCTGAAGGCAGACGCTTAACGACTGAGCCACCCAGGCGCCCTAGATGTTCATCTCTTAACTTTTCAAGTTTTCTACACATTCTGGGCCCTTCCCAGAGCCCTAGGGTCCTCTCCACTACCCCGAGGGTTCACCCACCTCATCAGACCTCTGAGTCCTGTTGGCAAGATTGATATGAACAACTTCTACTCTTTTCATGATTCTGAATTGAAGTGGTGCCCCTGGGTAGGAGAGAGGAAGACAGAAGTGGGGGCCGAGTACCAAGGTGTGGCAACCACGGTCCTTGCCCATAGAGGTGGCCACCTAGCCGAGAAGCCCGGATGAACATGTGAAACCAGAGAGAACACGTCGAAGCAGGGCAGTTCGTAACTGACCCGGGCCAACAACTTTGCGGCCGGCATTTCTTCACCTGGAGCATGGACATAGCAGTACCTTCCTCACAGAGAAAGAGAGTGACGTGGGCTCTGGAAACGGGCAAGTGTTATTACTCTTAAGAGCACATAAAGCAAAGCTTATCAACTGGCCAGCAAGTAAGAGGATGAGGAGAGAAGAGTATCCCTTGGGATGTCATTGCCATCTGTCATTTCCACCTGCCCACCCATTCTTCCTTAAAAAAAAAAAAATCTGGATTTTCCTTTGGGGAATTTATTCATCCTCTTACAGAGGCTGACATCCCCCCCATGGTGGTTATCTGACAGACCCAACCAGTCACTAGAGTGGACAGTTCAAGAGTGGGTACGTGACACACTGAGAGTCAGTCCCTGAACTTGCTGTCAGGAAAGAGGCTTTCTCTCTGCAGATACGACTAAACAGGTAGGATGTGAATCTGGATCTACTGTTGGCCACCATGAGGGAAGACCCTGCTTCAGGTTGGAGCCAACACATGGGAAAGTAGAGCTGACAGCTGGAGAGGGAGACAGGAATCTTGTTATTGACTTTGGGCTCCTGGATCCAGCTAGTCCTGAAGCAATTATTCTGAAGTGTTCAGGTTCATGAGCTAATCTTTTTTGCTGAAGCTATTTTGAGCTGTGTTTCTGCCATTTGCAGCACGGGTCCCCTCCCCCTCTTTGATCTGCCTTCACAACGGATTTCCAATGTCAAAAAATCACAGACCAGATTTTTTTTTTTAAATGATTAAGGTGAATATATCGTGTAGTAGAAAGAGCACTCTACCAGAAGCCAGTGGAGAGAGAATTTCAGATAGAAAGGACAATGTGAAAACAGCAGAAGCTTGGCCAATATTTACCAAGTACCAACTCAGTATGTCCCGGGCATTATTCTAGGCATTGGAGTTCAGCAGTGAATGGGGCCAGCAGAAAGTTCTGCCTTCATGGAGCTTACTACACAGAATGGAATAAGTTAAAATTATATTATAAGATTATATTATAATTATAAAATTATATTATGACTTAATCAAATTATGTGCCAGGCATTTTTCAACTACTGGCTCATGTAATCTTCACAATAACTCTATCCTGTAGGTATTATTATTCACGTTCCTTATATGAAAAGGAAACTGAGGACCATTAAGGCTTTGTGTCCAAGGTTACCTAGCTAGTAAGTGACAGGTCTGGGATTTGAACCCAGGACCTCTGGTTTTCTTAACCACTTACACTATACCGCCTGGTGTAACAGTTAGCTTTTATGAGCCTTCTCTATATGCCAGACACTGCTCAAACGGGTTTGCACTCACACACACACACACACACACACACACACACACACGTATTCCTCAAAACAGTCCATTTTACAGACCAGGAAACTGAGGTTAATAACACAGTGATAGCAGGACTGAAATTTGAACCAAAATAGTATGGTTTGAGAGGTCATACGGTTTTTCCCCCATCTTTATGCAGGTGTAATTGACCAATAAAATGATAAGCTATTTAAAGTACACAAGGTGATGATCTGATCCGTGTGTACACTGAAAGCTTCCCCCCACCTTGAGTTAATGGACACATCCATCATATCACATATTTTTTGAAGGGGTACCATCTTAGCAAATGTCACTGACATGGGACGGTGTAATCAACTATAACCGGGACAGTCGGCACTCCACACTCCCGTGCTTACCACCTTCAGTGAACCAGCAAAGGAAGGAAGAGGGGCCGGGAAACAGAAACCCTGCCCAGAAGCGAAAGACAGCAAGAGGCCTAGCCCTGCGGCCTCCTGTCCAAACGGTGCCAGGTTTCAACTTGCTAATGAGGTGATTGATGGCTCCCGCATTCGCTGAGAGGGCCAGGAGCCCTACCGGCCGGCCCCCACCTGGGGTCCTCTCCAACGTCCTCGGAACTGAGGATCTTGAGAAATGTGCATGGCAAAAGGGGCGGTGTGAAGCGAGACCAGTTCTGACACACTCATTCATGAATGGTTTTGTTTGTTTAAAGATTTTATTTATTTATTTGAGAGAGAGAGAGAGAGAGCACACAGGGGAGGGGGGGTTGGACTGCAGCACCTGATGGGGGGACAGAAGGATCCACATAAGCAGAGGAGGGGACCCTTCGGCCGTCCTCCCCAGCCTCTGCTCTCGGCCTCCGGTCACTGAGCCTCCAGGCCTTCTTTCCTCGGGTTGTCTTGGCGGCCAGCGGTCTCCTCCTCTAACCCCAGACAATAAATTAGTAAGTAAAATACATAGTATGTTAGAGGGTACTGTGTGCTCTTAAGGAAATAAAGAGGAATTTCAGCACAAAGCACTCCCTAACTTCCTTCTGGCCTTCACTCTTTAAAGGCCCTCCCTTCTCCGTGAGGCTTTCCCTAAACAAGGCGTTTTAAATTGCACAAGCCCTGCCGAAATTCTTGTGTTTGGTCCATTCACTTATCATTGTTTGTCTGCCCCCACTAGAATGTAAGCTCCATTTTACCGGTGTATCCATAGCTTCTTGATTATTCCCCGGCTCGATAAATATTTGTCGAATGAATAAATGAAATGTAACCTCAAACAGTTAAAAAGCAACTCTCCAAACCAGTGCTCCAGAAGAGAGAGAACAGGATAAGGTTGCACAGAGCTGATATAAAACTAAAGTTGGAAGGAGGGGGAAAAAAACAAGGCGGGGGGGTAAGAAAACAAAAAAGCTGGAAGGAGGGTGTGATCAGTCAGGAGTACTGAACCCGGAAGTCCGTGGTTATCTTCTGATTCCTCGGCATTAACTGCTTTTATAATCAGAAAAGCAAAGAACACTTTGTTTTACATAGAAAAAGAAGGCTTCTAGTTAACAGAGACCTGGGTGCTATGTCCAGCCCCAGGGGAGAGGTGTCCTCTGGGGCTGGCTGCTCACACAGGGACTCTGGGGATGGGTTGTTCTCCCTTCCTTGCTTTCTCCCTGCCCCCCCCCCCCCCCCCCCCCCCCCCCCGACTTCCTAAAGGCCACGGAACTCTCTAGAACCTTCGGACGGATGGGGCATGTGGATGTCAGCACAGCTGGTCCACTCCCGGCTCAGCCTGTGACCGGCAGTGAACCCATACCCAGGCTTTTGCCCTCCCACAGGACGTTAGCAAATATTCAGTGTGATAATAAGAATTGCTGGGGCTGAATAACATTTTCATGCTTTTTTATTGAAGTCAAATTGGTATATACCATGTAAGTTTCAGGCGTAACATTCTAATTCGACGTTGGTATATCCTGCAACGCGATCACCACCAGAAGCCTGGTTACCATCCATCACCATGCAATTTTTATATACAAACCAAGGTGGAGTTTCCCCATACTGCCTCTTATGCTCATCCCATTCCTGTTAAATCAGCGAGGGCCACGTGGCTCTCATCACTACGGTGGAGGAATGTCAGTGCAGTTTCGTTTTTAGTTCGACAGCGGTAGGGGACTGAAGGCACCGAAGAATTGAAACGTGGGGAGAATCGTGATGACGTAAGAACAAGGTGGGTGGGGGATGGGGCAGACTTTAAAATACTCCCCAAGTCAAGGAAGGAAGGGAGCAATTTGAAAAGGAAACAAGGAGAAGTTAGAACTGATGTGTCCCCACAGAGTCCAGGCCATGCCCGTTCTGAATAGTATGGAGAGATCTGAGGACGGGAGGGACTGCACCCCCTTTTCCAGCAGTGGACAGACCCCAGACATATCCCTGCACCCACGTGTGACATGGGGGCTGTGGGAAGTGGCCCGGAGTACAGCAAGAGCACGGCTTTGTGGGTTGATGGGAAAGAGCGGAGAGAAAGGACAGGAGTGGCGGAAGAGGGGACACCTTGGTAGATGCTGGTGTACCAAGGGGATGTTGAGGCCAGGAGCAATCTGTGCCCCTTCCCAGCTCTGCTCCTGAGCAACCCTGGAGAAAGGAGAGAAAACACTGTGAACTGACCCCATCAAACACCTGCTGTGGGCAGAAAAGGAGCAGGAAATCTCAGCTTACACAATAGATCACGGTTCTGGCACGCCTGAGCTCTGGTTCTGTCGTTGTTTTAATCACTTACATGTTGCTTACCATGCATTTTGCAACACTTACTTAATCACAGCAACCAACCCTATGTTGAATGGTACTAGGCATTCCTATTTTACATGTGGGGAAACCGAGGCTAGAAAGATCAAGTAACTGGCCCAAGGTCACGCAGAAAATAAGAGAGCTGGGGCTTGAACCCACGGAGTCTGGGTCCAGAGCCCATTCTCTGTGCTACTCTGCGGGTTCCTTAAGTTCTTGTTCGGGGTCGGGTGCCCTAAGTGTTTGAAAAGCTCCGTTTCCTTGAGTTCTCAAAGCCATTCCAGGAGGTGGGTGTACTCTTCATCTCCTATTCACAGATGTGCACATCAAGATAGAGAGTAAATAATAACTTGTCTCCAGTCACAGCCAAGTTCGCAGACAGGATCTGGACATAGGTCCGGGGGACCATAAGCCTATTCCAGTCACTATTGTGGAACCAACCATCCCCAAACATAATGCTGTGCAATGAACATTTTATTATGCTCTGAGTCTGTAGGTGGGCAATCAGAGGGGGCTTGTCTCTGGTCCCCTGTATGTCGGGACTCATCGCGGAAGACTCAGTGGCTGGAGGTTGACTCTACAGCGGGGGCTGGAACCATCTGCAGGCTCCCTTCAATCACACACTTGGCTTTCAGCTGGGGCTTAGGCGGGGCCGACGCGTGGCCTTGCCACGTCATCTCCCCATGTGTGTTGTTTTGGACTTTCTCACAGCAGGGCGACTGGGCTCCAGAGCGCAAGGTAGAAGTGCATGGTGTTGCGGTATGTTATGCTACCACGCCTCTGCCTGACTCTATCAGGCCAGGAACTCCCCAAAGTCCTCCCATGTTCAAACGGAACACAGTCCCGGGCGCCTGGGTGGCTCAGTCATTAAGCATCTGCCTTCAGCTCAGGTTATGGTCCCAGGGTCCTGGGATCGAGCCCCGCATCGGGCTCCCTGCTTGGCGGGAAGCCTGCTGCTTCTCCCTCTCCCACTCCCCCTGCTTGTGTTCCCTCTCTCGCTGTGTCTCTCTGTCAAATAAATAAAATCTTTAAAAAAGGGGGGGGGAACACAGTCCCGTGTCCCCCATTTGATGGGAAGTTGGCAAGGCCACATGGTAAGGAGAGCACAGGGGTTGGGAGCCCTTGCCGTGACCGTGTTCGGTGTATGCAACCCAAGACAAAAGCCCCCTGTGTCAGACGTCCTCAAACACCACTGCTCATCAGAATCACTCTGCAAACTCCCAAAGCCCTGGCTCTATCGCAGACCAATGAAATCAGAGTCTCTGGGAGGGGAAGCCAGGCATCTGTATCTTCTTTAACTCACCCGTAACCAAGTAATGACGAGGCCTCCTCCCCTGTATGCAAAGCACCTGGCAGAGTGGCTGGCTCGTAAACAATCAGTGTTTCTCCAAGTGTGAACACCTGTGACTCTTCGTGCACAAGGTTGTCGACGGTGTGCACAGGTGGACTGAAAAAAGTTATAGTTAGGTGTTTCTTTTTATAAAATTCTAGTTATGACAAGTGATTGTGGTTTTCCACTTTCAGTGGTTATGTCGTCTCTCTCTCTTTTTTAAAGTAGGCTCCCATGCCCAGCGTGGAGCCCAACTCGGGGCTTGAACTCACAACCCTGAGATCAAGCCCTGAGCTGAGATCAAGAGTCAGAACACTTCACCAACTGAGCTACCCAGGGGCCCCTGATCTCCTTTTAAAATATATTTGAGTGAAAAAGGTAAGGAGGTCACTTTATTTTATTATATATTTTTTAATGATTTTATTTATTTATTTGACAGAGAGAGACACAGCGAGAGAGGGAACACAAGCAAGGGGGAGTGGGAGAGGGAGAAGAGGGCTTCCCGCTGAGCAGGGAGCCCGATGCGGGGCTCGATCCCAGGACCCTGGGATCATGACCTGAGCCGAAGGCAGACGCTTAACCGACTAAGCCACCCAGGCGCCCCTAAGGAGGTCATTTTAAAAGTTCTAAGTAGGCAGTGGTATGGCCGAAATGCACATAGGGTAGAAATCACAGAAGTGCCGAGTGAGAGGAGACCGGGAAAACCTTGGGGCAGAGGATCAATAACGGTAGCCTTCACTGTGCCTATTATTAGCATTACCTTTAAGGAGTGCCAGTTAAAAATCAACTATGGGGTGATTCTGAAATTTAAAAAAATACACATCTGAGAGCTGAGTGGGCGTAAGAGACCTAGGTGTCTGGGAAGCCAATAAAGAGCCCCATGGTGAGTGTCCTGATTCTCGGCAAGGAGCCGGGAATCCTTTGAACCGTGGCAACCTGGTGGGGAAACATCCGTAAGCTCCCGAGGGGCAGTAGAGGTCAGCCGTCCCTCCGTTCTTAGGAGGAACCCTAAAAAGCGGGGAGACAGACATTACATGCAACTAGGGGATCAAAAAGAAAGAGGGTAGAAGAGTGGGTGGAACAGAAGAGGGAGGTTCTGGGTGGGGAGAGTCAAGAGCGGGTTCTTGTCCCGATTGGGTCCTCATGTGAATTTCAGCCACTCCCTGCCCCTTGCCCCACCAGGCCCTTCTGCAAAGGATAGAGAATGGGACTCTAACTCCCAGGATCTGAACATTCAGTAATTCCAAGAATTATCTGGTTCCTGGAACAGCCTAAAGGCTTTCCAGGGGGAGACTGTGCCAGGGAAGGGCAAGGCCAGGGAAGGCGAATCAGAGTGAGAGTAGCAGGTGGGGCCTTCTGGCAAAGTGTCAAAGGACCCAGAGCACAGGGAGTGGCCAGGTTCAGCTAGAGACACAGCACTTTTGATGGGAAGGTGGCACAGCAGACTGTGTTTTCTCCTTTAAAGTATCTTTTGGGGGCGCCTGGGTGGCTCAGTCGTTAAGCGTCTGCCTTCAGCTCAGTTTGAGCCCCGCATCGCTTCTCCCTCTCCCACTCCCCCCAGCTTGTGTTCCCTCTCTCGCTGTCAAATAAATAAATAAATAAATAAATAAATAAATAAATAAATAAAATCTTAAAAAAATAAATAAAGTATCTTTTGACAGGACAGGAAACTGAGGCTCAGAAGGAGTAATTAACCAGAAATTAACTAACACCTAGGATTCCACGTTGTCAGTACATGGTTATTCTCAGGCACATAGTGAAAAAGGAAAGGCCTAGGCTTCAAAAATTAGACCTAAGTTCAAAATCCCACTCCTGCAGTTTGTGGCTGTGTGACTTTGGGCCAGTTACTTACCTTCTCTGAACCTTGGTTTTCTGGGATGGAAAATAAGGTCAATAATAGTCTGCCTGTTGGGTTATTGAAAGGATTAAATGGGACAATGCCTATAAAACACCTATCACGGGGCGCCTGGGTGGCTCAGTTGGTTAAGCGACTGCCTTTGGCTCAGGTCATGATCCTGGAGTCCCGGGATCGAGTCCCGCATCGGACTCCCTGCTCGGCAGGGAGTCTGCTTCTCCCTCTGACCCTCCCCCCTCTCATGTGCTCTCTCTCTCTCTCATTCTCTCTGTCTCAAATAAATAAATAAAATCTTAAAAATAAATAAATAAATAAATAAAACACCTATCACGGAGCAGTAAGCCCGATACTTGGGAGCTGTGGCCGTGATTTTTTGAAGTTGACACACCAGATCCGTGCTGGGCTGAGAGCTCGCTCCTCTCATCTGCCCGCTGAGTTCAAGAGCAGCCACTGGCCCTAAGGCCTGGTTCCGATCATACCAGGGTCCCATTTGTCCCTCTTTGCAGTCCATGCCTTCAACCAGGCCCTGGTAATGCGACAGGCATCCGATAGGCATTAACTGAGTGAATAAATAATCTATCAAGGAAAGAGGGGCTCAAGGGGAAGTCTGAAGGAGCTGTATGCCAAATGCTAGTGAGAACCTGGGCACAGGTTTGTTGTGCCTGTGATTCCAGAGCAAGTGTCTCCCTGGGTGGAGATGAGGGGACAGGGGGTGGTGGAGGGCTGGTGATGGAAGACTTTGAAGAGCTGAGCCTTGCAGAGTGGGTGAGATTGAAGGCATCTCAGGCAGAAAGGACCAAAGGAGCAGAAGCTTGTTCAGGGGCAGGTGGGAGAGTTAAGATTTCGACCCACATTTTTTTTTTTAAGATTTTATTTATTTATGAGAGAGAGAGAGAGCACAAGCTGGGGAAGGGGAGGGGCAGAGGGAAAGGGAGAAGCAGACTCCCCCTGAGCAGGGAGCCTGGTTTGGGGGAGAGCTCAATCCCAGGACCTTGGGATCATGACCTGAGCCAAAGGCAGATGCTTAACTGACTGAGCCACCCAGGTGCCGCTTCAGCCCACATTAACAAGGTGCTCTGAGAAGGAATCAGGCAGCTCAAAGGCGGCAAGTTCCCTGTCCCTAGTGGTATTCAAGCAAGCAGAGGCAACCCTGGTCTGGAGTGCGGTGGGGTTGGACTAGATGTCCTCTAATGTTCTACCCAGCCAGAGATTCTGTGACTGTTAGTAGGTCAGACTCAGGGGAGGCCGATGCACTGAGATTCGCAGAGGTTCAAGCTGGTCCTGATGGGCTGTGTACCTATTACTGTTCCAACAGGTGCATCATTCCTCTGCTCATGTTCTTAGGTCCCTAAGAACAATTGGCTCCAAGTTTTGCAGCCTAGGGCTTACATGAAAGGGCAGGAGAAAAGGAAAAATGCTCTGCCCAGGGCCTAGGGGTGTTCTCCCTCCTCCTGTTGAGTCTGCCTGTGGAAAATGTTTCTTGCTGGTTTTTTCCAGTATTCACTCTCCTGCCCTCCCCAAGTTTTGGCCAACACGTGGCTAAGCACCTAAGTACCATGCTTCCCAGCCTCTCTTGTAGTTAGGTGTGGCCATGTAATTAAATTCTGACCCGATGTAATGGATTCTACTTTTAGGTCATGGCCTTAAAGATGAATTGGTGTGGCTTCCTCTGGTCCCTTCCCCACTCCCTTTCCACAGGTTGAGAGGCAGATGTGATGGCAGGTACCGAAGCCGCTCGTTTGGACCCCAAAGTGGAAGCCATGGTTTGTTTTTGTGTGTGTGTGGTTTTTTTTTTTTAAGATTTATTTATTTATTTGAGAGAGGCAGGGGCAGAGGGAGAAAGAATCTCAAGCAGACTCCATGCTGAACGCAGAGCCTGACACAGGGCTCGATTTCACGACCCTGAGATCACAACCTGAGCTGAAACCAAGAGTCAGACGTTCAACGGACTGAACCACCCAAGTCCCGGGGAAGCCATGTTTTGAGGGTGGCAGAATAATGAGGCTAAAAGTAGCTGGAATCCCTGACACAATGAAGTTGTCATTTTAGCCCAAGAGTACTGACCCTTGGAGCTGTTATGTGACAGAGGGAGAACTTTCTATCCCATTTTGAGTCTTCATTACAGCAGCCCAAACCTGTATCTCAATCGATAGATCCTCTTATTTGCCCTATGTCCTTCTCAAACTCTGGTCCTGAGACTGATTATATATACGAGGTAAGGATCTTCCTCTGCCGGCTGACCTCCCAGAACCCTGTCCTGGCATCCCCCTTGGCAGAGGGACTCCCCGCATAGGTGAGGACAGTGAGAATCCTTGAATTTGAGCCCTCGGTAATCTGGGGCAAATCCTTTAACGTTCTAAATCCTAGTTTTCTCCATTTTTAGGTGGCACCAGTAAATACCATTCACTTCAAAAGGTGGTTTTTATATATTTTTTATTTTATTTTATTTGAAGTAGGCTCCACGCTGGGTGTGGCCCCAACGAGGGGCTCGAACTCATGATCCTGAGATGGAGCCCTGAGCCGAGATCAAGAGTCGGAAGCTTAACTGATTGAGCCACCCAGGCGCCCCCAGAAGGTGGTTTTATATGAAAATGATATGATCAATAAGATTGTTTTTTCTAGAAATGGAGAGGAGCCGGGGAGGGGGCTTGTTTCCCAGGCAGCATGACAAAGAAACAGAAATTTTTCTTGCATTTCATAAGAAACCACGGAGACACAGTCACCAAAATATCTGTGCACCAGAATAACACGCTGGCCTCTACCTGTCCAGGCAAAATCAGGTACACCCTCTCCCAGGCACACGACCAAACACGGACACTAACAAACCCGGCTACCAGGGGCTGGCGCAAACGCAGGCAGGCGTGGGCAGAAACGCGGACACACACCACCACGCAGAGAGGGGACAAATCCCACACACAAGCTGAAGCTGTACTTTGTTTATTGTCCTTCCCACCCTTAGGGAGGTCCAATTTCTTTGCTGTCTTTCTTTTTAGGGGCTTTTTTTTTTTTTCCGACTCTGCCTCTCCATTCCCTGCCTCTTACTCCCTATCTTGTCCTTTTGCTGGGGCTGAGGGCACTTCCTTGGTGGCCCCTCAGAGCCTCAGTCAGGTAGGATGAGTCCTGGGGGAGAGAAGGGGGGGAAGCAGGCCTGGGGCCCTGCCCCCAGGTGCCAATTCTCCCATTCTCCGATTCTCCGCGGTCCTGTTTCCGTTGCTGGGTGGTGTCGGTGCTCTGGCCTCATCTAGGGCAAGGGAAGAGAGGGATGGTTCTAACCCCACCTCTCCTGGTCACTGTGTTTCCAGAGAAGGGCCCTACCCTCTCTGGGCCTCTGCGTCCCTCCCCGTAAACCAAATGTCCCTCCCCATAAACCAAATGTCCCTCCAATTGGAAAGGTTCTGTGTTTCCCCCTTTGCTCTGGTCCCTAGGAAACTCAGAGTCGAATGTGTGTCTCATTTTATTCTACGTTGAGACAACGGCTCTTGGGTCCCTTCTTCCCACCCAACCACACACATTCAGGTGCGTCCTTCCGAGGCGGAGGGACCTCTGGGTCCCCCGATTCCTTACTTCCAGCTCCGCCTCAGGACCGTGCCCCTCGCTTTTTCCGCTCTGTGTTCTGGAGCTTGGTCACCAGCTTCCTCTCATGGCCACCAGGGTTGGGACGGTTGGTGTTGGTGGCAGCTTCTCTCTTGGTGCGACCTTTCCGGCCTCCCACCCCTGGGAACCAGGCAAAAGGCTGAGGGGAGGTGGACAGAGGCATGGTACATCCAAGGAGAGGCAGGGGGCCGGGAGTGCGGGGTGGAAGGGGCATGGTTTGGGGGAGGCAGACTGGGGAGTGGTCACCACCTAGCTTTGGGGCAGTCATAATCCCCGTTGCCCCGTCTGTGGAGTGAGGGGCCCCCGATGGTCTGCTGTTGCTCCCATATTCTAGGGGTGCGTGAGGTCCCAGGGTTGTGCAGGACAGCACTCAGTGGAAGAGGGGTTAGATGGGGTGACTTGAGGGGTCAAGAGAACAGGGTAGAGAATGGGTTGGGGGTGGGGAGAAGGCCAAGGAGGCATCCTAGTTGGGAGTGTGGGGTTGGAAGTGGAGGGACCAAGAGGGTGAAAGGGCCAGAGCTTACCCAGGTAGGAATGAGCCAGGCTATAGAGGTCATACTCATCCAGGCTGGGGTCTTCATCCTCTGGGTCTGGGGGCTGCTGGGCCGGGCTGGCTGCTCTCGGCAAGGAGGCCATCGTATCTGACTCTCTCTCGCTGTCTGTCTCTGTGTCGTCTTCAAAAGCTTTGTTTGTGTCTGGTTTCCCGACACCTCCCTGTTCACTGGCCCCAACTTATAAGACCACGTGTCCTCCTCAGGCCCTGTCTGATGCAATCTGGCGCTTTCCCAAAACCCGACCCAGTAAACAGCAATCACGAGAGGGGGAAAGAGTCGGTCCTGTGAGTCCCAGCCCCTTGCCCTCGCCTCCTCCCTCTCACTGGGGCTCGCCCAGCTGGGTATTTTTCCACAGAGGAGATCCCCGCCCCTCAGGGAGGAGGAGGAAAGAGGCAGAGTCTGAGCATAAACAGTCCTTGGCATCATGGCCAGTGGGGATCCGAGGGCCTCACCTGGCCGACTCCTTCCTGTCCGTCCCCTGCCCCCTGCCACACAGCTGACCCCCACCCCAATTCTGGCTCAGACTGAGGACGCTGGTGGCAAATTGTGGCGTGAAGGACACACCACGAACTAGGTCAGTGGTTCTCACCCCTAACACACCCAACACCCCTTTTCGATAAGAAACATCTGGAAAGCCCCCTTAATATCCTGAGCTGTGGGGGGGAGCGGGTCCCTAGGTAGTTTCCCTCACCCGAGAGGGAGGCTAGCAGAGTGGTTAAGAGTGCGGATTCTGGAGCCAGCTGCCCTGGGTTCAAACCTTTGATCTACTACTTCCTGGGTGACCCCGGACAAGTCGCCTTCCCTCTCTGTGTCCCGGTTTTCTCTCCTGTAAAAATGAGGGTGATGATAACTGCATTGACCTCACAGAGTTGGTGAGCGAATGGAGTGAGATACCACAGGGAAGGACAATTGCAAAGGGGCCTGGGACCGTGTAAGCTGCACTGCAGGAGTTATCCACATAATTTCCAGAAAAATACTGCCGTCCCTATAAGGTAAAGGCGACGTAAAAGGAAATTGATTTATTTTTATTTTTATTATTTTTTTAAAGATTTTATTTATTTATTTGAGAGAGAGAGAATGAGAGACAGAGAGCATGAGAGGGAGGAGGGTCAGAGGGAGAAGCAGACTCCCCACTGAGCAGGGAGCCCGATGCGGGACTCGATCTTGGGACTCCAGGATCATGACCTGAGCCGAAGGCAGTCGCTTAACCAACTGAGCCACCCAGGCGCCCCTGATTTTTTTTTTAATTTCTCTTTTAGGATTTTTTTTTAAGATTTTATTTATTTGAGAGAGAGAGAATGAAAGAGAGAGCACGTGAGAGGGGGCAGGGTCAGAGGGAGAAGCAGACTCCCTGCCGAGCAGGGAGCCCGATGCGGGACTCGATCCAGGGACTCCAGGATCATGACCTGAGCCAAGGCAGTCGCTTAACCGACTGAGCCACCCAGGCGCCCTCTTTTAGGATTTTTTATTTATTCATTGGAGAAAGAGAGAGCATGAGCAGGGGGGAGAGGGAGAGGGAGAAGCAGACTCCCTGCTGAGCTGGGAGCCCAATGTGGGGGAGACTCCATCCCAGGACCCCGAGATCATGACCCGAGCCAAAGGCAGGCGCTTCACCAACTGAGCCCCCCAGGCGCCCCAGGAAATCGATTTACTATGAAATAATGTCTTTCAAGATGTGGATATACTGGGGTAGAAGATATGAAGTAAACAGGTGTTTGGACCCATTTAATACGAATTAAGGGAAGGGATTCGGATAAGAACCGCCTGAAAAGTGGAATTTTCCACCCTCGCCTGAAGGGATCTGCCCTGTGTGGGTTAAGTTCACCCAGAGAGGCCACACCCTGCCCACCCTTGTTTTCACTGAGGTTTATGGACCAACTCTCACAGGCCTGGGCAGGAAAGGAGGCCAACACAACCTTCCAACTTTTTTTTTTTTAACCTCTGTGGTCTCCAGCGCAATAGGACGGGCTGGGGCCATCTCTGCTCCCATTCCCACTTCGCTGTGAGCCCATTCAAACACTGTTTCATCTTAATGTTACCTAATTTCACCTCCCCCCGGACCCTGTAATAACCCAGTTTTGTCCTTCGCTTCACAAGAAGAGGCACTTCTGCTTGCGTTTCTCCCTGGCGTGAGCCAGAATTAAATTTAGTTTTTGTTTTTCAGGTTTGGTTGATTTGTAAATTCTTGAACATCCAGGAAATGAAAGTGAGGTCACTTGAATAAAACACAGTTTGGGATCATTACGTAAGGACCAGGGGAAGGCCGCCCCAAAATGTGCCGCTTTCGCGTATTGGTAATTTTATTTTATTTAATTAATTAATTAATTTATTTATTTATTTTAAACAAGGTAGTTTGCGTTTTCTCTCTCTCTTTTTAAAAAGATTTTATTTATTTATTTGACAGAGAGAGACACAGCGAGAGAGGGAACACAAACAGGGGGAGTGGGAGAGGGAGAAGCAGGCTTCCCGCAGAGCAGGGAGCCTGACGTGGGGCTCGATCCCAGGACCCTGGGATCATGACCTGAGCCGAAGGCAGACGCTTAACGGACAGAGCCACCCAGGTGTCCCCACATATTGGTTATTTTAAAATAAAAGTTACTTAAGAGACAGCTGGTGTGAGGATAGCTCTCAGAACCTCCTCTGTAACCTGAAAGCAACAGATAAATCTCCTAGGTAAAAGGTCCCCTCCTTGTACCAGGAGGTAAAGAGACACCCTTATCACCAGAAATAGGACATTTAGAGCCGAGAGGTTCATTATTTTTTTTACCAATTTACGAAGTTTTCTTGGTCCTTTCAATTCCTCACAGTTTTACTGTCTCTTTGTCTAAAAGGATAAAAACTACCTGCCTCAGTCATTTCGTTAGGTCTGAATTTCATGACGGGGCCTTCATGCACACATAATAAAACTTTGCTTTTTTTCTGTTGTTAATCTGTCTCATGTCAATTTAATTCTGAGTCCAGCTGGAAGATACTGATTCCTTCCCACCAATAATAACAGATCTGATGATAAGAGAAAGAGGAAAGTAATCTTAAGCAAAGATAACACACCCAGACAAATTAAGGTGGAGACCACAAGGAGATATGGAGTTCTTTTTTTTTTAAGATTTTATTTATTTATTTGAGAGAGAGAGAGAGAGAGAGAGAGAGAACGAGCATGGGGGAGGGGCAGAGGAAGAGGGAGAAGCAGGCTCCCCGATGAGCAGGGAGCCCGACATGGGGCTCGATCCCAGGATCCTGGGATCATGACCTGAGCCAAAGGCAGACGCTTAACCAACTGAGCCACTCAGGCGCCCGAGATGTGGGGTTCTTACAAGGTGGTGGGCTTCATCACTACATGGGATGGGGTAGGCTCCAGGCTCAGGTCATTGTAAATGAGTTTATGTTTATGTTATGTTGCTTCATGAATGTCTAGCAGGACACTCAAATGCGTGCAGGATGTGGGACAATTCTGCATGCGACTGTCCCACTCGGCCTCCCTGTCCACCGTGACTGCCAAGAACACCCCCACAAATTCCCCATTACTAGCCACGAGATCTTGGGCTCACTTCTGACTTTCTGGAAAAGGGAGATGGTGACAGCACCGCTAGGGGTGAAAGGGCTTGGTCCGGAGCCAGCACAGGGAGGACTGCTATTTCCAGCAATCTAAAGAAGGGAAACCGAAGCTCAGAGAGACTTGCTCAAGGTCACAAGGCTGGTGAGTGGTGAAGGATTCCCACCCCTCCCCCAGGTCTACCTGAGCCCAGTTCCAGCCTGGTTCTAAGTCAGCCCAGCCAGCCAAACACTGGCAAAGGTTTGGCAACTGTGTGTGTATGGAAGCACCTGTTGGGGATTCCTTCCTCCCGCCCCCCCTGTCCCCCCCCCCCCCCCCCCCCCCGTGCTTTGGACCAGGCTGGGTGCTAAGAATGCCCCATTTTTACCCCATTTTTCCCTCATTTTTTTTAAAAAGATTTTATTTATTTGACAGAGAGAGAGCACAAGCAGGTGAAGCTGCAGGCAGAGGGAGAGGGAGAAGCAGGCTCCCCGCTGAGCAGGGAGCCGATGCGGGGCTCAATCCCAGGACCCTGGGATCATGACCTGAGCCAAAGGCAGACGCTTAACTGACTGAGCCACCCAGGAGTCCCCAGAGGCACAGCATAGACTTCTAGTTAAGCTAAAATTTTTATATCAGTTTGGGTCATGTCACAGAGCTCACGGCGGGAGGGGGGGAATGTCAGCAGTCTGACATTCTGGTGTCAGTACAGTGGGGCATCTACACACGTGTGAAGAACAGAACCAAGTGGATTTCAGAAATATCTGAAGCATCCGTATTAGCCATCTATTCAGCTCATATTGCCATATATTCTCCATTCAACTTCACTTTGTAAACATAGCTTGAGTAGTCAAAAATACAGACCTACAAAAAAAGTACATACATAACAACAACGTTTATCTTCGTAAAATGATGATATTTAACTCCAATGATGAGTCTCGTCTCTTCAAGTTGCAAATCCATTTCTCACGGTGGGGCCACAGTGTCTGATGTCTGATGCTGTCTCTTCTGTGTTCACAGGCTCACCTTCTCTCCTGGGCAGTCTGGCACGTTCTTGGTGGACTAAGCACACAGAGGTCCCTAATGTTCACCTGTCTGTCAAATAACCAGGTGGACGGGGAGCCTGGATGGCTCAATCGGTGAAGCATCTGCCTGGAGCTCAGGTCATGATCTCAGGGACCTGGGATAGAGTCCCGCATGGGGGAAATCCACACTCAGCAGGGAGCCTGCTTCTCCCTCTCCCTCTGCCCTTCCCCCTGCTTGTGTTATCTCTCTCAAATAAATAAGTAAAACATTTATTTATTTATTTATTTGCCAGAGAGAGAGAGAGAGCGCACAAGCAGGGGTGAGCAGCAGGCAAAGAGAGAAGCAGGTTCCTTGCCGAACAAGGAGCCCGATGTGGGACTTGATCCCAGGACCCTGGGATCATGACTTGAGCCAAAGGCAGACGCTTAACCAACTGAGCCACCCAGGCATCCCTCAAATAAATAAAGAAAATCTTAAAAACAAAAACCAGGTGGACAATATCACCTTGTAATTTCTGGTGAGGATTTCCTGGATAGGATCACAGTCCTTGACTATATAAATTCCAATCCAGGTTTTATGTGATCTAGCTGACTTTCTGTCCAACTACTCCTGGATGGTGAGGTGCTCCTGGGACCCCCTATAGAAGTACTGGTCTTTGAAGGTGGCATCCTGCCTGAGGAATGTCAAGAGAATCCCGGGGGGGTCCGTCAAAGCAATCTCTGAGCACTTGCTTGGTGGCTTGTTCAATCTGATACATCATTCCATACTAACAGAGGAAACTCTATTCAAATAATACATTCAAATAATAAAGACCATCATCTTGGGGCACCTGGGTGGCTCAGTCATTAAATGTCTGCCTTCAGCTCAGGTCATGATCCCAGGGTCCTGGGATCGAGCCCCGCATCGGGCTCACTACTCGGCGGGAAGGCTGCTTCTCCCTCTCCCCCTGCTTGTGTTCCCTCTCTCACTATGTCTCTCTCTGTCAAATAAATAAATAAATAAATAAAATCTTAAAAAAAAAAAAAGACCATCATCTTGCAGGTTGAGTGGGTGGTGGGAGGGTAAGGAATGGCTGTAGAGCCCAGTGCTCTTCAGGGGCAAGATCTGGCACCTCTCCCACCAGCCACCCCCTTCCCTGGAGCCCTGCTCTCGGTGGTCCCAGGTCACAGGGGTTCCTGGTTCCCGTGCCTTGAGGAGCTGCTGCCCCCCCACGGAGCGCGAGCCCCAGGCCAATCTTATTTTTGTAAGCAAAATTTTTTTTAGTTTTTGAAAAAAAAAAAAGGGGGGGGGTTGGAGACCAGGGGATGGAATGTGTTCCACACTCTAAGAGTCACACCCTAGACTGGGATTATGGAAAATTTATACTTCCTCCATTACAGATTCTAGATCTCTGCAATGTGTGGCTTCCTACAGTGCATACTATTTTAGAAGCAAGGGGGATTAAAGCAATTTTTTTTTAAAGATTTTATTCATTTTTTTTAAAGATTTTATTCATTTTTTTTTAGAGAGCGAGTGAGAGAGAAACAGCATGAGAGGGGAGAGGGTCAGAGGGAGAAGCAGGCTCCCCGCTGAGCCAGGAGCCTGATACGGGACTCGATCCCAGGACCCTGGGATCATGACCTGAGCCGAAGGCAGTCGCTTAACCATCTGAGCCACCCAGGCGCCCTAAAGCAATTTTTAAGAGCTAATGTACAGTACCCCTTCCTCCCTTGGGTTCCATGCACACAATGCCACCTTCTGGTCATGCTGTGGCTTCTTTTGTACGTGTTGGGGACACAAAGCAGTAAGTGTGAACAACTTGCCCCACCTGCCTCCCATGGGAGGTCAGATCCAACTGAACAGCCTGTAACCAAACCAAATGAGAGTTCATTCGCCCGATGCACAGCAAGCCAATGAAAACGGACACTGAGCTTTTGCAGTGAAGGAAGATAGGCTATTGATTGGTGTGGTGCCATCCAGGGAACTAATACTCAAAAGTCCCAAACTCCCTGATGGCTTACAAGCAAGGGTTTCTAAGGGCAAAATTTAGTGGGGGGGTGGGGGGGGAGAGGGGGGCGGGGGTGTCTTCTGAGAAGGTGGATGCTGTTGATTGGAGGCCCGTGAAGTCATGTTAACGGATGTGACTTAGTTGCTTCTGGTGCTGCTTTGTCTGGTCCCAGGAAGGTCTGTTTGTCCCATCTTTTGAGAGACTTGGAATCTGAAAAATATCTTTTTTTTTTAAAGATTTTATTTATTTATTTATTTGAGAGAGAGAGAATGAGAGAGAGCACATGAGAGGGGGGAGGGTCAGAGGGAGAAGCAGACTCCCCGCTGAGCAGGGAGCCCGATGCGGGACTCGATCCAGGGACTCCAGGATCATGACCTGAGCCGAAGGCAGTCGCTTAACCAACTGAGCCACCCAGGCGCCCAATATCTTTTTTTTTTAATGTTAGAGATTTCATGGGGTGCATCTGGTGCTTATGCGCTCGGGATAGTGCCCATTTGCTGCCTGTATGTGTTCAGACTACTTGGATGGGCATAAGCTAGTTGGGTTGAATTCCTTCACGTTCCTTTGAATGGTAAGCAAGAATTCCTATCTCTTGGGCCTGGGTCTCTATGTTCCCTGGCCAGTGCAGCCGTCCTTGGGGGTGGTATGACCTCTAGTTAGTTCCATCAGCAGAACTAACAACATGGATTGGGCTTCAAGCCTTTTTTTGTTTTGTTCAAGTGGGTGACGGGTAGGCATGAACAGGGACAAGGTGAGAGAGGGGTGGCTGGCTTTCCATAGAAGGTGCCTGAACCCCCTTTGCAAAAAGCCAGTTCTGAGTGGGGGAGAAAGCAAAGAGAGGAGGGGTGGGAGCATTGCCCTCAGCAGTGGAAGTCTGTGAAGGGAAGGGAGGAATTTGTTAAGGGATTACTAGGAAGTCATGCTATTTAACTCCCTCTGCATGTCCTCAAGAGACCTTCAGTCAAGATCCTTGTGACTTTTCAAGGCTTCTTAGAAAGGATTTCAGATGTGATGCTCTGATGCAATCAGACCAAAGGATGGACCAGGAGGGCCCAGTCTTTGCCACTGTGGCTTTCTTACAGAAAGGGACTCTGCTGCCCAAGCAAAGGGAGTGTTCTGGTCAGCACCACAGTTCTAAATCTCCCCATATAACTCAGTGGGTTCTGGTTTACACATCAGTCTCTTGGGAGGCGCATCAGTGTGAGTCTACTCTGAGAGGTTGCTAGCAAAATGGAATTTCTGGTCCTGCAGAGCTGAGGACCAAATTCTATAGCAGTCACCCCCACCAAGATGCTGCCCCCTCAATGGCCTTTCCTAAGCAGAGAGAACACCTTCATTTTCTCTTTCATCTAACAAATATTTTTGTTAAGTGCCAGGCACACAGGCTAAAGATACAGTGATGAGCATAAACGGGTATGAGGCCAGCCTTCATGGAGTTTATAATGTGCGGGGTGAAGGGTAGGGCAGATGTAAATTTTGCCACAAACAAATGTAAAATCATGACATTGTGTTACCATCACAGTTACGGGAGGTCTACACGGTGTTCTTGAGGGATCGTGACAGAGGGATTTGACCCAGTCAGGGAGATCTGAAGATGAGTAGGAGACTTGGAGGTAAACAGGGGAGGGAAATGTGCTCCACAAAGCCTTTGAAGAGGAGGGAGGAGGGCCATGGCATGTATGGGGACAGAAAGAAGAGGCTGAAGGGGAGAGGGAGGTAGAGAGGGTGAGGAGAGGAGGCGGTGGGGCCAGGAGACAGAGGTGCTCATGCACACCTTTGCGTTTTAAGTAGAGTGCTCTTGGGGAACCTGGGTGGCTCAGTCATTAAGCGTCTGCCCTTCGGCTCAGGTCATGATCCCAGGGTCCTGGGATCCAGCCCCGCATCGGGCTCCCTGCTCCGCGGGCAGCCTGCTTCTCCCTCTCCCACTCCCCCTGCTTATGTTCCCTCTCTCGCTGTCTCTCTCGTCAAATAAATAAATAAAATCTTAAAAAAGAAAAAAAAGAAGTGCTCTTGGGGCGCCTGGGCCGGGGCGGGGTGTGGGCTCAGTCCTTTAAGCGGCTGCCTTCAGTTCAGGTCATAATCCCTGAGCCCTGCAAGGGGGCTCCACACTCAGCGGGGAGTCAGCTTCTCCCTGTCCCTCTGCCCCTCCCCTGTTCGTGCTCCCTCTCTCTCAAATGAATAAGTAGAATCTTAAAAAAGAAAGAGAAAAGGGAAGAGCGGGGGGAAAAAGAAGAATGCTCTGGGCAAATGGGTGAGGGCAGACAATTTAAGGGGCTGTTACTCAAGTCTCACCAGATAGTTATACTTCCCAGAAAAATCCTCATATTGGCCACAAGAGGACATGCTTGAGGCTGTTCACGGTGGAGCTGGTAGTTGGAGGCAATTTAGATGTCCATCACCACGGGTCCAAATAACTACAATGTGAGTGCCCATTATGAAATATTGCATAGTTATTCTAAGTATCAGGCACACACAGCAACAAGGACAAGTCTTAAAAGCATCGTGCTGAATGGGAAAAATAAGAAACTGAGTGAGGTTTATAGCATAATACCATTTAGGTAAATTAAAAATACATGCACACTAGACAACACGCATGTTTGACAAAGACACTCTCACACACACTGGGGAAGGGAGGAGTAGTAGAGAAAAGAGATAAAGGCCATAAATAGATAAAACAAGAGAGAGGGTATATAGAGCCCAATGATTATAGTCTGTCATGAAGCAAGCGATGAATAGCCCAACCTCTACATCTGGGAATAAACAATTAAAAGGTCTTGCAGTTGTTTAGGCAAGCGTCAAGCCCCTTAAACTATGGCACATGTGGTGGAGATGAAAAGTGGATGGAATATGTGATAGGAATGAAACACATAAAGCATATTTAACATATATAGTACATAGTAAGTGGCCAACATATGTGAGCTCTTACTATCTATTATTTAACCAATCAATGTGGAATTTCTTGGTCAGCACTAGGAAATTTAGTGATCCCTTCCATTCCCCTTAGGAGGGTGACCTTACCTAAAACAATGCATTCTTGGCTCATAATACCCCTTTTCCCGCTCCCTCTCTGTCTTAAAAAACCTTTCCTTTTCTTCAGCTCGGTGGAACTACTTTCTATTTGTCAGATGGGATGCTGCCTGATTCATGAATCATTCAATAAAGCCAATTTCACCTTTTAAGTTACTCAGTTGCCCCTGGTTGGCTCAGATGGTTGGGTGTCTGCCTTCGGCTCAGGTCATGATGATTCCAGGGTCCTGGGATCAAGTCCCACATCAGGCTCATGGCTCAGCGGGGAGCCTGCTTCTCCTTCTCCCTCTGCCTCTCCCTCTGTTTATGCTTTCTCTCTCTGTATCTCTCTGTCTCAAATGAATAAATAAAATCTTAAAAAATCTTGTTTAAAAAAATGTTAGTTGAATTTTTGTTGTTTAACAGTAGAAACATCAGAGATTACAGATAAATTCGAACAAACAATTGTGAGTCCTAAATCTCTCCTGAGGAGTAACTAGGATCAATAGTTGACATTCAGGAGAAATAGCTCTTGACATCTCTACAAATGCAAAATTCGTGATATCCTTGCCAGCATAAGCTTCTTAAAATGCAGGATACATAGCTGAGACTGGATAGGTGGTCATGCCATTCATTAAGATAGAGACCTCAAAAAGAAAAACAAACTTGATGGCAAAAAATGTGTTAATTTGGGGCTGAAATAGTTTGTGTTGAAGTCTGAGATTCTTCTAAGTGCATACAAAAATATTGAGGGCCTATGACGTGCCCTCATAGGTACTAGGAATGTGCTAGGTACTGGGAATACAAAGGTGAACAAAACAGATGATTCTAACCTTTTTGAGCTGGCAAGTGTATCACATAAACGAAATAAAATATAGTTCTAAACTTTGGTAGCGGTTATGTAAGAAATCATAAGATACTAGGATGTAAACTAATGTAGTTTTTTTTTTTTTTTAAGGTTTTTACTTATTTATTTGAGAGAGAGAATGACAGAGAGCACGGGAGGGAAGAGAGTCAGAGGGAGAAGCAGACCCCCTGCTGAGCAGGGAGCCCGATATGGGACTCGATCCCGGGACTCCAGGATCATAACCCGAGCCGAAGGCAGTCGCTTAACCAACTGAGCCACCCAGGCGACCTTTTTTTTTTTTTTTTTTTTAAGATTTTATTTATCTATTTGACAGAGAGAGACACGGTGAGAGAGGAACACAAGCAGGGGGAGTGGGAGAGGGAGAAGCGGGCTTCCCGTCCAGCAGGGAGCCCGATGCAGGGCTCGAACCCAGGACCCTGGGATCATGACCTGAGCTGAGGGCAGACGCTTAACGACTGAGCCACCCAGGCGTCCCTAAACTAATGTAGTTTAATATTTACTCATGTCCTTAATACGTTCCTGGAAGACTCCCTAAAAGATCAACTTCTGGGTCTACGGATCTGCTTGTTTTAATTTATTTAAAAAATTTTAAAAATAGACTTTATCTTCTGGAGCAGTTTGAGGTTTAAAAAAGTTTTTAATTATCTTAGAGAGGCTTGGGGGAATGAGAGAGGATACTGAAAACACAAGGGCTCTAATTTGTTAAAATGTTCATCTGGCGAGTGGAGCATAGTGTGATAAAGAACTACATATCCCAAGGAGCAGCGCGGCACGTCACAGACAGGATGGCGCATGCGTGGAGGAAGTTCGCGCAGCGACTGGCTCATAAAAGGAAAAAAGCGTGTGTGGTTCTCGACGTGCCGCGAATCTTCGAACGCAAGCGCGTTGTGATCTTCAGACTTTGAAAAGCATTCGAGGGGCGCGGCCGCGCCTGCCGTCGTAATTTGCAGCGCGACGTACCTATTCCGCTCGTGGCTTGGCAGGTGGGGCTGGGTCGCGGTCTGGGGCCCCCGGGGAATGGCGGGAGCGGAGAGCCGGGGTCCCCTCCGGTGCCTCCCCATTCCCGGGCCTCCGAGGCGGCTCTCGAGGGGCGGTGCGCACGCGCCCTGGGCGGGGAGAGGCGGGGCTCGAGGAGGGAGGGCCCGCGCCGGCGGTCTTTAGGATCTGCGCGTGCGCCGGCCGGCTCGGCAAGGAGGGGAAGCCGGCATGCGCGGTGCGGGGCGCGCAGGCGCCGGAGGCGGGGTACTCAGCCAAGGTGCGAGAAGACGGTGGCTGAGGATGAGCCGCTGTTAACGAGATAATTTTATTCGCCCTCCAGAGACTTCCAGTTGCCTCCTCATCTCTCTGCGCCCGTTTGCAGCGTGAGGCTTCAGCCTCTAGCTGGTGCCTTATCACTTCCAGGTCTCTGAACCCGCCCCAGTCTAGGCCCCCGCCGCTCCACTGAAATAGCACTTTGTTGAAGCTACCAATGCTCTCAGTCGCCAAATTCAGTGTTAAGTTCGTTCTCACTCCTGTAGCAGTGGTTGATGGGGTTCATCACTGCCCTTTCTTGAAGCACGTTCATTTTTTTTTTTTTTTAAGATTTTATTTATTTATTTGAGAAAGAGAGATCATAAGCAAGGAGGAGGGGTAGAGGGAGAAGCAGACTCCCCGCCCAGCGGGGAGCCGGATGCGGGACTCGATCCCAGGACCCCGGGACCATGACCTGAGCTGAAGGCAGACGCTTAACTGACTGAGCCACCCAGGCGCCCCAGCACGTTCATTTTATTTTGTAACATTCTCTTCTTTAGCCTCAGCTCTCTGGTTTCTCCTCTGCTGATGTCTTGTTCCTCTTTTTTCTCTTTAATGATTGTACTGCCCCCAGGCCTCGTCCTAATCTCTTTTCTGTGTCCACTTCCCAGGAGCTATCCATTTCAAGACTTTAAGTATAAATACCGTCTATTGTGCTCTCATATTTCGATCTTCAACCCAGTGCTCTACCTTGAACTCCAGATTCTTACATTCACGTCTCAAATGACATCTCTTAAAACGTCAAAATCGGCATCTCAAACATGTCCAGAACTGAAATTTTGAGTTTTACCCCTCACATACCTTCACCTTCCCCAGTCTTCCCATTCTTCCAGTTGCTCAGGCCAAACACTGAGTTATTCCTGGTGGGTTTTGCGCCCTGCTCCCTTTCCTTTTGCCCTTGAGGCTTTGAAGTTTCACTACTGGCACTTACTCTGTCAAAGAGGGATTCTCTTTGGCGCTTGGTCCTTTTTGCCTGAGAATTTGTGTTTTCAGTTCTTCAATATTCCCTGTCATTGTTTATTCAAATTTATCCATGTATCTGTTGTGTTCTCTATGTCTCTTTTAAAGTGTTTACTTCACCAACTAATAAGGATATGGAACTATTTAATGTCTGTGTTCCTTTCTGGACTGAATTTCATAAGCAAGGCAGGGACACTTTGTCTCATTCACTGCTGTATATTTCTCATGTCTGGCACAGAGTAGGTATTTGACAAATATTATTGAGTGAATGAATTTATAGAGAAGAAATACCTCCTCTCCATAGGTGGGGAGTAGACCGTCCCTCTTAGAGTGTAATAGTAACTAATTGGGGCGCCTGGGTGGCTCAGTTGGTTAAGCATCCGACTCTTGATCTCAGCTCAGGTCTTAATCTTGGGTTCATAAGTTTGGGCCCACGTTGGGCTCCATGCTCGGCATGGAGCTTACTTTAAAAAAAAAAAGCAACTAATTTTTTTTTTTCTGGGGTTGGAGAGAAGATATTTAATAGCCCAGCTTCAGAATTGTTGAAAGACTGTTTTAAGAGATTCACAGGATCCAGTTTGGTCCAGTAATCTATTCTGAAGACTTAGTAGATGCCAGGCCCTGTGCTAGTTGCTGGGAATGTAAAGACGAATACAGCTGCATGTCAGTCTTCTAAGAGCTCACGTTCTGCAGGAGAGACAAGTAAGTGAAACAGTCTCTCGGTGTATGTGTGACAAGTGCGAGAATCTGCTTTGGAAGTTTTGACTGCCGTTGGCATCAGGGCAGATGAGTGGCGCCTGGGGCAGCCAGATCCCCCTGCCATTCTTTTCTGGCTGTGAGCAGGTTTATTCTTTTACATGAGGATGCCATACAAATGTTACCGTAAGTATTCTCTTCTGTGTGTGCTGTGAAGAAGGTTGGCAGGTGCTGCTGTGGAAGTGTTAACTGTGCTGCCAGTTGATTTGGACCCCAGAAGATGAGCACCCAGAGGGAAGTGGGGGGAAGGATCAAGGGGCATTTCAGGCAGACATAACAGAAGCGCGAAAGTATGTGCTTGTTTGGAATGCGGGCACTAGAATTGCTCACTGTGGTTATTGTGTGGTATTGCTGTTTGAGAGGAGCTGGCTGTCTAGGATCTGAAAAAGTGCCTTGAAAGTGTTTTGTAGGGGCGCCTGGCCGGCTCAGAGGAGCATGTGGTTCTTGATCTTGGGGTCGTGAATTCAAGCCCCATGTTGGGTGTAGAGATTGCTTAAATAAATAAACTTAAAAAAAAATCTTAAAAAGGTGCTCTGTAAACCACAGTGTCTGTTTTATAAATACCTGGCCCAACCGTGAGGCACCCTGTTCTCAGTGGGTAGGTCCATCAGCATCCGTAGTTTTAGTGACCCAACTTTCTGGAGCTGAAAATGGGGACATGTAGTAAGTCACAGGCCTTTTTAACCCCATTTCTAAATTTGTATACAAAGAGTCTTACAAAGATTTTTTTTTTTTTCACCAACCAATATAGAACCTTTATTTTTTTTTTTTTAAGATTTTATTTATTTATTCATGAGAGACAGAGAGAGAGAGAGGCAGAGGGAGAAGCAGGCTCCCAAGGAGCAGAGAGCCTGATGCGGGACTCGATCCCAGGACCCTGGGATCATGACCTGAGCCGAAGGCAGACGCTTAACCATCTGAGCCACCCAGGCGCCCTAGAACCTTTATTTTTAATGTAATTTATGTACATCTGGAGAATGAGAGTAATCCTTTTACAGATGGAACTGATTGCTAGAAAAACTGATGACAAAGCCAACCTGGTATTTCTCGTGACTCCACATGAGTTTAAGCTTCAAATCCAGCCAAGAAGTTTGTTGCGATCTCTTTCAGCCTAGCATCTGACTGTTTGAGATCTTTCCATCAGTCCTTATATTGCCCAACAGGGCTTGGTGTTGGCTGATAACATGAGCCAAGAAAGCAGGCTCAAACTCGTGATCTTGCTGGGCTCCAGCTTATCAGATACCATCTTACACCGGCATAAAGAACAGCCACTTGTTCTTCGGTAGCCGTGGGAGAATGCTGTGCTTGCTTCAACAGCTCAGTCAGCCGCACGCCACGGCTTGAGTTGCTGAGTGGCAGCATCAAGATCAGAACCGAACTGGGCAGAAGCAGCAACCTCAAG
The DNA here is from genome assembly GCF_011800145.1 of Mirounga leonina. NCBI lineage: Eukaryota > Metazoa > Chordata > Mammalia > Carnivora > Phocidae > Mirounga > Mirounga leonina. The sequence goes on along the minus strand of NW_023270763.1, from coordinate 17,420,495 downwards.
ATACTGAGCCAACTCCAGCTTCGCGGTATCTGCCACCTGCCTCATGGCCCTGGTTTGGGCAGCAGATCCCACATGGGACACAGACAAACCAACGTTAGTGGCAGGACGGATACCTTTGTAGAACAGTTCTGTTTCCAAGAAGATCTGTCTGTCAGTGATAGAAATGACATTTGTTGGAATGTAAGCCTTCACATCACCAGCTTGTGTTTCTGTGACTGAGAAAGCAGTCAAGGAGCCACCACCAGAAGAATTGTTCATTTGGGCTGCTCTGTCTAGCAGACGGGAGTGTAGGTAGGACACGTCACCAGGATAGGCCTCACCGACCGGGGGGGCTGGTGGAGCAGCAGAGACATCTGGTGGTAAGCAACAGCCTGTTTGGATAAGTCATCATAGATGATCAAAGCGTGTTTGCCATTATCTCTAAAATATTCTCCCAAAGAACAGCCAGAGTAAGGAGCCAGGTCCTGAAGTGGAGCAGCATCAGGAGCAGCAGCTGAAACCACAGTGGCGGACTTCACGGCATCTGCATCTGTAAGTCTCTTCACCAGCTGGGCAACGGTGGATCTCTTCTGACCAATAGTAGATGTGGTATAGCTTCTTCTTCTCATCAGTTCCGTCGTTGAAATGTTTCTGGTTAATGATTGTGTCTGTAGCAATTGATGTTTGGCCCTCCGTTGGTCACCAATAATCAGCTCACGCTGGCCATGACAAATTGGCACCAAGCTATCTGCAGCCTTAATACCAGTCTGCATTAGTTTGTGCACAGAGATTCGAGAAATGATCCCAGGGGCTTTCAGGCCAACTCGGCTACAGGTCTTGGAACCAATTGGACCCTTTCCAACAGTGGCGTTACCCAGGGCATCTACAATACCGCCCAATAGTCCTCACCAACTGGAACATCCACAGTGGCTCCTGTTCTCTTGACGATATCTCCTTCCTTAATTAGTTTGTCATTTCCAAACACGACAACACCAACGTTGTCAGGTTCCAAGTTCAGAGACATACTCTTTAAACCTGAAGAAAACTCTACCATTTCTTCTGCCTGAACATTTTTCAGCCCATGTACACGGGCAATGCTTAGGACACGCCTAGTCTCTTCAAGGTCAACAGAGGTGTCAACTCCAAGAATATGCTCTTCAAGGATAGGGGACACTTCAGCAGTGCCAGTCTTCTGAAAATGAGTGTTAGAGGCATGGAAGTTCCTTGCAGCAATGAAGGATGATCCCAGATCATTTTTGGAGACCAGCCTGGCCCGCCAAGGGAGGGCGCAGGGCCTGGCCACAGCGACGCGCATGGACATCTTCACAGCTTCTCGGGTGGTTCCTCTGCAGCCTCCACAGCCTCTGGACTGACTGCCTTACAAAGATTTTAAATGAGTCTTTGAAATGAAATGAATGAAAATGAATCTCCTATACAATTTTGATATATCATCTGCATTAGAAAAAAAATACCCAATTTACGTCACTCCAGTTACGTCACAGGATTTGTGGTCTCTGTATCTGTGGAGTAGAAGCCAGTTTGTTGAACACTGAACCAACAGGATTTGGATGTTGATCATTCTAAGGGTTGCTTGAGTCTTAAGACTTAGGTCGTAGAGTCAGACAGGTCTGGATTTGAATCCCACCTCTATCACTTACTACTTGCATGACCTGGATAAAGTCACTGATTCTCCAAGACTCTGGTTTCCACAGTTCTAAATGAAGAGTACAGCACTTACTTTGTGGGACCGTGAGGAGAGTTAGATGGGGTCATCTACATAAAAGTGCTTAGTAGGTATTCAGTAAGGAAAAACTGTCATAATTACCTTTATTTTTCTACCTCTTTTTATCAAATGCCACCATGAATCCCCATCTTATTGTTAATACTTACAGTGTGATCTTAATATCCTAACAGTTGATTGACAGTTTCCAGTAGATGAAATGGTTCTATTTCTGTGATCTCTTTTGCTATTGAATAAGCTGAGCTTGTTACAAAGCTTGAAATTGGGAGGAGAGCACAAATTTAGAGTTTGCAGTTTTGCAACTACCTGTATTTCCCAAGTTACCCAGCATAATTTAACCAATCTGAACTTCAGTTTCTCCAGCTATAAAGAGGGTGTGCTTATGGGATTGCTGTAAGGTTTCAGTGAGAATCCCCTGTATAAGCTTTGGTCTAGAAGCATGGTGGGTACTAGGGGAAAGAAATCACCACCTCCTTAATTTTTTTCAAACCAATTGATGAATGTAGATTGTTGTTGATGATGGCCAGATTGAGAGTATGGAATCTTAGTGTAGGGTCTTAGATGCCTTCCTTCCCTTTGATTCAGAACGAAGCTCTTATTGTCTTAAGCCCCGTTAGCACTAACGTTAGAGGGGTTTAAGTATAGGATGTTTGGATTTGTTTGTATGAGGCCTTGGCTTCTAGAGAAGGGGCTAGAGAGCAGGGTTTTTTTTGTTTTTGTTTTTTTTAAGATTTTATTTATTTATTTCACAGAGAGATAGCGAGAGCAGGAACACAAGCAGGGGGAGTGGGAGAGGGAGAAGCAGGCTTCCCTCCGAGCAGGGAGCCCGATGTGGGGCTCGATCCCAGGACTCTGGGATCATGATCTGAGCCGAAGGCAGAGGCTTAACGACTGAGTCACCCAGATACCCCTAGAGAGCAGGTTTTGACTGGGTTAGCAGTTAATAGTCCTTTGTCTCTAGAATTACCTATTAGATTTCTTAGTTGCAGTTAACAAAAAGTGGACCTAGGGGCCCCTGGGTGGCTCAGTCGGTTAAGCGTCTGCCTTCAGCTCAGGTCATGATCTCAGGGTCCTGGGATCGAGCCCCGCATCGGGCTTCCTGCTCAGCGGGAAGCCTGCTTCTCCCTCTCCCACTTCCCCTGCTTGTGCTCCCTCTCTCGCTGTGTCTCTCTCTGTCAAATAAATAAATAAAATCTTAAAAAAAAAAAAAAAAAAGTGAACCTAAACTAGTCCAAGCAGAAAAGGAGTGTCTGTTAGACTCTAACTGAAAAGTCCTGGGCATAGCAGCTTCAGGCATGGTTATTTCCAGAAAGCTAACCGATGTCACCAGGATTTTTTATGTCTTTCAGCGCTATTTCTGTCTGTGTTGGCTTCTCTCTCAGGCAGGCACATGCCTCCATCCTTCCCAGGCTTCCCTTCTACTCTCTTTAACAACCAACTAAAAGATGCAGATGGCTCCTAGCGAAAGATCTTAAGTTGATTTGGACCAGACTTGGGTCACATACCTCTTCCTGAGCCAGTTATTGTGGTCAGGGAGAATGGAATACTCCCATCTTTGGAGCCAAGATGAAGGACAGTTTCCCAAAGAGAAACTGAAGTGCTGTGACCAAAATAGAGAAAAGGTGATGGGCAGAATACTTAGAGGTCGCTTCCTGTAGTGGTGGAGTAGCTCATGTCAGGCCAGCCCTCCCGCAAATAACGATTATAAACTGCGTGCCCACATGCACAAAAACAAACAGCCCCCAACTGGAATAAGGGCAGCAGGAGTGGATACCCGGAAGAAAGGGATGGCACTGGTGAGCCTCCTGTTTGTTGTTGTTAATGCTTTGTCACATGATAAGTACTCATCTTGGGAACAAGATAGCCAAGCAGGAGGATTCCAAATTCTTGATATAAAAGTCATTTTACCTAACTGTCCCATCAGCTGATGAAGGCATAAACAGAGTGAGGTCTATCCATACCTGGGCTATCAGTCAGCCATAAAAGGAGCGAAATACACATGTACAGTATGGATGAACCTTGAAAATACTGTGCTCAGTGAAGGAAGCCAGTCTCCACAGGCCACGTGCTGTGTGATTCTGTTTCTATGAAGTGTCCAGAAAAGACAGATCCATGAAGTCCAGAACGTAGAATAAGCAGTTGCCCGTGGCTGAGGGGAGGAAGGACTGGGGGGCTGACTGTTGTTTGGGTACAGGTTTTGGGAGGTCATGAAAATATTCTAAAATTCGGTGGTGGTGATGGTTGCACAACCTTGTGACTCTACTAAAAAGCCACTGAATTGAATGTAAAGGAAGCCGAGTAAGTGTATGGGAAGGGGCTCAACATCATTAGTCCACCGGAGAAGTCTAGATTAAAACCACAGTGAAAATTCACTTCACGCTAGCTAGGATGGCTAAAAACTGTTTTAAATAAAATGAAGATGACAACACCGTACACGGCAAGGATGTAGAGCAACTGGAACTTCTATACATTGTTGGTGGGAGAACTGGTACACCTTCTCAGGGAAGGAGACTGACACTTTCTTGGAAAATTAAACATCCACCTCAGACCTAAGTACTTAAGAAAAATGAACATGTGTCTAAAAAAAGACTCCATATGACTACTCATGGCAGTTTTATTCATAATGGCCCCAAGTTGGGAGTAGCCCAGGTGCCATCAGAACAGAGCTGGCTAAACAAGTTTGTTCATACGAGAGAACGCTGCTCAGCAATAGAAAGGGACAGACTCCTGATACACCACACATTCAGAGAATCCATACCCTAAAGAATGTGGATGGCATGATGACATTTCTTCATTTTTTTTTTAAAGATTTTAATTAATTTATTTAGAAAGCGTGTGCGAGCAGGGGGAGGGGCAGGGGGGAGAGGGAATCCAACGCCAACCCTGTGCACTGGCAGAGCCCGGCTCGGCTCTGTCTCACGACCCTGAGATCACAACTTGAGCTGAAACCAAGAGTCGGATGCTCCACTGACTGAGCCACTGAGGTGCCTCATGATTACATTTCTATGAAGTTCTAGAACAGGTGGACCTCATCTGTAGTGAAAAATGTCAGAATGGTGGTTCCCTCTGTGGGTAGAAATAGAAGGCGTGGCTTCTAAATCAGTGGGAAGAAGAGAGTGCCAGGAGCCAGAAAGCTTAGAGTGTTGGGCCGTGCCTCAAAATGTGTAAGAAAGCCTGAAACCTTTCAGAGATTGCCCGGCCTCTCGAGGTTGGGATCAGCTGGGGCCCTTGGACTCTGATAACGGGCAGCTGGGGCTGGAAGCCACTTCCTCCCAGCTCGGAGCTCTGGCCTTTGCATCATGTATGGTTCTGTGCCCGGTGCTTTGTTCCTGTAGGCTTTGGCATTGGGGGTGTTTTCTGGGGGAAATTCAAGGTCACGACTGAACGGATCTGGAGATAGTTTGTTGTAAAACTGTAAAGTGAGGTGGTTCTCCCAAGCAAGGCACTGCCCAGCAGGCAGGGCTCAAACAGGAGAGCACTCCTCAACGGTGCGGACTCTGTGTGGCCCACCATCTCACCGTTGCTCCCCTCGGGCTTGGGATGCATCAGGGTTTTCTTCTGCCCTGGCCTTTGACTGTTTTGCTCAAGTTAGCATAGTCCCGATTTTTCCCTGGTGGTTCCCTGACCCCCATCTCCAGACAAGGAGGGGGTAGCTCATGTTCACATGTTGTGCCAGGCACCGCCTGGACCTTCCTTACGTTGTTGATCCTCAAATGGGTTCTCTGGTTTTTACTGAGACTCAGAAAGGCTCAGGAGCTATGGCCTCATGAGAACTTAGCAGCTGTTCTGTCCCTGTTTCCCTTCTTGGAACGCTCCTAAAGTATGCATGTCAGTTCATTTGTCTGATGGCTATTTTGCAAGTGGTGTATTTCATTTCTTTATATGACTTTATACTGCTGTGAGTGCTGGGCATGCTGTTCGCCTCTTCCTGTGTTTCCCAGAGTAGTTTCTGACAAACCGCTACCAAGCCCTCCCTATGTTCCAGGCTTCATTTTGGGTGCCAAGATACAAAGGTGAGTAAAACTCTGTTCTTGTACGTAGGGGGCTGGGAATGTGAGAAGTGGACTCCCACACAAGTGGAAAGCAATCTTACAAAGACACACGCGTGCCGATTGTGGTTATGTTGGAGGCACAGAGTGGCACACAGAATGAAGATCATTTTAGGTTGCTGGGACTTGCTTTAATGATTCTTTAATATTGTTCTACTATTTTTTTTTCCTGTTAATTAGAGAAAAGTGGAAAGAGAGGTGTGGCCAGAGTGCTCTGGGGAGCCAGGGGAGTTCCTGACTGCTGAATGGTTAAGGAGTGCCCCCAGGAAGAGGGGGCATAGAGCAGGAAGAACATGCTGGCATTTGTCTGATAGGTCCTGGGGGAAGGGGCATCCAGGTAGTGGAACACCTTGACGGTCCACTTGCTGAGCTGGCGACTGAGTGGTTCCGGAGATAGCAGTGATTTTTCGTAAAATCATGAAGTGAGGTTTTCCCAGGCAGGGAGCTACCCAGCAGGCAAGGCGACCCTCCAGAGCGCTGTCACCCATGTGAGCGCTTCTCAGTATTTCACACCGGATAGAAACGAGGGGAGATGAAAGCCTTTTAAAAACCACTGGTAACTGTGCATGTGAGGGGATCCCAATAATTGGTGTAGGGGCTAAGTGTCAGAGGCTGAAGGTCTCCAAAAATGGGTCCCACCTCCCCACTGCTGCCCACTTTGGTATGTGATCTACTCCCTCCCCTCCAGACCATGCAGGTAACTTTTCCAGCCTGTATACTGTGTCAGCCCCCATCTCCCGCGTATATGTCTGTCTTTGCATCTTCCATTTGCAAAAGGTTTGAGGAGATAACATGCTTTTTTCCCCCTGTGTATCCATGGGATACCTCTGGAGAAATACCCAAGAAACAGTAGTGGTTGCTTCTAGGGGTGGGAGATTTCATTGTAATTCTGGTATCGTTTGAATGTTTTTATTATGTGCATATATTTAATATATATGTATATATTAAAATTTTCTTTTTTTTAAGAGAAACAGGCTTTGTGCCCAACTACAATGAGACACAGGGATGGGATGATATTGTGATAATGTGATGAGAGCCCCAACTAAGACAGTGACAGATGTGGTGGAAGGGAAGGGCTAGGTTTGAGAGAAATTTCTTAGGCAAAATCCCTAGAATTTGAAGAGGGTGGATCAGGGAGGTGTGGGGGGTTGTAGCTGATCAAGAAGGAGGAATGGATGACTCTGGGATTTGCAGCCTGCGAAGCTAGCTGGACAGTGATGGATGCCATCAACCCACATCTGGAAGGCAGGGCAGAAGGAAGTATGAGGTGTCTGAGGGGCATCTGGGTTGAGTCATCAGGTGGCAGCTGGAAATCTGAGTTGGGAACCTTGGAGAGAGGTCAAGGCTGATGATCTCCATTTGGAAGTTTCAGAATATGGGGCCTTATAGTTGATGAGATGCCCAGGGAGTGCTTAGAGACAGAGAAGGGCTTCCTGGGGTGATTGTCCTCTGGGGTAGAGGAGGGAGCAACAGAAAGACCGTGCAGGGTGGTTGGAGAAATAGGGGGGACTGGAGGCCTGGAAATCCGGAGAGCAGAGCTTCGAGAAGCAGCGTGTGGTCAGGTATTCAGTGCAGTGGAAAGGTCCAAGAGCTGGCAGGAGATCACTGGGGACTGAGGGAGAGCCACGCCGTGTTGGGTTGAGGCATGAACAGGAGTAGAAGTGAAGATGGTGGGTACCACGTGCCAGCTCCATGCTAGGTACAGGAGGTGGAGTGATCCCCACCCTCAGAGACTAGACTAGCTGGGGAGGAGACAAAAACACACAAAGAGAATTTTAATAGGATTTGGTAGGCACTGTGGTAGAGAGATGCACAGGATATTATGGGAACACAGAGAAAAGTAACTTAACTCAGCCTAGGAGACTGGGGGTGGGGGTGGGGGTAGGAGGGGTGGGGTTCTAACCATGGCTGGTGGAAGGAGATGACTTGATAAGTAAGCCAGGTCTTAGATACTAAGTAGTTAAATCAGGCAGAGGATTAGGGGTGTCCTGCTTGCAGGAAGGGCATCCCAGATAGAGGGAACAGCATGGGGATAAGAAATTACATTGTGTATGGTCAAAACCGGAAGAGTTTGGAATGGCTGGAATATGAGGTATGAGGCAGGCACTGGTGAGAGGAGATGAGGCTGGTGGGGGGGGGACGGGGATGGAAACCTCTTCATCAAGCCAGTGTGGTGTGTGAAGAGCTTGACTTATCTCAAGGCAGGGGTTGAAAGCTTTGTTAGGGGAACATGACCACACTTGTCTTTTAGATGGGTGGTTTTAGGACCTCACAGAGGGTGGATTTGATGGAGAGGAGAATGCAGAAGGGGGCTGCTGTGTCATTGGTATGGTGGGAAACAGTGCCTGAAGGCTAGGAAAGAGGGATGGGTTTATGGGGCAGTAAGTCAGCAGGAGTGGTGACTGATTAGACATAGGGAGATGGGGGTGTGAAACTCGCTATTTCCAGCACCGGCGGCTGGATGGGTTATGGAAATGTCAACAGGGAAGGAGCATACTACCACACAGGAGTTTCGGAGGAGGGGAGGCAGAGAGGGAGGAGTCTGGCTTTGGACATACTGGGGTTTTTTTTTAAGTTCTATTGAGCTAAAATTCACGTACCGTACAATTCACCCATTCAAAGTGCACAATTCATTGTTGGGTTTTTTAAAGTATATTCACAGATTTGTACAACTATCCATTATTTAATTTTAGAATATTTTCTGGACACATTGATTTAAAGTCTTTTTTAAATTATAGAGTATTTCTAGCATACAGAGGTAGAGAGGCTCATGTAAGGAATGTCTCTGTTGAACATAGGGATTTGGGGTCTTTTCTGCTAGAGCTGTCCAGCCGGCATGAAAATAAGATTCTGAATCTTGGGGAAGTCATAGGGGTTGGCAGTGGATTTGGGAGTTGGTACCATGTGGTTCATAGTTGATAGTGAGGTAGGCTGCAGGAGCCAGGGAAAAGCCTATATTTAACAACAGAGTTTGGAATAGTTGCTGTGGGAAATTCAAAATGGACCTCATGGCAGGGGTGGGGTCAGGACAGGAGAGAGGTGGTGTGTGAAGTAGAAAAAATTATAAAGTTCCTGCCAAGTCCTTGACCCGACCTATCAGTGGCGGTTATTGATGTAAGAGGTTCGTTGATGAAAGCAGAGGTGTGTGTTCGTGCCTGGGGAGGCTCCAGTCTGGTTGGGGAAGAAAAAACCAGTTTATAAAGGAAGAGTCCAGTAAGAGACAAGTTTGGCTTTTTAGGGACAGTCCAGCAGGACCCACCTCGAGCTGATCCTTGAAAGTGTAACATTGGTATCCTTGGTGAGGAGGAGGGGCATGCCATGGACAGAAGGGGAGAGGTGGAAGGGGACAGGACATCCGTGTTGCGTGTGTGTGGCTAAGACAGGCGGAAGGGGTGTTAGCAGACGACGAGGGCTGGATCCCACTGCGCACCCGCCCGGCTCCTCTTCAGATGCAGCCCTGTTCTCTGGTCCCTGGACTTGTTCTCAGCGTGCTTCTGTCCCTCAGGCAGCATACTCCGTTTCCCCACCTGAAACCCCCTCTGCCTCCCGCTCAGGCCTCCGCCCGCCCTGGTGCCACAGCTCAGCTGGCAGGACGGTGGCTCCTGTCTCGAACTAGAGGTGCTCTCCCCGAGGTCCTCAGGAACGTCCTGTCAGACTCAGGAGCGCGCTCCCAGTCCTTCTCTGTGGCCTCCGGGGGCAGGAGAGGGGGGCGGCCAGACTCGCCCTGAGTAGTGCCGCATTTGCAGGGCGGGCAGGTGAGGGGCCAGCCCCAGAGACTGGAGGAGCCGGAGTGAGGTGGAGGGTGGACGGTGCAGGAGGGAGGCCCTGAAGCCAGAGGCGGCGGCGGCAATGGGCACCCATGTCGAGTGAGATGCAGACAGGTCGGGTCGGCCTGAGCGGGAGAGGATCTGATGCTTTGACCCGTATGGTTATTCGTTCTCTCGAGAGCATCGTCACTGCACTGGGGAGGACAGAAGCTAGACGGAAGCGGGTTGAAAAGTAAAATGGGGGTGAGGACGAGAGGCCCAGGCTTGGACAACTGAAGTTTTTCTGTGAAGAGAAACAGGGTGGGGAGCTGGAGGTGAGTGGGGATTGGAAGCTCTTATTTATTTATTTATTTAAGATGAGCTCTCCTCAAGTATGCTCATTTTGCTCATACCGCCCAGGAAAGGGGTATCAGACGGCCCAGGAGGAGGTGGGGTTCGGAGCACAGGTGAGGGGCTAGTCCTTCCCTCTGGGGGAGGCAGAGCTGCAGGTGCTGCTGCATGGAGCTCGTTGTGGTCTTGGCGTCTTGGTGGGAACAAGGTCTCTGGCTTCTCTTCTGAGCAGAGTAGGAACCTGGGACTTTAGCTAGCGGGGGCCCAGACCCAGGTCTGAGGGCAGCGGAATCACTGGGAAGGATAACCAGTTGGCGTGACGGCATAGTGGGCGTGCCTGCTGCCAGCATTGGTCACGGCGCTGTGTAAAGTCAACCCCCAGTGCCTGGCTGTGGGCCTTGCCCCAGTTGTACTCGGCTCGGGTGTGGGCCGGTAGAGGGCAGGTGGTTCCACCTAGAATTCCTGCTTTCGTTAGCAGGAGAGAGAACTGTCTTCCGTGCTAATCCATCCCTTCCTGCGATCTTTCTGCTGAGCTCAGGGGGTGGTCTTTCCTCCTCTTTTCTCACACGGCAGATCAGTTCCTAGACGTCAGACTTCATGCTGATCATTTCTCAAGTTTGTACACTTCTCATCTCTACACTCGAGATCCATTATTTCATGCGGTTCTAGCTAAATGCAGCTAGACTTTTTTTTTTTTTTAAGATTTTTGTTTATTTATTTGACAGAGCGAGAGAGCACAAGCAGGGGGAGCGGGAGAAGGAGAGGGAGAAGCAGGCTCCCCGCTGAGCAGGGAACCCAATGCGGGACTCGATCCCAGGACCCTGGGACCATGACCTGAGCCGAAGGCAGACGCTTAACCATCTGAGCCACCCAGGCACCCTAGACTTTTTTTTTTTAAGATTTTATTTATTTATTTGAGAGAGAGAGAATGAGAGACAGAGAGCATGAGAGGGAGGAGGGTCAGAGGGAGAAGCAGACTCCCCGCTGAGCAGGGAGCCCGATGCGGGACTCGACCCCGGGACTCCAGGATCATGACCTGAGCCGAAGGCAGTCGCTTAACCAACTGAGCCACCCAGACGCCCTAGACTTTTTTTTTTTTTTAAAGATTTTTATTTATTTATTTGACAGAGCGAGAGAGCACAAGCAGGGGGAGCGGGAGAAGGAGAGGGAGAAGCAGGCTCCCCGCTGAGCAGGGAACCCAATGCGGGACTCAATCCCAGGACCCTGGGACCATGACCTGAGCCGAAGGCAGACGCTTAACCATCTGAGCCACCCAGGCACCCTAGACTTTTTTTTTTTTTAAGATTTTATTTATTTATTTGAGAGAGAGAGAATGAGAGAGAGCACATGAGAGGGGGGAGGGTCAGAGGGAGAAGCAGATTCCCCGCCAAGCAGGGAGCCCGATGCGGGACTTGATCCCGGGACTCCAGGATCATGACCTGAGCCGAAGGCAGTCGCTTAACCAACTGAGCCACCCAGGCACCCACCCTAGACTTTTTTTTTAAGGGACAGGTTCTCCTCTAGACGGAAGTGTATTGCTGTGGTGGCGCAAATAGTGTTGCACGTGTGGGAAAACAGGTCTGCGTCCCAAGCAGAAAAATCGATACATTGGACTGCATAAAAATCTAACAATGTGTTTCAGAGGACAAAATTCAATAATAAAAAAGACGAATAAATCAAAAATGGGCAAAGGGCAGTTCTTCAGAGAAGACACACAGATGGCTAATAAACATGTGAAAACATGTTCAGCATCCTTAGCCATTGGGGAAATGCCACTCAAAACCGCTGGTTAACATCTGACAACCCACCAGGATGGCTGGCGTCAGAAAGACAATCCCACGCATTGGTGCAGATGTAGAGCTGTCCGAACCCTCGTGCATTGCTGATGGGAATGTAAAATGGTGCAGCCACTTTGGAACCAGTCTGGCAGCTCCTTATAAGGTTAAGCACAGAGTGACCATACGACCCAGCAATTCCACTCCTAGGTACAGACCTGGAAAATGAAAACATGTCCATGGAAAAACTTGTCCACGAGTGTTCATAATAGCATTCTTCTTCTTTCTTCCTTCTTTTTCCTCCTTCTTTTAAAGTAATCTCTACACCCAATGTGGGGCTCGAACCTACAACCCTGAGATCAAGAGTCGCATGCTCTAGCAACTGAGCCAGCCAGGCGCTCCTCATAACTGAGCATTATTCTTAGTAGCCAAAAAGTGAACACAACCCAAATATCCATTGGTTGATGGGTTAATATACAAAATGTGGTATATGCAAACAAAGGAATATTATTCCACAATAAGAAGAAAAGAAGTACAGAATGGGCAAATCTATAGAAACAGAAACTAGATTAGTGTTTGCCCAAGACTGGGGGGTAAGGATGGGGAGGTACATCTATCTAAAATTAACAAGACTTTGGACTTGGATTCTGGGTATTTCATCTAAACGGACTCACCGTATGTAGTCTGTTGTGTGTGGCTTTTACTTAGCATCAGGTTTTCAGGGTTCATCTGTGTTAATGAAGCAAGGATGAGTACTTCACTCCTTTCACTGTTGAGTAATACGTTCCTTTGTGTGACTAAAACCACTCCTGTCCATTCGTGTTTCTCCACACCCTCCTCGACACTTGTTATTACATCTCTTTTTGATTAGAGCCATCCTGGTGAGTGTGAAATGATACCTCCTGGTAGTTTTGATTTGTATTTCCTGGTTGGCTAATGATATTGAGCATCTCTCCATGGGCTTCTTGGCCATTGTATATCTTTGGAGAACTGTCTATTCAGATCATTTTTGTATATGGTCTGAGGCCAGGGTCCAAATTCATTCTTTTTCATGTGGATATCTAGTCGTCCCAGCACCATTTGTCAGAAAGATGATTCTTTTCCACCCTGGTTGGAAATTAATTGACTGTGGGTATGAGGGTTTATTTCTGGTCTCTCGATTTTGTTTCATGGATCTTTAGATCTATCCTTAAGCCAGTACCTCACTGTCTTAATTACTATAGCTTTGTGTAGTGCGTTTTGTAATTGGGAAAACTTACTTATTTTTTAGATTGTTTTGTCTATTCTGGATCCCTTGAATTACCATATGAATTTTAGGATGAGCTTGTTAATTTCTGCAAAGAAGTCAGGTGGGATTGCATTGAAAATGATGAGGGATAGGGGTGACTGAGTGGCTCCGTCGGTTGGGCATCTGCCTTTGGCTCGGGTTGTGGTCTCCAGGTCCTGGGATCAAGCCCCGTGTCAGACTTCCTGCTTAGCAGGGAGTCTGCTTCTCCCTCTGCCTCTGCCCCTCCCCTTGCAACTGTGCATGTGCGTGCTCTCTCTCTCTCTCTCTCAAATAAATAAATAAAATCCTAAAAAATAAAGAAAATGATGAGGGATAGAAGTAGGAAAATGTTTACCCTTAGCTGGAAAGGCTGACCTAAAGCCTGCATAGTTTTGATAGGGATCAAATACGTGCTAGTTGCTACATTCTTTAAGGGTCTCATGACTGCCTGCACATCTCACCAGTAGTTAATATTGAACTGAATGTTAAACACCAGGGGAATCTTGCAAAAGTAGTTTTAGACATTCAAAGAAATTTGAAGAAACTTTTGTAATCTTATATTCCCTGCATGCCTCCTTCCTTTTGCTGAGTATATGACCACCAGCCTCACATAGCCAAAGCGCAGTTCTTTCTGCCCATGGGTCCTGTCCCCGTGCTACTTAAATAAACTTACTAAGCTGCACTGTCAGTGGCTCAAGAATTCTTTCCTGACCCTTGGCACTCACCAGCCCCCACATAAGTTTTGGTGACCTGTACAGGGACAGGGCCAAAAAGAATTCAGGAGATTCAGTGCGGCTGGGTAAGTCTTCTTTACCCCCAGTCTTTGTTTCTTACCCTGTTCTTTTTCGGAGATCTCCTAAATAGTATGACCCTTTGGAATGTGCCTTGTCTGAGTGCTCAGGGGAAGAACCTCTTTCCTGTGGCTACATTCCAGGGAGGGACAAACTCTTGCCACCCGGCTGGCCACTAGTATGTTGGCCATAATGGTGTTGGGCTCAGGCTCTCCCTGTTTTACCCGTTCTTTCAATACTCGTGTTCTTCTCAGGCGCAGGATGGCCATGCGTGTCATCAGGACAGCCACCAATCTTAACTCCCGTGTAAGGTATCCTCCCAAATAACCTGGTGTGATCCCTCCATGAGCATAACATCCAAGATACATCTGACCGTGTGCTTCCTGCAAGGGACCGGTGGGAGCTCTTACGCGGTTGGGGCACTCACCTGACAGGGACCACTTAATCTGAGAGCAGGACCGAAAATGCCAAACAGCCATGGGTAAGGACGAATGAGAGACATGAAGAAACAAAAGTATGGAAATCCTATTTAATCCGGGCAACTTTCTCATGAGCTTTATCCATGATCCAGTCCTTTTTTTTAATTTTTATTTTTTTAATTTTTATTTTTTTATTAACATATAATGTGTTATTTGTTTCAGGGGTACAGTTCTGTGATTCATCAGTCTTATGCAATTCACAGCGCTCACCGTAGCACATACCCTCCCCAGTGTCCATCACCCAGCCACCCCATCCCTCCCACCCCGCTCCACTCCAGCAACCCTCAGTTTGTTTCCTGAGATTAAGAGTCGCTTATGGTTTGTTTCCCTCTCTGGTTTCTTCTTGTTTCATTTTCCCCCTCCCCTCCCCGTTCCCCTATGATCCTGTTTTATTTATCAAATTCCTCATTATCCAAGATCCAGTCCCAAGGGAGTGGTCCCATCCGGCGCCTCCCCAAGAGGTCCTGTTCCATGTGTGCCGCGCCTGCTTTCCTGTCGACAGATTGCTGCCAAGATCCTGTCCACACCTCCCTCTTTTTCCCAAGTTACTTACTGCCTCTTCGTTTGCTGCTGCTTTTTTTTTTTTTAAAGATTTTATTTATTTATTTGACAGAGACACAGCGAGAGAGGGAACACAAGCAGGGGGAGTGGGAGAGGGAGAAGCAGGCTTCCCACAGAGCAGGGAGCCCGATGCGGGGCTCGATCCAGGACCCCAGGATCATGACCTGAGCCCAAGGCAGACACTTAACGACTGAGCCACCCAGGTGCCCCTCTTTGTTTGCTTCTTATTTTGTGCATCAGATCTGAAATGTGTCTTGAGAAGACTGGATGAATGTTGCCTGACTCTTGTACTTGGGGGCTTCTCCCTCATTCGTTCCCAGGTTGATAGCTATGATAACTGGATAGCTATGATAACTGCCAGTTGTCTGTGGTTAGTCTACCTTGGGGCGGTGACTTTAAGGAATATTCCAAGCAGCTGCTGAAACTCCTTTTGTTTCGAAGAGGTTCCCTGAATTCTCTGGCCTGACATGGACTGTTTTCACTTTTTGTGGGTGGAAAGAAAATGTGCGTTTGTTCTTCTGTCTCAGCTGATGAGCTCTAGGACCCGGAGTCCTCTTTTTTCTGTTTGGGCTTTTATCCAGCTCCAGCCTTGTTGGCAGCACCCCTTCCCTCTCCTCGTGTTTCCGCACCACCCTAGGCAAGGCTTACATAACCAGCTCTGGTGAGACCTCCGTGCCTCCTGCCCTCGCTGTTTCGCCACCTCCTTATGAGGTTCCAACTGAAGCACCTCCTGAATCAGCATGAAGAGGTCCAAGAGTTCCCTTGGGCTTAACCCACTCCCTTCAGATTTCCCCATAGGTGCCCCGAGTAAAATTGACAGCGGGGAACAAATTGACTGTTAGTTCTCACAGGTGCAGTATATTCTGTAGTAAAGCTAATTTAGGTTTGTTAGTTTCATTAAAATGACGTGTCTTTAGAGTTATCAGCATTAAATGTAAAACTTTACTGAGGTTTACTAAAGGTCAGATAAGCTCGTGTTATCTTTGCTGCAGTTGTCAGCAAAAGATGATTTAAAATGATGGTTAATTTTACCCATCTCATAAAGCTTTCCTGGGTAATTGTTAAGAACGAGTAGGTTGAATAAAAAGGTTTCTAGGTAGGGGCGCCTGGGGGGCTCAGTCAGTTCAGTGTCCAACTGTTGATCTCAGCCCAGGTCTTGATCTCACAGTCGTGAGTTCCAGCCTCACACTGGGCTCCACACTGGACGTGGAGCCTACTTAAAAAAAAAAGTTTATAGGTAAAACTTTTAAATGGCTTTCAAAATCTTTAGTAACCTGAACCTTTAAAGTGTTGCTAAGTTAAACAATAAATTGGATTGAATTCATTGGCAATCCAAATCTTGTCCCTAACAAAACAAAATATTAAAGCATTGTTTACTCAACACGGGTTTGTGCTTCTGGCTTCTTATTGCAGAGAAACTGACAAGAGTTGCTTTCCTTATTTCCATCAGGCTTAATTACATTTAACAGAATTTTAACCTAGAAACCTTAGTCTGAAAATTAAGTAGTAACCAATTGTGAACTGTCTGCTACACCAGAATTTCTTTTTTTTAAGATTTTATTTGTTTGTCAGAGAGAGCGAGAGTACAAGTAGGGGGAGCGGCAGGCTGAGGGAGAAGCAGGCTCCCCACTGAGCAAGGAGGCTGATGTGGGACTCGATCCCAGGAGGCTGATGTGGGACTCGATTCCAGGACCCTGGGATCTTGACCTGAGCTGAAGGTGGACACTTAACCGACTGAGCCACCCAGGCATCCCTACACCAGAATTCTTTAGCTTGGCAATTTATGAGTACAGTTCATAATTTCTAAAAACATATGTTTCCCCATAGCACAGTCTTTCAGTAAAGCATAAGGCATGTTTACCAACAGACTCGACTCTGTATTTAGGAAAGTAGGAAATGTGTAAGGAAGGTATAAGAAATGATAATACATTTTTTTCTTTTTAAAGATTTTATTTATTTATTTGAGAGAGAGAATGAGAGACAGCATGAGAGGGAAGAGGGTCAGAGGGAGAAGCAGACCCCCCGCTGAGCAGGGAGCCCGATGTGGGACTTGACCCCGGGACTCCAGGATCATGACCTGAGCCAAAGGCATTCGCTTAACCAACTGAGCTACCCAGGCGCCCGAGAATACATTTTGTTGAGGGGGAAAAGAAAGTTATTTTGTCCCAAAATGAGGTTGGTTATTTAAAGATTTTATTTATTCATTTGAGAGAGAGCGAGCACGAGCAGGGGGAGGGGCAGAGGGAGAAGCAGGCTCCCCACTGACCAGGGAGCCCAGTGTGGGGCTTGATCGCAGGACCCTGGGGTCATGACCTGAGCCGAAGGGCAGACACTTAGCTGACTGAGCCACCCAGGTGTCCCAAGATTGGTTATTTAGAGAGAAAAGGCTTAGGACGAAATCTGAATGAAAAAGTTGTAGAAGGTGTGTGAAGGCAAATCTTTGAAAAGAACTTTGTATGTGGTCAGGACTAAGATTGAAATAAATGAATTTTTTAAAAAGATTTTATTAATTTGAGGGAGAGGGAGAAACAGACTCCCCGTGGGGCTCAATCCCAGGACCCTGAGATCATGACCTGAGCCAAAGTCAGACACTTAACTGACTGGGCCACCCAAGTGCCCCAAAATAAATGGATTTTAAAAGTACACTGGCATAAGATTGATATTCTGCTTTTCTCTCCATTAAGACCATTTTCGGGGTGCCTGGGTGGCTCAGTCGATTAAGTGTCTGCCTTCAGCTCAGGTCACGATCCCAGGGTCCTAGGATCGAGCCCCGCATTGGGCTCCCTGCTCAGCGGAGAGCCTACTTCTCCCTCTTCTGCTCCCCCTGCTTGTGTTCTCTCTCTCAAATAAATAAAAAATCTTAAAAAAAAAAAAAAGACCACTTTCTTAGATTGTTGGTCTGCTCATGATAAGAAATTGTAAACAAAGGTTTGTTATTCTTTATGTGCCCAAAAAACCAAAGCTTCTGTGTTTTTGTCTTTATCAGGTCTTTGTACTTAAGAAAGTTAAAAATTCTCAAGAAAAAAAACCAAAACAAAACAGTTCTCAATATTAAAGGAGCTAAGTTTTGCTAACAACGGTGTAACCATCTATAGACTCTTATTGCTAGCTTGGTTAATTAAATCCCGAGTTTCATAGTGATCTATGATCCTGTTGAGGCCTGTACTTTGAAACTTCCCAAGATTCAAATTCTAAAAAAAAGTCCTTTTGATTAATTAGGCTGGTTTATGTGGTATGTTAAGTTACTTGGGAAGCACGGTCAAAAACTTGATAAACCTTGGGTTCTGTTGCTTGGATAAATGCTGTTATAACTGTTGTAGAAATTATGTGAAATTCCTAAAGTTTTACTGTGTTCTGGTATGAGGTCATCACTGGACACCCTGAGCTTCAACACACAGCAGCCCCTAACAGGGTTCCCTTCTGTTCGCCTCCACGCCAGGCACTCCGGACACGATGGCCCTGGTGTCTGCTGATTCCCGCATCGCGGAACTTCTCACGGAGCTCCATCAGCTGATTAAACAAACCCAGGTAAGAAGCTGCAGCCCTTGGCTCCTGGAGGGCGGCACGCGAGCCGCGGGGCGTTCACAGACTTTGGACATGCGGGGACCCAGGTGACGGATGAACCGGCAGCCGAGGAGAATGTGGGGCGTGACAGCCGGATTTTCTCTTGGCAGGCAGGACGTCCTAATCCTCTCTGTTCCATGACGGCTACAATGAGCTAGGATTCACATACCGTACAGCTCACCCATTTGAAGTATGCGATTCCAGTGGTTTTTAGTATATTCACAGAGTCGTGCCACCATCCCCACGATCAGTTTCAGAACATTTTCATCATCTGACAAAAATGCCCTGTACCCGTCATGGTCCCTCCCCTTTTCCCTCCACCCCCTTATCCCAGCTGAACGAAGATAACCTTCGCAGGCCGGATAAGCCAAGAGGTTCTCTCCCGGGAGCTGGTCAGGGGCCTCGTTTGGAAGGCGCAGGGTCTGAAAACACAGGCCTGCTGAGTTCATCTTTTACTGCACAGCCGCCCCCAGCCCGGCCCTTGGCCTCCACTCCCTTGCAGCAAAATGGTAGCGGGGCCTCGGTAGCCAGTCGGGACAGCAGCCGCCTGCCCGAGACTGCAGCGGCGTGAGTACGAGTGTGGGTGAGACTGCAGCAGCCGCCAGGCCAGGGAGAGACCGCAAGGAGCACTCAGTCGGTCCCGCAGAGCCGGGACCTACACTTTCCTAATTTATACTAGTCTGATTACCCGCTTCCGCCCTTCATGCAGTACTGTTCATGCCTTATAATAAATTTGTGTAAAACTGTTCAGCATAGAAATTAGCTGATGGTGAGCTAAATCAAACTCTTCCTTGGGCCAGTCGTTTCCCGTCGGCGTTGCCGTCTGAGGAGAATCTGGCCCCAGTTCCCCCCACGTTTGCTCATCAATACCAGTATCAGCGGATGACTTCTTGACGGGGCGCAGCTGAATCTTACTAGCGTTGCTGGTGTGTTACACCATGTTCAACTACGGTCATGGTGGAGTTCAGTTTCATTACAGAACAAGTTAGTGAGAATTACAGAGCTATTTGTTATGCCCTCCCAACAGAATTGGCGTGCCCACTTACCAGATATTGTATGGATGACATTTTTACTTTACAGTGTTTTTACTTCATGATATTTGCTTTATTCCACTTGGCCACGATTCAGTTATTTCTGGGTTCTGAGTCAGCTGGGGACAAAGCCAGTCGCCCTGTCCCAGCTCACAGGCTTGTGCTGAGACTGCTTTTCATTGTGTGTTCTATAGCAGGGCCCACCTCCTACCTAGGGGGAGCCCCAAATGGTACCCAAAATAACAGTCCTGTCTCTGCCAGCTGTAGCTCAGGATGTCTTATTTTGATCTGTTCTTGGGTCAGGGCAGTCATAGTGCATTAATATAAATTACAAGTGGAACCCAGTGTGGGGCTTGAACTCACGACCCTGAGATCAAGACCTGAGCTGAGATCAAGAGTCGGACGCTTGACCGACTGAGCCACCCGGGCGCCCCCACCCAGGTTACACAAAGACCCGTCTTTCGGAGCCATACGCCATGCAGTCCTGTGGCCCAGAAGGGAGCAGTCCTGGAAATGCCTTCCCAAACGATGTCCTTCGTAGTGGGACGTGACCTGAAAAGTAAGGGTCAGAAGATACTGGCATATACGTATTGCTAGCGCCTCTGGCCTGGGATGCCGGGGGCCACGGCAGGATAAAGGGCTGCCCTCATGCCCTGTTGACCTTATCCCTGCAGGAAGAGCGTTCACGGAGTGAACACAACTTAGTGAACATCCAGAAGACCCATGAGCGGATGCAGACAGAGAACAAGAGTAAGTCACTGGGCTCAGAAGAGAAAGGGGAGGAGAAAGGGGGGTGGGCTGAGACCGGGAGCGTGGCTATCACTAGCTTCAGACAGGACTTTTGCATGTGTCTACATAATCCAAAACGAACTGCTCCTTAGTCAGTTTTCCCTTCGGCTGAGTGACCTAAGGTGACCCGGGAAACAGATGACAGACCACCTAGCACTAAGGAACCTTAAAATCCCCCAGCTCTAGAGACTGGGAAGTCAGTGTTAAGGCTGCATCCAGGGGAGCCCTGTTGAGTGCACAAGCACCCCAGTTACCTAGTGTTTTCTAGAGAGAGAGCTTCCCTCCCAGCATCCCCTGCACATGCCCCAAAGCCCTCCTGCTCAGCCTCCTGGGTTGGTGCTTTCCAACTCTGAGCAGCTTTGAGAACTGTTGTCTGTTTTCCTGTGTGCTAAGAAATAGTTTCTGCGTGTGTCATGCTATGGCAAAGGCTAGAAAGTCCTCTGCCAAATGCGTGATGGCATGTGAACCATATGAAAACGTGAACTCGTTAAACCCGGGGCATCGGCCTCGGGGCACTTCGAGCCAGCAGAGCTCACGTCTCAGTCCGTGGCCTCTGCACGCCTCTCGGGTGCACAGAAGCAGCCCCACAAGACTGCCAGCCACCCCCCTGCCCACCCTCTTCCTCTGCTCACTTTGCAGTCTCTCCCTATTACCGGACAAAGCTGCGCGGGCTCTATACGACCGCCAAGGCTGATGCGGAGGCTGAGTGCAAGTGAGTCCCGTCCCTTCTCCTTTGTCACCCACCCGTGTGCTGGGCTGCCGGAGCCTGCAGACCCCAGCCCCCGCCGCCTTTCCTGCCACCAATAAGCAGATTCCCGCTCCCCAGGCTGTCCCTTGGGGCCCCCGCTTTCCCTAGAACCCACTTTTGGGCCTCCCCTTCCCACTAGCCCTGCTGTTTCCTAGATGGCAGCAAGGTGGGGGCCGGACCCCGGCACAGCCTTTTACTATCAGGTGACCTGGAGCAGTCGCTCCCGCTGAGACCCACTTACCCCATCATTACAACAGGGATCATAACTGTCTACAGAACTGTCAACATAACATGAGATAATGTATATAAAGTGCCTAAGACCAGTGATTTTCACACTCTTTTGACTATAACCCATAGTAGGAAATACATTCTCTGATGTGGCTTCATCATGATATTAAGACCTCTTCGTCATCTCTGTACTACCACCACTAAGGACTCCTCTGCGGCCCTACTGAGCCGGGTGCTATTCCAAGTACGTTACGTACTTATCTCATGTAATGCTCAGAGCGACCGCAAGGTGGACGTTACCCCCATTTTACAGGTGAGGACACTAAGATACAAGGGGTTCCATAATCTGCTAAAAGTCACAAAACTAGTAAGTCGGGGAGCTCCGTTGTAGATCCAAAGTCCATATTCTTTAACGCCATAATAGAATGGTGTAATGATCACCTTTCCACGGCACACACATATATCACAGAACTGGAACAAGAAGTACGGTTTGTACCGTTACCGTATATATAGTCTGGGATTTGTTTGTTTGTTTGTTTGTTTTTAAACTTTTTTTATTTATTTGACAGAGAGAAAGACAGCCAGAGAGGGAACACAAGCAGGGGGAGTGGGAGAGGGAGAAGCAGGCTTCCCGCTGAGCAGGGAGCCCGACGCGGGGCTCGATCCCAGGACCCTGGGATCATGACCTGAGCCGAAGGCAGATGCTTAACGACTGAGCCACCCAGGCGCCCATGTTTGTTTGTTTTTAAGTGATCTATACACCCGACGTGGGGCTCAAACTCCCAACTGGAGATCAAGAGTTGCATGCTCTTACCACTGAGCCAGCCGGGCATCCTGTGTTCTCTTTTATTAAATGCTGGTTGTTACCCCAGAAGTTAATCTCACAAGCCACTAATGAGTCTCGGCCTGCTATTTAAATACTGCCTTGCACGTGTGATGGTCAGCACCCTAAGCGTTACCAGTGGCTCCAGGATCTTCCTCTCCTCCCATCTGGCCCTTCACAGACCCTGTCTTGTGCTCAAAGACCCTGCCTTGTACTCACGGTCCCAGATTTTCTTTGCCTGCCATTGTCTTTGTTCTGCAAATCTTTGCTGGCACTTACCCCGTGCCTGGTGCTGGGCAGTCCCCATACAGAGACACGAGGATAGCGAGGACCCAGCCTACGAGGGCAAACAGTCTGGAAAGGAGAGGCACCCTAAGAAAACAGTGACCAGGACAGTATAGTTGGTGGGCCAGCAGAGGTGGGCTCACTGTGCCTGGGGGCCTGGGACAGCCACAGGGAGGAGGAGAGACTTGAAGTAGGGGTCAGTAGGCGGACGTGGCAGAGGCCGTGGAGGAGTGTATGGTGGACATGCACACTGGGGGAATGAGAACCGGTCCTTTGTGGCTGGGGAAGGGCAAGGCAGGACTTGGAGGGCTTCCAGTAACTGGACTTTATCCTGGAGGCCATAGGGAGCCAGCGAAGATGTAAAGCAGTAGAAAAACCCCTGGCTGCTGGGGTAGGGCAGACGGGGTAAGATTCAAGGCCATTTAGGAGACCAGGCAGGTAGTGATGGAATTGAGCCAAGACAGTGGCAGTGGGGATGGAGAAGCAAGGGTGGGTTCAAGGGCAGGTTCTGAAAGAAAATTGGGGGCCATTTGGGAGGGGGGAAGCTGAAGATTCCACGCTTTGCAGCTTAGATGGAGGGACCTGACGGGGCTTCCCATAGTGGGCTGGGGCCGGCTTAGGCGGGAGGAGACACCATGCCTTCTGATTGCTGGTGTTGTCTACCGGCTTCCTGGCCCACCCTTCCTGCCCCCTCTTCCCCTGAGGTGCACATTTGTCATCTGGCAATTGTTGGGCCCTTTCATGCTCATCTGCGCTGGAGTATGGCTTGCATAAGCTTGAGTGACAAACACATTTGAGAGTAAAAGGCAAAATGGTCCTTCCCAGCTTAATTGCTGGCAAAGTGACTGCTTCTGAAACCAGTTTGGTGTGGGCTCTTCTCTGGCATTGACCTATCTGGAGTTAAACATTTATAAGCTCCTTTCAGAATTGCAGGGTCCGACGTTTTGCAATTCTGCTGCCATTTCATTTTTCGACTCTGAAAAGTTTATCCATTCATCACTAGATACTGAGTCCCTGTCGGCACCAGGCGCCATGCTGGGTACGGGAGCGTGTGAGAGTGTGAAGGGCCAGCCCCGAGCATGGGGAAGCTCCTGGTCAGGGCGGGGAACACATGTCTCTGTGTGCTCCTGAGGCACTCTCCTGCACCCATGCGTGTCTAAGGAGATTAACTAAAACCCTCAGGAAACTGAAGAGGCACCTAGAGCCAGCCTCAGGAACTAGCCCGAGGCCCGTGACACATTGCTGTTGTCTCTTCCATGTGCGCCAGGGGCTGCCCCCCAGCTGGTTTTCATCCTCCTGCTTTGCAGAAAATGGAAAAGAACCCCTGCTCTTTAATTTAACAGTTGTTCTCTTTTTTTAAAAAGGCCTTGAGTTGGCACACTGGCAGGAGGGATCAAAGGGGAACAAGATCAAAGATCCAACTTGCCATAAACAGGTAGCCATTCCCAGGTGGGAACAAATCATTTTCTAACCTTAGTGCAAAAGACATTTCTCAACAGCAGAAGGGATGGTGTCCTCAGTGAGACTTTGGCCACAGATAGTGGATAACTCCATCACCCAGAGTCCCAGCTAGGGAAGATAGTTTTATGACGGGCCCAGCTGGTGCAGGCAGAGGTTCCAAGGGCCCGAACGACTCAAGGGCTGGAACGTCAGGTGCCCAGAGGAGAGAATGAAGGCCACGGTTCCGGGGCCTGGACAGCAGGTGGTTAGCTGGGACGCTTGCCTGGTAGTGTTCCAGCTTGCTGACCAGAGGTGCCGCTCTAGTCTTGACCTGTCCCGTCGGAAGGTGGTCTTTTCCAGTTTCTGCAGGGTTGTTCCTTTATGTAATTATTAAGTCTCTTATAGGAGATATTGAGATTATGTAAATATCCCATGTCCCCAGACTCGGCTTTGGCATCTGTTTATGATTCTTGCCTAAAACAATTGGGATTTTTTTTTTTTTTTTTTTTTTAAGCTCCCCGGGGGAAGGGTACCTGGGTGGCTCCAGCGGCTGAGTGTCCCAACTCTTGATCTCAGCTCAGATCTTCATCTCAGGGTCGTGAGTTTAAGCCCCACATTGGGCTCCATGCTGGGTGTGGAGTCTACTTAAAAAAATAAAATCAGCTCCCCAGGGGATTCTGATGTGCAGCTAGGGTTAAGATCCACTCCGTTACTATCTCACCGAGTATGGCTTAGGACATGCTGCATAAAACTGTTCTTCAGACAGGTGCAGCAGCGATGGTCAGACTCCAAGTTCCGTTTGGCTTCCTGGCTTTTACTCTGCTGCTGTCCTGGGGCCTGACCACCCCACGTCCCCAGGCTTGCGAGCCTGCGGCGCCTCTGACTGAGCCCTCCCTGCATCCTGTGCCCTCCACGCTGAGCTGTGGTGCGGCAGGCATCCTGCTCCGGATTGCCTGGCTCCCTCTGCCAGGGCTACCCCCCCCCCCCCCGGCCTCCGGCCTCTGCCCGATGAGCTTCACAGGAGCCTGGGACGCCCCCCTGGCCCACCTGCGAGGCTGTCATCTCCCTCCTGCCGAATGAAGGCCTTCAGAACCTCGGGGGAATTACTAAAGGTTGACTAGAGGAAGAGCCATGGGAGAGGAGGAAAATCAGTGACCCCAGATGGAGTCTGGGCTGCTTATTCCTATTGAAATATTCTTTGGGGGAGAGTCCTCAAGATCTAGGATAAAGAAACCTTTCTCCAGTGAGGATTGTGTTCCCTTCTGCTGGATTGCTTGGGCCCCAACCACCTTGGAACCCTGTAAACTGACTCCAGAGGTTTCCTGGGGCTGCAGCCTTTCAGAGACCAATCCCTTCCACCCCCAGCCCCACTCCGAGCCCAGAGAACTCCCCACAGTCCTCTGGAGTGTCTCCTTTGACTTGTCCCAGCTTGGACAGACCCCGAGCTTTCACTTCTATCCTCCAAATCTCCAGACTGTTAGAGGCGGCCAGCATGCAGGGTTTCTTGAGGCTCTGTCAAATGCAGCCGGCTCTGCTATGGTTACTGCTCTGGGATCCTCTTGGATTCTTGGGTGTGCTACCTCTCACTACCTTGTCAGTTCTTTTATGCTTTTTAAAATGTAAAAACAGAGGCGCCTGGGCGGCTCAGTGGTTAAGCGTCTGCCTTCAGCTCAGGTCATGATCCCAGGATCCTGGGATCGAGTCCCGCATCTGACTCCCTGCTCCGCAGGAAGCCTGCTTCTCCCTCTTCCACTCCCCCTGCTGTGTTCCCTCTCTCGCTGTGTCTCTCTGTCAATAAATAAATAAAATCTTTAAAAAAATAAAATGTAAACACAGGAGCACCTGGCGGGCTCAGTCAGTAGAGCATGCAAAGCTTGATCTTGGGGTTGTGGGTTCGAGTCCCACATTGGGTGTAGAGATTACTTAAAAATAAAATCATAAATAAATATTCTAGATAGATAGATGGATTAGATTAGATAGATTAGATAAAAAGAAAGAAAGAAAAAGAAAAAAAAACAGGGCTTATAGTTTTCGGCAGTAGGGCTGGTCTGAGTTACCCAGCCTGCTGTAAGCAGAAAAGGAATTCTGTGCTTTGTGCTTCATCCAGACCTCTTCTCCCTTCTCCCCACCCTCAGCATACTCCGAAAAGCTCTAGATAAGATAGCGGAAATCAAGTCCCTGTTGGAAGAAAGGCGGATTGGTGAGTTGGAGACCAGCTTGGTGCTTCTTGACCAGGTCGAGTGAGGCTTCCTGAGACCAGCATTCGTGGCTCCCTGCAGGGGTGGGGGGCCTGTCGCCACAGCCCGGTGTGCTCGTTCCATGGACTTCAGGTCCTGGCCAGCGCTCAGAGGCAGGGGCTCCCCGTGTCCCTGTGCAGACCTGGAAGATTTCACCCCGCCCCCTCATGCTTCTCTCCCCCTTGTGCCTGGGGCAGTTGCCTCCTTCCCGCTACCCCCCACCCCCACCTCTTGCTGTGGGAAGCACCGGCTGCTTTGGGAGAGCCATCCTTCAGGTGGAGTTTACACAGGGTGTTGGCTTCCGAATCCCTGCAGACTGCCGTGGCTCTCCCATCTCTTACCCCTTCAGTGAGCCCTCAGTGGGCAGACAGCTTGCCCATCAGACATGTCCCACTGCCAGTTGGGTTTGCGCGATGTTAACTGGGTGTGTTGAGCCATGCCTGAGGAGGTCAGGAGTCTGTCCGCATTTGACAGTTCTTAGTTTTTTTTGTTGAATGACAGCATATACTCCTAGTAGAAAAGTACCCATAAGCCTACAGACAGCTCTCTGAAATTTTGGCTAACCCAACAAACGGATGTGACCAGCACCTCAGAACCCTTCTTTTGCCCTCGGTGCCCTCTGTGAGAGCAGCCTGGGACTCTCACCGCGAGCATCTGGCGGGAGGGCAGGGGTCACACTGGGCCCTTGGTGGTCACTCAGGAGGTGGGCTCCAGGCCAAGCTCCACTGACTGTGCCCCAGTGCCCTGTCCCTGGTGCCTCAGGGGCGCACTTCCTTCCCACAGCGGCCAAGATTGCGGGCCTGTACAATGACTCGGAACCCCCTCGGAAGACCATGCGCAGGGGGGTGCTGATGACCCTGCTGCAGCAGTCCGCCATGACCCTGCCCCTGTGGATCGGGAAGCCTGGTGACAAGTGAGGGCAGGCCCGGGGTGGGGGGAGCTGACAAGAGGGAAGGGCTGGGACTAACACCTTATTCCAACCCTCAGGCCCCCACCCCTCTGTGGGGCCATTCCAGCCTCTGGGGACTACGTGGCCAAACCTGGAGACAAGGTGGCCGCCCGGGTAAAGGCTGTGGATGGGGACGAGCAGTGGATCCTGGCCGAGGTGGTCAGTTACAGCCATGCCACCAACAAGTGAGTGGACACCCAGCCCTCGGTCCGCTCTCCCGTTACACCTGCGCCGGCTGCCCTTCACCCCCGTCTGCAGGCTGGGAGAAGAGCCTCCCAGGGTGCCTGTGGAGACGGGGACGGTGTGTGACTCAGGCTCCCTGGGCTGCTTCCCCTCCCCACACCTCACCCCGCCCCTCCTCGTCGCTCTGATTTTGGACCGTGCACCTCCCTGCATCCACCGTTTTCTCTTTGTTCTCCAGGTATGAGGTAGATGACATTGATGAAGAAGGCAAAGAGTGAGTGTGCTGGTCAGGGAGGGACCATGGAAGCAGCTGGAAAGGAGCCCCCTACCTGGCATGGGTTGACCTGAGCCCCCCTTTCAGGAGACATACCCTGAGCCGGCGGCGCATCATCCCACTGCCCCAGTGGAAAGCCAACCCAGAGACGGATCCTGAAGCCTTATTTCAGAAGGAGCAGCTCGTGCTGGCCCTGTATCCCCAGACCACGTGCTTCTACCGTGCCCTGATCCACACCCCCCCACAACGGGTAAGGCAGCCCCCATGGGAGAGACAGACCATGACGCCAGCACTGGGCTGAGCGGATGGGTCATGGGGTCACCTTCCCCTCCTATCCTCATCTTCTAGCCTCTCTGAGCTAGGAGAGTCCTACGTGTTGCCCCCTCTCTCCTGCTTACACTCTGCCCTGTAGGTGCCCTCCAGCCACGTCCCCTTGGGCAGTGCCAGCCAACCCCCTCTCCAACCTTCAGAGTTCTAGCCAGCCCCACATGGAATGGGACCGATGTCCCCTCTGGTCTCACCGCACTTTTGCACTGAGATGGGCAGCACCACAGCCAGGGCCTGTCCTCCAACCTTGACTGTCGCACCACTGCCCTTTCTTCGTGTGAGGCTGTGCTCCCTCGTGCTGGCGACCCATTACCTGATGGCAGCTTTAAGGCTGTTCTCCCCTCTTCCTCCAGGAGCCCTGCCTGCTGCTCTCTGCGTTTTTCTTGATCCCCTTAACACAGGGTCCCCAAAAGGCACCAGATCCTCCATGTAGAATCCCCCCACATAGACAGCAAGTCTCCCTCCTCCCTGCTCTTTGTGCCCTGGCCCTTCGTTGCTGAGAAAAGGGCTCTGCCGTAGCAGGGACTAGGTTCAGAGTGAAGATGGGGACAGGAGAGGCTGGGAGCCCGTGGACCAGAGATTTCCCATCAGTCTGGGCTGGGGGCCTTGCCTGGGGGTCTCTGACCAGCCCCTCCTGTCTTCCCCCATCCCAGCCCCAGGATGACTATTCAGTCCTGTTTGAAGACACCTCCTATGCAGATGGTTACTCCCCTCCCCTCAATGTGGCCCAGAGGTACGTGGTGGCTTGTAAGGAGCCCAAGAAAAAGTGAAGTGGGCTGGCAGACTCACGGTCTCCTGCCACCCTCACAGGGGAATGCAACAAAAGGTTTTGTGGCAAATAAATATTGTTCCCCTTTGCCCGCGTCTCCTTGGTTTTGTTTTTCCAGACCCTTCTCCCCTTCCCCATAACAGGGCAAGTTAGGGAATTGGAGGCCGCAGGGTCGAGATGGCTTCATTTGGTCCCAGTGGGCATTTCCTTTTAGCTCAGGTTTGCTCTTTGCCTGCATTAAAGGCTCTCGGTGTAATACACATGGAATTTTATTTTTGAGGCTGGGGGCAGGTCACCGCAGTGGGGTCTTCGGCGTGCCTCCCAGGGAGCACCACTCACAGCTGGGTGAGGAAGCGGAGGCCGTAGCCCTCCATCTTCTTGGCATAGTCGGCGTCAA
This sequence comes from Mirounga leonina, assembly GCF_011800145.1. NCBI lineage: Eukaryota > Metazoa > Chordata > Mammalia > Carnivora > Phocidae > Mirounga > Mirounga leonina. The sequence goes on along the minus strand of NW_023270763.1, from coordinate 17,391,712 downwards.
AGCGCTCATTCTGGGCCACAGTGAAGGTGGTCTTCCAGTCCCCCGAGATGCCTGTGGACAGAGGGGAGGACGGCTGCAGGCCCCAGCCACAGAGCAGGCCCGGGGTGGCTCAGGCCAGCTCTCGCCTCCGCGTCCACGCTTGCCTCCCCAGATGCCCGTCCTGCATGGGCACTCACCTTTCCTCATGAAGGCTGAAATGCTGTGGTCCATGACGTGAAGGGGTATGGTGCTGTAGTTAGTCTTAGAGTTGTTCTTCATCTCATTGAAAGACGTGTGCTGGACGATGAGATCCACGGTCTCCTCTGGCAGGGAATGCCCCACAAACTTCAGGATCTTCTGAATCTCCCTTTTGGGATTCTGGAGCAGCAGAGGGGCTCTTCAGTGGAGGTTGGGATTGCTCACCGAGCAAACAAAAGGGAGGGCCCCCCTAACTCCTCGGGGTCTGGCCACTTCCGCCTAGAGACCTCTCAGCCCCACCTCCTTGACTTGGGTCCTCTTTCCCTGGGGCACATTAGTTGCCCCTGCCCTGTGACCCTGAAATAAGCTCTTGTTTGGGTCCTGACGGGTGAGCGCAGGGACGGTCCTCTTTCGTAACTGTGGCGGCAGGGAGAGCAAGAGAGAATGCTGGCGGATGGCTCTGTGTCGCTGGGGTCTGAGATCAGAGCTATATGGCCTTGCTGCCCGGGTGACGCTGCAGCTCCAAGTCCCGGGCAGGAAGGCGGGCTGGGGGACCCGGGGGACTGGTGTGGGGCTGCCAGAGGGCAGGCGGCCAAGAGGGCCTTGGCAGGTCCCTGGCAGGTTCCTGCTTCTCCACGGATGACCTGGAGGGAAGCAGCAGCAGGCGGCCTCACCTCTTTCATGTCCTCATAGAAGAGATAGAGAATGGGGTGGGTGTGACTCAGCTCCCACCACTCCCGCACGTGCTGATACCAGGACCCATAGGACACTGGGGAGAGGGGCAGAGACATGGACACACGGCTGGTATTAGTTTGGGCTGGCTGCCGCCGCTCAGCTCCGCCCCGCTCCTTCCTCCAGATTTGGGTCCCACCTTCCCCAGCCATGAACTTCTCCAGGAAGTTGTCCCAGGTGTCAGGGTCTGGGTGCACCTTGGCCATGCGGTAGAAGTGGTAATAGGAGACAGCCACATCCTTTGCGTTGCGGGCCATGTAGACCACCTGGAGGGACAGATGACCCCCACACACACCCAAGCATCATCACCACACAGTGAACCAGGTGGTTCCACCCTTCACAGCATCCCTGCAAGGGAAGTTAGCTCTTGGTCTGGCCAAGGGAGTAATAAGCTTAGAGGCTGACTTGCTTGTGGTCCCTGGAACCATACTTATGCTAATCTAATCCCCCTCAGTGCTGCCATACCCAGATTGGGAACAAGCTGTGCCAGATTCTCACCAGCCCCCTCCTCCACGGGCCTGGGGAGGCCTGCAGAGAAGACTGCCTTTCTCAGCTCTCCCCAGAGGAGTCTCCTTTTCACTGATCCCCACAACAGGATGAAGCAGACCGCCTCCTCCCCTAAGATGAGACCTTCCCAGCAGATAGGGCCAAAGCTGGGATGGCCCCAGCAGCCTCGTTCCCTGGCTTCCTCTACCATTCACCTTGACCTTCTGATCCAGCAAGGTCTGGGGGAGCAGAGCCAAGGGCAGGTGTGTCTTGATGAGTCGTGGAGCTGGTGTATCTTTCAGAACCTCCAAGCCTATGCCATGGAATGGGGTAGGGAAAGTCTGCTGAGCTGGAGCCCAGTCCTGCCCCCTCCCTCTGCTCCACTGGTCCCCAGAGCCCCACTACACACCTGTGGGAACCCCTGGAACCTTGAACTCAAGGAAGGGTACCCGGATGAAGATGGGGGCCCTTTGACACTTCTGTACATCACCGCCTTGGTAGATCATGTCCAGGATCTCACTCACCCAGGTGGTGCCTGGAGAGCAGGGAAAGGGTCGGTGAGCAGGGCTGAGGGCAGCCCCTTGCTGGTCCAACATAGGGGACTGTGGCCCGGGAGAGGGGTGGATGGCCCTCATCACCTACCAGATTTGGGGTAGGTACTGATAAGCAGGTCATCAGGCTGGGCTTGGAAGTCCTGCAGTGACCCCAGTGCCTCTGCAAAGTACTTGACGAGAGGGATCCCCTTCACATACTTCAGGGGCGGGCGCGAGGTGTCCTGGATGAGCTCCATGCTGCGCGTCAAGGGCCGGAGTGCGGCCGACTTGCCTTAACAACATCACAACATGCCATCTGTTGAAATCTTGCTTTAAGATGAGGGACTGCGGCTGACTTGGCCCTGCTCACAAAGCTAGTGGGTGGCGGGAGCTGGGCTTCAAACCCAGACGGAACGCTCATGCAGTGGGTCAGGGCGCCGGCTGCACCTTTGCTTTACCTGCCGGGCTTATTAAAATCCCCGAGCCTGCGGCCACACCCCAAACCAATTAAATCTCTCTCTGGGGCCCAATCCCGGTTTTCTTGGAAGCTCCGGGAGACTCCAGTGTCCCCGTGAGCACTACTACCCTGGCGCCTGCCAGTTCTCCTCCTTCCACTACTTCTGCGGCAGCCCCCGGCCTACTGCACCGACCTGCTCTCCCTGCTCTCCCTGCCATCCCTTTGAGCAACCTGGGCCCCTCACGCATGGCAACATTTCAAAGGCCCGCGGGGCCTGTGATCCCACTTGCCCAACTGCACTGTCTTGGCTCAGGGATAAACACAGCCAGCTGAAAAACCTGAGCTTGTCTGGGGGACCAGAGTCTGGTATGCGGATGAGCAAAAGCGGTGGGTCAATGGAAGAGGGAAGGGGGTTTCAGCCGGGGTTGTGATTGGCTGATTGAAATGGACCATCCAGAGGGAAAGGGCAAGGATGCCACTGCGGCAGCAGGGGAGAGAGAGGGGCTAGCCCTGCCCAGCCCAGCCCACCCCACCCGGGCACTCACCAGACCTCTCTGGATCTTGGTCTTGTGACTACTTCGTGCTGTGGCTTACTGGGTGCCGTGTGGTGAGTGCAAAACTGCTCTGGAGCTGAAGGGTTGTTAAACCCAAAGTGGGAGGGATCTGGAGCCAGCCTCCAGGAAGGGAAGGGTGGAGTTTAGAGTGGGAGGACCCGCCTATGGCTCCCCTCCTTAGCACCCCAGCAGGAGCCAAGCTTAGACTGACCTGAAAACCCAAGACGTGAGTTTGGTGTGTAGAAAATAAAGGGAAGACTGAACTAGACAAAAGAGCCCAGTAAGTTTTCACTTTTATTTTGGGGGTGGTTTTTGGAGCTGTAATCTTTGCTCCTGACCTGCCCTCAACTCTGCCCCTGCGCGGCAGGCCAACTGACAGCTTGTTCTTTTTTCTAATTTTATTTATTTACTTGACACAGAGAGAACAAGCAGGGGGAGCAGCAGAGGGAGAGGGAGAAGCAGGCTCTCTGCTGAGCAGGGAGCCCGACGCGGGGCTCCATCCCAGGACCCCGGGATTATGACCAGAGCCAAAGGCAGATGCTTAACTGACTGAGCCCCCCCAGGCGCCCCTGACAGCTTGTTCTGATGGAGCCAGCCAGTTTAGAGGGGGCAGAGTGGAGAGGAAAGGTGGCACTCTTGTGAGCAGGGCCACTCACCTTCCTGCGGCTCCAGGCCAGTCTTGAAGATGCCAGAGGTTCACGCTGAGAGCGGCCCCCACTGGTGTTCTAGCAGCGCAGGCATTCCAGAACTGCTAGTCTGACCTCTGACAAGGCCAGTACAGAGCAATGCGGGGGAGGGGGGGCTGGCTGATTGGGGTTGGGGCCGAGCAGAGGCGGTGCAGGCTTTCTGAGGCAGCAGGGAGACAAAACGGCAAGAACGCAGAGTCTCATAACCCTGGCAGTGAGTCCAGCTCCTGAGGATTTCATGGAGACTCATTCATGATTGGTGACAGAACCATGGCCCCCACAAGGTGCTTTTCTTTCACTGGGTTTAAAGGGGCTCCCAAACAGAGACAAGAAGGGGCTTAGAGAGCCACAGAGCCCCATAGGGTAGCATATCCCCTCACCCATCCCACTTTTGGCCTCTGTCCTTACTGTTTGGATTAAAGTCCAAAGTCAAGCTGGGCACTAGATTTGGATGGGCTCTGAGTCAAGGGTGTGAGTCTCCCAAGCACTCAAAGAATTGTGTGACGTCAGAAGCATACAGGGGAAAGCTGAGGCACATGGGCCTCCAGGAAGAGGAGAGCCTGGTCCAGGTGAGTGAGCGGTCCCTTCCCAGTCTGCTCTTCTCCTCAGGCCCCAGTGACTGGCACGGCCTCTGTCTCCTAGCTCCCGCGCTGCCCCCCCCGCCCCAGCAAACACCAGAAAGTTCCCTTAACTCAGACTCTTTATTGTACTCAAATAAAAAGTGCCCAGACCCACAGGGGAGGCAGAGGGTTGGGGGCGCTGAGGATCAGGTCTCCAGCATGTCTGTCCAGTGTTCCTGTGGAGACAAGAGGACTGGTCAAAGGCAGCCTCGGGTATGGGGTGGGGTAGGGAGGCTGGGGCCAAAGCCACTTCTCACCTCTTCTAATTCCAAGTCTTCCTCTTCCTCCTCGGCTCCCACCCGGCACAGCCAGATCAGGTCTCCCCACAGCAGTGAGTTCTTACAGCTACCAAGGGGTGCAGTTGGTAGGAGACAGAGTCAGGATCACAAGCCTCCTGCAGGCTAGGCCCTGGGTGCCAAGATAAGGACTCAGCTGCCCTGGGGCCTGGACTTGGACAACCGGCACCATCCTCCCAGAGCTCGACCACGCTGGGGCGGGGGTGTTGGACTCACCCCGGGCACTGGCCCTCTAGGGGCAGAAGCTGCCCTGGCTCCTCTTGCAGGAACTCCTCTGCTAGGCAGATCACGTGGGCTCTTAGGTGGCAGCCAGGGTGGGGGCAGCACAGGGGGCCCTCTTCATCCTGTCAGAAGTGGCAGGCAGGTAAGAGAGAAAACCAGGAGGAATGATGTAGCTAACACTCAGAACTTCTAGTGACCAGACACTGTTCCAGAGGGCAAAGGGTGTCAGTGGGCCGCCCGATCCTTCAATAAACAGCTGGATCCCAAGTCGTTGGAACCCTGGGCTCGCAGCGACCTGGAGACGAGGTAGGGCGGCTCACCTGGAAGGAGCGCGCGCACAGGGCGCAGCAGGCCTCGGCGTCTTGGTCGGGCTCGGACTCCGGGTCAGCTAAGGGGTCGGCTCGGCGCCTCGGGGCCGAGGCGCGGGGCGGCGGAGGCCCGAAGGCCAGCGGCATGTGCGGCGGCGGCGGCGGGCACAGCTCACGTCGGAAGTCGGCGCGCAGCCAGCGCACGGTGAGCGGGAGGCGCGCCCAGGGCGGCGCGCGCAGCATGTGCGCCAGCACGCGCAGGTGGAAAGCGAAGGCGGCCTCGCTGCGCAGGCGCGGGCCTACGTGCGCCAGGCGGCGCGAGGCGTGCGGGTGCTGCCAGGCCCACTCGAACTGCGGGCGGGGAGTAGGGGCTTCAGGGCCGCCCGGTTAGGCCCCAAGCCCCAGCCCGTCCTCCCACCGCCCCCCCCCCCCCCGTCTCCTTTCTTACCCTAAGGGCAGCCACGGCGGAAGGGAAGCCGTGCACGATAAGCACCATCTCCCTGGGGACGAGAACGAGCACGGGGCCCGTGACAGTCCGCCCGAACCGGTGTCAAGCCGAATCCGCTCGCCATGGTTCGACCCCAGTCCTACCCGGGAGTGGAGTTCTCACGCCCGGCTTCAAACCTCGTCCGCGAGGCTCCGCCCCCCTCGTGGAGGTACGTCCCTTCGCACCTGCCAACCTCAGGCCCCGCCTCCAGCACAGGTACTTAACTGCCCTCCTCAGTTCCTCCCCCTTGCAGGCTCTCTCTTTACCAAACTCCACCTTGATCATCAGCCCGCTGTCACGGGCCCAAGCCTAGATCATCAGTCCCCTTCCTACCCAACCCCTTCCTTCATCCCACAGCTGAGTTTCACAGGGCTCCGCCTCCCCCCAACCTCGCACCGCCCCCCCCACCTCGCACCGCCCCCCCCACCTCGCACCGCCCCACCACCACCACGCACTTCCCCCCCCACCACGCACCTCCCCTGTGATAGGCCCGCCCTCGTCGCCAGGACCCCGGCCCCCGGCCCTGTTATCGACCACCACACGGGCTCCGCCCACTGGCCTGGCCCTGCCCCTCTCGGCAGGGCTCTCCTCCTCCGAGCCCCGCCTCCTCCTTGAAGCCCTCCTCCAGGCCGAAACCGCTCCCTCTTACCAGGGCCCGCGTCCGCTGGTCCGCCAGGCCCCGCCTTTTTTGCGGCCCCCGTTGTGCTGCTGGACCCGACGAGCAGGGTTGACGGTGAACCCCACGTAGACGCGACCCCGGTGCCGAGGGTTCAGGCAGTAGAGCAGGTAGACGCCGAAGAAGCGCCCGGGCCTCGCCGCGTCCCCCGCAGGGCCCATCGGGACTTGTGGGTTGATTGCTGCGACCTGTGACCTCAGGGAGGGCTGAGTTGCCAGGGCCGCAAGATGCTTGTCTCGGAAAAAGCGTTTGGGGGCGATCCCGAGGTACCCTAGAGGCCGCAGCAAATGCAGGTTCGCGCACCCTCTCCTGGCTGGAGTAGGGTGTCCAAACCGGCCCACAGAACCCAGGCTGCGATGCAGGCGGCGGACACCTATTAGCGCCCGAATCCGTCCTTGAGCAGATTCTGATTGGCTGGCCGATGGTAAGCGCGGAAACCCAGGACAGTTGGAAAGCTGGGCTTGCGTGAGGGCGGAAGTGCCGGGTTTACGGACGCCTTAGGGCGGAAGTAGAGGCCTCAGCGGAAGTGGCGTCAGTAAGGGCGGAAGCAGTGTGGCTGGGGTCGGAGCTGGGGTTCCATCCCGGCTGGGCTGCCGCCCCTTCTGGGCCGCCGCAATGGAACTCAGCGCCGATTACCTCCGGGAGAAGCTGCAGCGGGACTTGGAGGCAGAGCATGTGGTGCGTTGAGCGGCCTGGATTCTCCCAGCGAGGGGGAAAGCGCGCCTGAGGGGCGGATTTCACACTCTCCCCACCGTTCTGCCCCGTAGGAAGTCGAGGACACGACTCCCAACCGTTGCGCGTCCAGCTTCCGAGTCCTGGTGGTGTCGGCCAAGTTCGAGGGGAAGCCACTGCTTCAGAGACACCGGTGAGGCCTCGGGAATACCTCGCTCGGCGCGATCCCAGCGCCGGGACCCCAACCCAGGCCACGCCCCAAAACCTAACTCCCTCACCCCCGCCGGTGGGGCCCTACACCGTGAACCACGGCCCCAAGGATCCCGCCTTCGTGGCCCCTGTATTGAGACTTAGGCCCTCTGCCTCTTTGGTTCCCAAGTCCCGGGACACAACTTGGGGAGTCTCCTGGGTCACCCTACCTTCGGAGGCCGCAACTCAGGCCCCGGCCTTCCATTTCCTAACCCCATCTCCCCCAGGCTGGTGAACACGTGCCTAGCGGAAGAGCTTCTGCACATTCATGCCTTTGAGCAGAAAACCCTGACCCCAGAGCAGTGGGCCCGTGAGCGGCAGAAATAAGAGACCAAGGCCTGCACAGCCATTAAATTATGAATCAGGGCCAGCTTCTGTGTCAAGTGTGTTGTGTGTGGGAGGGATGCTGAGCTTGAGTCGACAGCCTGGTTTCTCCCTGCCCTGCCACTCTGCATTGTCTTACCTTGGACAAGTCCTTCACACACAGGCCTCCGTGTCTCTGCTTATAAAATGAAAGTTCTATCCTTAAAGCTTCTTCCAGGGCAGGCAGCACTGATCTTCTCCGTAATTCTTGGTCGAACCCTGGGAACACTGCTGCTATTCATTGGCCGTTACCAGGGGGTCCTGCCCTCTGCCGGTTTTCAAGATGCACAGATGGAAAAGTACCCAGGGTTTCAGGGCACTGGCCAATTTAACAGACTTCCCCCACTCCTCAACATCACCCTAATGTCAGAGGCGTAATAGAGGATCCCACACTTCCCTGCAGGTTAGCCAGCCCCTCGGGGTCTCAGGGGAGGCGATACCCCGGCAGGGACGCCGCGGCACCTGGAATGCTGCTGTTGTCTGGTTCACTGGAGAAGATCCAGTGGCCCGTTGGCCCAGGGCTTCATGTGGCCACAGTTGCCCTGGGGAGACCATGAGGGTTTCAGGAATGGAGCTGCAGGCAGGAGATAGGGGTAGGGTTAAAGCAGGAAAATAAGGCCACCTGGGCCATAAAATCGGGGCACATGATACGTGTAGTATCAATGTTAAAAGGTGCCAGGATTGGTAAGGCCTGGCCCAGATGCGGTCCCTGGGACCCAGGAGGGTAGCAGGTGACCCAGATGGGGCCAGGGCTCTTTGGGGGTGAAGGATTGCCGTCTTCAACCGTCCCCCCACTCTGCTCCCCTTTTCAGGGCCAGTTTCTTGGCCCCTAAATAACCATCCCACTTCCTACCTCCCTCTTGTTCCTGTCAGAGGGAGAATGGGCTAGTGAAGCTGGAAGTCATGGTGATGACAGATTAACCCTTCTGGGTTCCTGGGATCCTTTCCTGAACTTTCCTCGGTTCCCTCGGGCCAGGAGGAGAGCCAGTGACTGGGTGTACTCAAGTACGACTTCACTAGGAGGCCACGTCACCACCGCTGTGCAGGAGAGGCTCAGGGAAGGAATGTTGCTTTAAGAGGCCCACATTCCAGATTTTCTGCTTCTCTCTTTATCACACCCCTGATTGGATCCACCCACTGCGTTCACAGAGCTGCGATGCTATCCCTCCCCATTTTATAGAGCACCTGAGGCCTGGAGAGAAGTGACTGGCCCAGGGTCACATGGCTTGCGTAGAGATTGAGACTCAGATGGGCCGACAGGGACGTCCATGCAGCTGCCTCTCTAAGCAGATGTTTTTCCCCCATGTGCGGAAGCCAGGGGTGGTGAATGAGGCACTTAGTCCTTGCTGTGGTCCCTGTGTGGTATGAGGTGAGCTCTGCTGTGGCCAGGGCACCCATCCCGCCAACCCAGCCCTAGCCCCACAGAGTTGGGCATCAGACACCCACATCTAAGCCCCCACTTGACAGGGCCTGACTGGGCTCTTCTGTCTGGGGAGGGTCCCAGAGTGAGGGACTGAGAGGCAGCAACACGGCAGGAAGACTGGGAACCAGAAGGGGGGACGGCTCATGACTCAAGGTCTGCCTCCCGCGGGCCCCTCTCATGCTCTGTGCTTCATGTCCTCGCCTGTAAACCAGGGTTCGGTTCTAAGCTTTGGCCTCACAAAAGATCCCCTGATTTTGCTCCCTTGGGCTTGCAACTTGAAACGTGTCCCATAAGGGCCACCTTCGTGTTACGTGAGTTCTGTCCCCACCAGCAACAGTGACAGCACAGTCGCATGCAGCGACCTGTGGTTGACCAGGAAAGGCAAATTCTGAGTCATCGGGAATTTTTGAGGCCCCAGGCAAGAGCCTTGCATAGCTCAGACCCTGCCAGCTCAACCAACACGAGCATGGGGCGGCTCCCCCCGACTGCGGCCTGTCCTTGTGGCCTGGGGTGCCCGGAGGTGTCCCCCCGACTCCTGCTGTGGGCCAATCTCATCAAGGCAACCGAGGGGGCAGCTCGAGGGCAGGTCAGTTCAACAGACCCAGCATCCAGGTGGCCATCGGAGTCAGAGGTACCAGAAAATAAAGCCATTTTATTATTATTTTTTATCTGCCATCGTGGCCTGAGGAGAAGGGTGCGAATGGCGGGAGGGAGGGAGGTGAGGCTGTGACCCCAGCCGAGGCCCGAAGGTCCTCTACTTGGCCTGGACTGTCTCCTCCAGCCTATCCAGGCGCTGCTGTAGCTCCCGCACCGTGGCCTGGAGCTTCCTCATCTCCTCCTCCAGCCGGGATACGGCGTCCTGGGGGGTCCAGTGCTGCGTTAGTCCCAGCTCCATCCTGGGCTCCCCTCACCCAGGCCTCCCCCCTCCGCCCTGCCGAGAGCTCCGGGGCTGGCCCTTCTGTCTCTCAGCTGCTGCCCAGACAGCTGCAGGCCAAGAAACCTGAAACCTGCTTTCTGAAGCCTCGGGATTACTCGCTCGTGGCCCCCAAAGGGTTGCTCCCCCTGCAGAGGATCCCCGACGTGAGTGTAGGATGGCCCAAACACCAGGCTCCTTCCGGTGGGACCATGACCACATCAGTAGCAGCCCCCGCCCTACGCGTCTTCCCGTCCTGACTCCCAGATTCCCATCCACTTCTCACCGAGTTGGGGGTCCCACTGGCCTCCGGTGCTGTCTTCCTGCGCCCGGTGTCCAGGCCCCGGTTGACTCTCAGCTCGCGGCTCTTTGGAGGCACGTAGCCGTCCTTGAGGGAAATGAGGAGGGGCCCGGCGTCCCGGCCCCCCAGCCACTCCTCGGCCGTGAGGGCGGCATCGGGCCCTACAGTGGGTGGGTAAAGGTCCTCCTGGAACAGGTCCGACTGTGGGCAAGGCCAAGGCTGGTTAAGAGGCTGCTCGGGCCACACCACCACCCTGCAACTGTGTGAGGCCAGTGCCTGGCCCGGGGCCCTGGAAGGGACATGGGAGCATCACCTTTCTAGGCACTGTCATGGCAATGGGCTCACACCTCCGCTCGTGCAGCTTGTAGAATCTGTGGAAATAAGAAGGTGAGCAACGCCCGTGGCATGGTTGGGCTGGAACCGAAGGTCCGCCTGGGGTCAGCGCTGCCCAGGGAGCATGCTCAGGTCAGGGTCAGGGGGCAGTCACCTGGCAATCTCACACTTGTTCACCTCCAGGCCACGTTTGGGCATGTAGCCCATGCCCCGCTGGGACTCCTTGGAACTGAACATGGAGAGATAGTGCAGGAAGGGGGCCTCGGAAGTGATCTCGAAGTACCGGATAGAGCTGTCACCCTGCAGGCGGTGGGTGCAAATGCGGGGCTCAGCACCACACAGTCCTGCAGCCGGGTCCTCTCCAAGCCCTCCCCCCGCCCCACCTCCCGCCCGCGAGCCCCTGCCCGACTGGGACACCTTGCCACAGAGGTAGACTATGTTGGTGTCGGGGTCGAAGAAGGGCAGCAGGACGCCACTGCTGGTGTCCAGTTCCTGCAGGGACAGCGGCTCCTCCAGGTGCTTCTGCAGGGATTGGGGAGACAGGGAACAGTGAGCTGGGCCAGGTCGGGCCTGGCAAGAGCCTACTGGGCGGGGACTCGGGGGGGCCCTCACAGAACAGCCAGTGGAGACCCCCATCCCACAGAGGGTAAACTGAGGCCTGTGGCTCTCTATGATCAGGCAAGTGGCAGGGCAGGGACTAAGAGCCCATCTCTGCTCCCCCTACCCGGCACTCACCGTGTCCCACAGCGCCACCTGCCGCTCACTCATGCGGCTGAAGCCTGTGGTCAGGATCTTTCCATCAGATACAAAGACTGCGCGCACAGGCCGGGTCCCCTCATGGGGACGGTCCTTCTCCTGGAAGGAAAGGGAGGTGGCCAGTCAGGTACCCACACACACATCCTAAGCACCAGACTCCAGCCGAGGGCGACGGGTAGCATCCAGGGACCCGGCTGATGGTGCGTGGGAGGGCAAAGTTCCTAGGGTCAAGGGTCATGATTCGGGGCCACTCACAGCGATGATGGTGCCTTTGCGGGGCTCGATGATGCGCACGCGCTTGTCCCGGCAGGAGGTGCAGATGAGGGCGCCGTCTCGGCTCCAGTCCACGCTGTAGATTGTGTCCGGGTGCACGTCGGAGCCGAGCGTCAACACGGCCGCCCCAGTGCCCACATCCCACACCAGAATCACGTTGTCACAACCTGGGTGATAGCCCCAGTGTTAGAAGCCCTGAGCCTCCCTCCCTTGCTGTCTGGCGACCGGCCTACCCCTCTCCCCTCTCCCCCCACCCCTCCCCCAGGCACCTGCACTGAGCAGCACGTTCTGGGCTGTGGGGTGCCACACCACAATGCCCACGCGCTTGGTGTGGCCCTCCAGGGTGACGACGGGCTCCCGCAGGGGCAGCGTCAGGCCCCCGTCAGGGATCTCCCACACCTGCAGAGAAGGGACCAGTGAGACTTGGGGGCTCCCCACGGCAGACCCAGTGCTGGAGCTCCCCCGGCCCTCGTGCCCCCTCCCCTGCCACTCACCATGACTGTGCAGTCCTCAGAGCCACTGGCAATGACATGATCATTGTGCGGGCACCAGGCGATGTCCAGCACGGGGGCTGTGTGGCCACAGACCGTGGGCACGTTCTTGTCCACACGTCCAGTCTAGGGGGCACAGCAGGGCCTCTGAGGGAGGGACTTTTGCTCTCCCAACCTGATCCAGCTCCCCTCACACCCCTTCAGCGAGACACAGAGAGGAAGGCAGCGGGGTCCCTGCAAGGTGGAGCCGGGGGCCTAGGGCGGGAGGGTTTGGTCCTCTGCTCCAGACCCAGAAGTGTCTGGGCATCTCAGAAGGACTGGCCACAGGTAATGCAGGACGGGGCTGCGGGGCTGGGTACCAGAGGGCGCACTGGGCCCTGGTCCTGCCTCACTGGCAGACCTGGACCAAAGCCATGACATCTCTGCCCCCACGCCCTTCTCACCAATGCCTGGGGGCCGGCACTCCCACCCCAGCTTCCCCAAGGAGGCTTTCCTAGGGATGAGAGGCCAAAGCCCTGGGCAGGAGAGGTTGTATTCAGGTTAGGGCTCCCCAGGGAAGTGTGGGGATGGGCAGGGGTGCTTCCAACAGGATAGGGACCAGGGAAGTCTGTCCTAACTGGCCCCAGGCAAGAGCAGAGGTTTGGAAATGGTCGCTTCTGGGGACAGCTGCTGCCGCAGGGCTTCCTGTGTGAAGAGCGAGCCCAGCTCTCGCCCCACAACCACTTCCTCTTCTCTTGGCTTCCATCGGCCCTTTTAAGGTAACAACTTAGGGCCCAGCTCCCCTTCCTGTCTCACCCCCCAAGAGCACAGGAGTGTGCTGGGGGTGGGGGTCAGCAGAGCGGAAGGGGGGGTGCGAGCAGAGCAGAGGGGAGGCAGGTCAGGGGGAGGGGAGAGGGCCTCTTACATCCTCCCTGCCTGCAGCCAGGGGCTGGGGAGGGGCTCTCTGGGGCTGAGATGGGGGGGGCCCAGGCCCAGAGCCCCTCCCACCCTGAGAGCACCGCTGGGTCTGCCCGGACCCCATGGAGCCTTCTCTGTGCTCCGGAGGGGATGAGGCCCCGGGTCTGCTGGACTCGCTGTGTGACCTTTCTGGTGTCACCTGAGCTTCAGTTTCCACGAGACCACTGCACGTAGGAGCTGGAGGAGGCGGAAGGCTCATGTGGCCCAGCTCAGTTTTACAGCTGACAGCGCTGCAGCCCAAGAAGGCTTGGTGACAGTCACCTAATCAGGACCCCCGCGGGGCCACTGGAGGACCAGAGGCCCCCTCAACTGGAAGACCGCTGCCCCAAGGGCTCTAGGGGCTCACCTTGCCCAGGGGCAGCACCAGGAAGGCCCCTCCCCCACTGGCCTCGCAGATCAGGGCCACGAACTTGGGGTTGACAGCACAGAAGCCACTGTCCCAGGTGGTCTGTGAGACGCGCACGTCCTCATAGCACTGGTCGGCCTTGGCTGGCTGTCCAAACACGTGGCGGAACTTGCTGGAGCGGACCACCTGCCGGCTCATCCTGGGGGGACACGTGGATTTGAGGGCTTTTCTCCCTTCGGTCGACTCTGACCTTAGAGTGTCCCCCGTGTCCCCCAGGACACCCCCTCAGCTGGTGTTAAAGGTCTCAGCTAACTTCCTCAGTACCAGCTCCCTGGGCTCCCTGGGCTCCCTGCCCCCTCATCTGGAACTGCCATCCTGTGTCCCTCTTGCTCGCCCTCCTCACCCTTTCTCACTCCTGGCCAACCCGCAAGGCCCACCTTCTCTGCCCACTCTGGGCCTCGCGTCTGTACCCTCAGCCTCTAGGGCAGAGCCCGGTGTGGGGTAGCACAAGACCCATCTGTCGACTGCTGCCAGGCTCGGCCCCTCCTCTCCAATGGCTCACACTCCCACCCTCTGGGGGCCTCAGTGGTGACAGCCTGGAGGGTGGGTTCACTCAGGCACAGCAACCACACTTCACATCCCTCACACCCACATGGGCAGCGTCCTGAAGGCAGGGGCCCTCCCTCACCTTCTGCACAGGGCTGGGCATCCCAAGGGAAGCAGCATGTGAGCCTGCCCAGGAGGCAGGTGTCTGGGCTCCAGAAACAGGCAGATGGCTTGGATCCCACTCTCTCCTCCCCACACCTCTGCCTCTCGAGTCTGCCTAAGCAGGTGCCCTTAAGTGCCATCTCCACCCGCTCTGGAACTATGCCCGGGAGGGGAGAGGCAGCGCTGACTTCTCTGGGGTCCCCGAGGATGGTTTCCCCCATCTGGCTGGGTGGAGAGCGATTGAAACTGCGGGGATTGCCTCCGGCTCCCCAGGCTCCAGGCCCCATCCTGACACCCAAGTGCATCCCCTTCCTGCGCCGTGTAGGGGCCATGCGGCCCGCTCAGAGGGCACCCTCCCAGGCCTCTACCCCACCTCTCCAGCTTTGCCCCTTAGACTACCTTTGGCCCTGGTCCTTCTCACTGTCCCCCCAACCCCCCCACCCCCACCCCGCCCCAGCCTGCCCTGTGAGGCTTCAGGAGGCTCCGGGTCCACCTGCCCAGAAAGCAGGTGAGGAGCAGGTGGAGAAGCAGTCCAGGGGCAGGGGGATCAGTCCCAAGTGAGAAAGCTGGGCCTGGGGCGAGGGGAGCCCCACAGCCGAGGTTGGGGGACCGGAAGCCATCGCCCCACCCTGCCTCCTCCCCCACCGCAGGTACCAGGCTCAGAAACCGCGGAAAGAGGAACTTGGTCTTTTCTTGTTTTGCTCTCAACCCCTTCCTGTCTCCAAGCTCAGGGCAGCTGCTCGGCTCACCCCACCCTGCCCCCACTCCCACCCCCACCCCGACGCCCATTCTGGCGCGAGCCAGGCCCCCGGCTCCCCCACCTCCATCTTGGCTGCGGTGGTCCCTCACCCTGGCCTGTGCACAGCGCCCCGGGACACGCAGATGGACCTTCCCACGCACACCCCCACCCCCCGGGCGAGTCCCCTGCACGCGCGGCGCGGTCGGTTCTGTCCCCTGTCCCAGCGGCGCGCTGACAGCCCGTCCGCCCCCACGGCCGGCTTCCGCCGAGCTCACGCCTGCCCCACAGGTGGCCCAGGGCATCGATGCCCGGTCCCTTGCCCCGGGGACCCAGGCTTACCTGCTGCTGAAAAATGGGTGACCCCCCAAATGGAGGAGGGAGAGGAGGAGGAGGAGGAGGAAGGAGCCGGCGGAGCCAGAGACAGCCCGCTGAGGATGCTCTTGTCAAGACAATGAATGAGAAGCGGCGTCTGCCCGCCTCCTTAGGGGTGGCAGCGCCCCTTTGGGCGGAGCTCTTAAAGGGGATAGCCCTTCTCCGGGCGGAGGCACCGCCCCCCCCCCCCCCCCCCCCCCGCCCAGTCCGCCACCGCCCCTCCCTCCGCCCAGCTCGGCCTCGCCTGCCAACTCCGAACCCAAACAGATGCTGCCGGCCAGTCGCTGACAATCTAATCGGCACTTTTGTAATGTCAAAATGCAAAAATACCCTGTTCCTTCTTCCCTCCTTCAGTCCGCCCCCAGCCCACTCACCATCCTGTCCCTGGCATTCACAAAAGCGCCCATCGGGCCCCCACGCCCACCCCCAGCTAAGGCTGAGCTGCCTTCCGCCTCCCACTCCCAGACCGGGGGTGGAGAGCCGAGCCCTGGGGTCTCGTCCAGGCTCCTACATTTACAAACGGTGGCCTTGGGAGAGTCACTTCTCCTCTCCCATCTCCTGTTTTCATCCAGGAGCACTTCCGACCCGCCTGCCTCACAGGGAACCAATGAATTACTCTGGCATCACAGGGGCGGCCCAGGTCAATGAGTCAGGGTCAGGTACCTGTCCCCAGAGAGCTCTCAGCCTCCTAGAGGGAGAGGAGCGCAGGGATGGATCCAAGGATGCTAAGACAGAGGAGGAAGCCAGACTCCATACTCAGGAGGAAGGAGGACGCCATGGTCATCCTTGGATTCAGAGAAGGCGTCATGGGGACGGCAATGCACAGGGCAAGAGAGGCGGACTCCAGAATCAGATTGCTTTCCAAGTTCGGCTCCTGGCTGTCACACTACCGAGCGACCCTGGGCAGGCTACTTAACCTCCTTCAGCCTCAGTTTCTCCCTCTGTACGAGTCATGCCTAGCTCAAGAGGTTATGGAGAAAGCAAAGCTTTATGTACCTCATTTGGAGTGTAGCAAGTGCTTAATAAATGTTGGCTCTCCCCGTTGTTTCTATTTACCAGGTGTTGCGGCTGGACCTGAGAAGGTGAGAGAGGGCCAACAGGCACCACTGGTGGAGGCCTTGTGGGCTGAGGGGCAGCTGAGCAAAGGCCCAATAACGTGATTCTTCAAGGGACTGGCTCACATCCCACCACCACCACTGACTGGCTGCATGCTCTTGGCCATGACGTCTAACCTCTCTGAACCTCAGTTTCTTCATGTAAATGGGGGATAAATACGATCTGTCCTGCCCTCTCTGCAAAGTGATAAGGCTCAAATGAGACAACGCATGTAAAAGTGTTCCACACGATTCAATCACAGGAACCTGCGGGTGGTGGTGTTCCTGACGGCCTGACACTGGACCGGAACGGACCGGACCAGGATGTATAGTCTCCACCGGAGGTGGTAAGAATAGCAGGCGGCATTTACTGTGCATCTACTCCGTGCGGGGACTGTCTCGGCGCTGTGAATATGCCTCGCTCCTTTAATCCGCACAACTCCTCTAGGGGGCAGATACCCCCTCCATTTTACAGAGGAAACGGGCTCACACTGCCTTCCATCCTGGAGCGCCTCCTTTCCCAGCAGAGGACCAGTGCGTTGGCGAGAGACCTGAAAACCATGGCCCGGAAGCAAGAGCTTGACAGGCGTGCAGAGGGACAAGCTGGGAAGCACAGACCCTGCTTTCACATCCCAGCGGGTCTGCAGTGTGGGGTGGGGCGGGCGGGTATGGGGCCGCCGCAGAGGACTGTGGGAGGCCAGTGATGGAAGTTATGTTTCGGCTTCTCCGGAAGCAGATGTCCGGAGAACACAAGACTGAGCGTCTGGTGAGTGGTGAAGGTCCTGCCGTGAGCCTCCTCTTGTATCTAAGAAGGGGCTGACTGCTCCCGATGAGGGGCGTTGGGAGAGTGTACCTGTTGGGTGCTGTGGCCCAGCATCTTACCAAACCCTCTGTCCTGGTGGCCGCATCTGGATTTTCCTTTGGGGGACCAACCTTTCCTTACTGGCAGTCCCCGAAGTTCAAGAGGGTATCCAAGGTGAGCACAGGGCCACAGTTCCACAGTCAAAGCAATCTTTTTTGCTTGGTTCAGGGGTGGGCACTTAATTCAAGGCTATGTAATCAGAAGCAGATTTGCTGGAGCTGCTAGAAAAAAGAGCCCTCTTTCCCCTGGGGGTTAGTAAGCTGATAGGCTATAAGGTTAGCACTAGCAGTGACTATCTTGTCACCACATAGGAAAAGTTGGCCGGAATCAGCCCACACAGACAACTGCAGAAGCGAGATATGAAGACTGACATATTCTTGACATCATTTGAGTATCTGGATCAAGCTGTGCCTGAACCCCTTAGCCTTTCTGTCACATAAGACATAGGTTCCTGGGGCGTCTGGGTGGCTCAGTCGTTAAGTGGCTGCCTTCGGCTCAGGTCATGATCCCAGAGTCCTGGGATCGAGGCCCACATCGGGCTCCCTGCTCAGTGGGAAGCCTGCTTCTCCCTCTCCCATTCCCCCTGCTTGTGTTCCCGGTCTCGCCGTCTCTGTCTCTGTCAAATAAATAAATAAAATCTTAAAAAAAAAAAAAAAAAAAAGAAAAGAAAGAAAGACATAGGTTCCTTTTTCCACATAGGCCAGTAAGTTTGAGTTGGATTTCTGGCACTTACAACTGAAAGAGTCCTGATGAGTACATCTGCTATGGAGCAAGACAGGACCGCCCTCAAGAGGCTGTAGAGCATGATGGAGTCAGACAGACCCGGAGAACTGCAGCTTCACCATGTCCTGCTGCCGGGCAGAGGGATGTTTCCTCACCTGTAAACCATGCACAGTATTGGTCACTTTCTAGAATGCGTACTCACCCCCCAGCTTCAACAATTATCAACACATGGCCATTGTTGATTCATTTCTTCTTCCACATTTTTTCTTGGCATCTATTAAAACAAATCCTAGACATGATAGCATTTCAACTTAAATACTTTAGTATGCCCCTCTAACAAAGACTTCTTTAAAACCTTAGAATTTTTAATAAAATTGAATTAACCTTATAGATTAATTTAGGAATGATATTAAGACTTCCATCCATGCATGTAGTTTATTGGTCCATGTATTTATGTCTTCTGTTATGTTCTTTAATATAATCTTATAATTTTCTCTGTAAAGGTCTTATATATCATTAGATTTTCCCCCATAGGCATATTATGGTTTTGTGGCTATTTTGAAGGGATTCTTCTTATTCTAGTTGTAACCTTGTTTCATTTCCTTCTAAAATCACCTTTATTTACAATAAAATACATCTTTCTTCCCATACAATAAACCACACTCTTTTTAAGTGCATCGTTCCATTAGTTTTGACAAATGTATGTACCCAAGTAATAAGCACCATAATCAAGTATGAAATATTTCCTTCTCCCCTAAAAGTTCCCTCATGCCCATCTATAACCAATCCTTATCCTTAGCCCCAGGCAACCACTAATCTGCTTTTTGTCCGTATAGAATTTTCCATGCAAATGAAATCATACAGTATAGGTCTGGCTTTTTTTTTCCACAAAGCATGTTTTGAGTTCACAATACCCTTATGTAATACATAATTACACCTAAAAAAAGTTAGCAATAATTTCTTATGTTCTCCTTTACATGATTGCCTTAAAAAAAAGGACTCAGCAGTCAATCTTATCACTAAAAGTAGGACAGCCAGATATTATGTATCTCCTATAAAATGATGCAATAAGCACATAGTAGCACCTTTGTAGCATTCTTACCAAAATCATCATTACAATCATCACCAGCATCTTGAATCTAATCAAGCCTCTAGCTCTATTAGTTTGTATGAAACAAGGGGGATAGAAGAACAGGTTAAATAACACCATGAGGAAGCAACTGCATAAATCTAGAATATGAAAATGTGTGAATCTAGAAATGTGTGAAAATTTTATAGGACAAATTACCCAGTTTCAACAAATAAATGTCATTAAAAGAAAAAGAGGGAAAACAGTAAAAGAGTCTTTAAAAATATCAATCAGGGCACCTGGGTGGCTCAGTCAGTTGAGTGTCTGCCTTCAGCTCAGGTCATGATCCCAGGGTCCTAGGATGGAGCCCCGCAGGGAGCCCACTTCTCCCTCTCCCTCTGCTGCTGCCCCTGCTTATTCTCTCTTTCCCTCCCTCTCTCTCTGTCAAATAAACAAAATAAAATAAAATAAAATCTTTAAAAAAATCAATCAACTGTCATATTTGGGCTTTCTTTGGATCCTGATTCAAACAAATCAACTATAAAAGGAGATTTTTAAAATTAGCTTCTGTCACTTACAACCAAGAGTCCCCCCCCCTTTTTTTTTTTAAGATTTTATTTATGGGTGCCTGGGTGGCTCAGTCGTTAAGCATCTGCCTTCGGCTCAGGTCATGATCCCAGGATCCTGGGATCGAGTCCCACATCAGGCTCCCTGCTCGGCAAGAAGCCTGCTTCTCCCTCTCCCACTCCCCCTGTTTGTGTTCCTGCTC
This sequence comes from Mirounga leonina, assembly GCF_011800145.1. NCBI lineage: Eukaryota > Metazoa > Chordata > Mammalia > Carnivora > Phocidae > Mirounga > Mirounga leonina. The sequence continues at coordinate 17,372,065 of NW_023270763.1, read as the reverse complement.
TCACTATCTCTCTCTCTGGCAAATAAATAAATAAAATCTTTTTAAAAAATAAATAAATAAATAAATAAGATTTTATTTACTTATTTGCCAGAGAGAGAGAGCACAAGCAAGGGGAGAGGCAGAGGAAGAGAGAGAAGCAGACTCCCTACTGAGCAAGGAGCCCAATGCGGGACTAGATCCCAGGACGCTTTACTGACTGAGCCACCCAGGCTCAGGTCCCTACAACCAAGAGTCCTGACTGCTCCAGGCACACTAGGTCCCTGGTGCAGCACTAACATTCCACCCCTGGGGTCTCAGGAGCCCTGTGAGCTATTTTACTGTCCCTCTTCTCTAGATGATGAAATTGAGGCTCAGAGAAGATAAATGACCTACCCAAGGTCACACAAACTGGGATTCAAATACAAAGCTGTCTGACTCTGGAACCCAGGAGTCCATTCAAACTGTCCAGGTGACCCCTCAGAGCAGATGGGTTTACAAACTGGAGTGCAGTCAGGACGGCAAGCTAGGGACGAAGCATGGTGGACACTCCATAGGTGGTGGAATGGATGAATGATGTCACATTAAACCTGGGTCTTGAATTGGGCGCCTGGGTGACTCAGTCGGTTAAGCGACTGCCTTCGGCTCAGGCCATGATCCTGGAGTCACAGGATCGAGTCCCGCATCGGGCTCCCTGCTCAGCGGGGAGTCTGCTTCTCCCTCTGACCCTCCTCCCTCTCGTGCTCTCTGTCTCTCATTCTCTCTCGCAAATAAATAAATAAAATCTTTTAAAAATTAAAAAAAAAACTGGGTCTTGAATAAAAGTTTGCCAAGCAGAGAAAGGGGGGGAGAGGAGGGAAAGCAATTCCAGTAAAGGCAAGGAAGAGACAAGGACATTTTAGGGAATGGTGAGCTCTTTGCCATGGCTAGAGCCTCAGGTGTCTGGGGTGAAGGGGAAGGTGGTAGAGCTGGGAGGATCAGCAAGAGGCAGATCTCTTCTCAAGGAGTTTGTTCCTAAGACAAGGAGAAGCGCACACAATTCTCTAAGCAAAGAAGGGACAGTGTCTCGTGTGTCGAGGTCCCTCTGATAGCCTGGCCCCTTGCTCCTGTGGCCCCCAGGCCTCCTCTCAGCTGGTCCTCCAGCTGCCTGCAGGCTCAGCCCTGACCCACATTCGAGAACCAATCCTGGCAGGAGGCATATAAGGATGCCGTTTCCATAGGCTCGGGCCTAAGCCAACCTTGCCAGACGCTTCTGGCTGGCCGTCTGCTCAGGCTGCCTTCCTCACATTTGTGAGATGATCATCGCTCCTATTTTATGGAGAAAAGAGGTGAGAACTCTTTCAGCCCCTCCGCTCCCACTAGCAACAGCACCTCTGGTCCCTATAAATAGCCACAGACTGTAATCTCGGAGATGTCCTACTTGGGCCCTAGGCTGACTCCTCCTTCTTGGGACACATCGTATGTCCCCAGTGACCTCACTCTGTCCCTCACCCCCTTTCCCCTGCACTGCCAAGTTCTACTCTCCACAGACCCTTTCTCTTGGCTGTGTACAAACAAGCTTAAGTGCCCTGTGTCTTTGGGGGAACCTCTCTCAACTTGTCAGCCTCAAACCACTTCCCTAGCTCACTCTTGTCCTTCACCATCAAGTGTCTTGAAAGAGCTGTTTACACTCACTGCCCTCACTTCCTCATCTCCTACTTACTCCTCCACCTACCTGAGTCTGGCTCCGGTTCCCACCATCAGACAGACTTGCCCTCACCAAGGCCACCGATAACCTTCTGATCATGAAATCAAATGTTTCAGGGGTCATCTGATGCCCCTGACTACCCCTCCCTCTGGAATCTTCCCTTGGGGTCCCTCTCCTGCTTCACTGCTTTGCTCTGCAGCTTTCTCTCTCCACCCCCCTGCAGAGCGGTTCCCTTTGCTTAGCTTGCAAGGTGCTCCCAGGACTCCCCTTTTTCTCCTGGCTCCCAAACTTCCCCCCACAATATCTCATCCATAGCTATAGCTTCAACTACAAACTTGGACAATCCCCCATCTGTCTCTGTGGCCCAAGCCTGATGCCTCTGCTCCCTAGTGCTGACTGCCAACTGGAGGGCTCAACCTGCATATCAGGGAGGGCCTCCCAGAGGAAGAAGTCTTGACCTTGAATCTCTCCATTTCAACTCTGTGCCCAGACCCCTGCCTGAGTTGAGTTGTGTTGCTTGGGCCATCGCACTAGTTCTCTGACTAGTGACCATCCTCAGCTTCCTCTTTAAGGACATTTATGCCCTTCCTGATCATAATACGCCCACCCTACAAAACCGTACCGGCTCCTCAAGCAAAAAAGCTGAAACACCCACCCCCCACCCAGCACGGTGTGCAAAGCCCTTCCTGATCTTCCCCTTCTGGCCTTGTTATTCATCACCCAAACTCAATATGCTCCCTCACTCCTCTGGTCCAGAGGCTGGACCCTCAGATGTCTACAAGTGGAGGAGAGGAAGTGGGTGGTTCAATTACCTGTTGCGGAGTAAACTACTCCAAAACTTTGCGACTTAACGCTATTAGTGTTAAGTGTGTGTTGGGTGTCAGACTCTCTCATTATTCTAGGATTTTGAGAGGGAGTGTGCCAAGAGAGAGCACTCCAAGATGGTAAGCCAGGTGATGGACAAGGGTCCTTCTACCACATTCTACTGGTTAAGCCATCACATGACCAACCCAATTCCAGGGGAGGAGAAATTTACTCCTTTTGATGCGGAGAGTTAGAGTTTGCAGCCATCCTAATGGGATGCAGAGGACTGGACAGGTAATATGAGTAGTTGATGTGGGCCAGGTGAATTACAAGAGGGCGTGGAGGGGCTGTGGCTACACTTGCCCTTTGTCCCCACTCAGGAATGGGGGCCCTGGGAAGCTAAACCTGATTTTTCAAGACAAGTTAGAAATACGGATTTTTATATGAAAGCTCCAGATCTTTGGCAGCTAATTCAAAAGTGTCTAAAAATGTTATATGAGCAAAACTAAATATGTCTTTGGTTTGGATGTGGTTTTTCTGGCCAACAATTTTTTGGACTCTGTTCTTTGCCCTTGGCATAGGCCTGCAATCTCTTATTTGTGTTTGTTACCAAAGCTCTTTTGCCTTACTTATCCTTTAAGACTCGGGTCAAGACTCCCTTCTCTGTGAAGCCTTCCCTTACACCCCCTCCCCCACACAGCCACTCCTAGAGTGGTTTCTTTTCTCCCCTGTGCATTCCTCTATCACGGTAATTCATATATTGGATAACCATTGTTTACAGGTCCGACGCTTCCACCAGACTGAGTTTTATTTCCCCAGCACAGGGCCCAACATTCAATAAACAAAAATCCTTCTTTCTTTCCCAACACTGCTAATCAACCACCAACTCACATACACTCTACCTTCACCATTGTCTTTCCTGGCCAGTCCATCCTCCATCCCACTGCCATCACCCCAGTTCAACCCCTCCTCACTTCTGCCCAGAATGATTCCAAGGGCCTGCTAGCAAGTCCCCCCAGTTCCAGTCTCCTCCATTGCCCCCAATTCTTGTCCCTTAGCCAGACTCCTTCTCCCTAATGCACAGATCTGACCATGTCAACCCCCGTTTCCTTTCTTTATTCTTCAGAATAGAATCCACTCCAGGGACTGGGTTAGTTGATCTAGGTTTTGTGCCTGTCCATTATAACTGGTCCAGGAGTGGAAGTCGCACCAATCAATGTCAGCCTTGGGTCTTTTTCTGGAATCATTTCTGCCACTATGTGAGGAGAGCCTTCCCGAGAATGAGGCCAACAAAGGAAAACCGAGTGGGAGTGAGGAGTAGGGAAAGAAAAAGATACAGATTGATTTGATGACCTTGCTGAGCCCCTTGATCTGATTGTGCCTGAAGACAAATACATTCCAGGCTTTCCAGTTCTCAGAGTCATGGTGAGATAAGTAGCCTGCTGGCTAGGCTCAGGGGCCTGGTTTGACTGATCTGAAAAGCAGAAGTGATATGCACATCAAACAAAGGACACTCAGCAAAGAAAGCTCCATTTTGATTTATTTTCAACGTGCAGCATTTTCAAAGAACCAGACCCACCATGGATCAACTTCCATTTTGAAATTGACAAACCAAATTCACCACACATGAGCTCCAGGGAGAATGTTATCCCAAAGCCCCAGGTAGGGTCTCTCCAAGTAATACAAATCTCTCCTATTGCCTCTCTTGGGAGCTCTTCAATAAAATCTTGGGACATTAACATGAGAAGGGACCTTCGTCCAGCTCCCTCTTTTTATGGGTGATGAAACCAAGACCCAGAGACCAGTGAGTTAGACAGAGTTTGAACAAAATTTTCCACAAAGTAAAATCAGGGTGGAAGAAAGAGTAGTGCTTAGCAGGCAAAAACACACACTAAACTGCATGATTTAGGTAGATATAGTCACTGAATCATCTACATTTCTGGTGATATAGGAGTCTCATAGTACATAAATAATAGGGTAATGAGATTTTGAATGGTAGTTACAAAAATTGTTCTTACGTTATCAGAGTTGCAGAAAAGCATGTGTGACTTTTTTCATTGCTTTTATACCTGCCATACACACACACACACACACACATATATATACACACACAGTTGCAGTACTATTTAAAAGCTAGAAGGAATTGTTGTGTTTGAAAAAACTGAGGACTAAAGAATGAAGTAATCTCTAAAATCACCAAGAAGTTGTAGCAGAGTCCAATATCCAAGTTAATGATTTTTCTCACCACATCCTAGATGTTTCTGATGGTGCAGTAGAGATGTGTTGGTTTTGCCTGATCATCACCTATTCTCTACTCTAGTAATAGGAACCAGAATTTCCTTTGGAAGTCTGTAGTGATGCAATGATGATTGCCTACCCAAACCTCCATTTTGCTCCAAATGATTAGTCTAATTCAATCATGGAAATCCTATTCCTTGTGCTAGTGATTGGTTCAGAAATGATCATTTGTCTCAAACTGGCCAATGAGACCAGAAGAAGTCATTAGGGGTGGCTTCATGTAAAGGTTTCCTTGCTCACAAAAAAGATACACTGGTGATCCCTTCCTTCCAAAACTTGTTATTATTTAACTCTTTTATTATAGCCACCTTAATAGGTATGAAATGGAGTCTCATGAGGCTTTTTATGTGCATTTCCCTAACGACTAATGATGTTGAGCACCTTTTCATGTAATTATTGGCCATCTGTACATTTTCTTTTGGAGCAATGTCTATTCAGATCCTTTGTCCACTCTCAATTGGGTTGTCTTTTTAATACTGAATTTTAAGTTTTTATTAAATATATTTTGGACATAAGTCCTTATAAGATGTATGATTTGCAAATATTTTCTATTCTGTGGGTTGTTTTTGCACTTTCTTGATGGTGTCCTTTGAAGAACAGAAGTTTTAAATTTTGATGAAGTCTATCTTCATCAAATATTTATCTATTTTTTTCTTTTATTGCTTGTGCTTTTGGTGACATATCTAAGAAACCACTGCCAAATTTAAGTCCATGGAGACTTATCCCTATGTTTTTTCCCAAGAGTTTTATAGTTTTAGCTTTTACATGTAGGTCTTTGATCGATTTTGAGTTAATTTTTGTATATGGTGTGAGGTAGGAAGTCCAAATTCATTCTTTGCGTGTGTGTATACAGTTATGCTAGAACCATTTATTCAATGACTACTTTTCCTCCATTGATTTTTCTTGGCATCCTTGTGAAAAGCCACTGACTATAGATAGATGGGTTTATTTCTGGACTCTAGATTCTATTCCATTGGCCCACATGCCTATCCTTATGCCAGTACTACACTGTCTTGATTATCGTAACTTGGTAGTAAGTCTTGAAATTGTGAGTCCTGGGGCGCCTGGGTGGCTCAGTCATTAAGCGTCTGCCTTCAGCTCAGGTCATGATCCCAGGGTCCTGGGATCGAACCCCGCATCGGGCTCCCTGCTCAGCGGGGAGTCTGCTTCTCCCTTTCCCTCTGCCTGCCGCTCTGCCTACTTGTGCTCTCTCTCTGTCAAATAAATTAAAAAAAAAAATCTTAAAAAAAAAAAAAAGAAATTGTGAGTCCTCAAAATTTGTTCTTTTTCAAGATTATTTTGGCTACTCTGGGACCCCTGAGTACCTATATGAATTTTAGAATACCCTTGCCAATTTCTATTTTAAAAAACCACTGTGGGGGCAGGGGGGGGGGGATGTGTGCACCTGAGTGGCTCAGTCGGTAAAGCGACTGCCTTTGGCTCAGGTCATGATCCCAGAGTCCCAGGATGGAGCCCGGCATTGGGGTTCCCGCTCAGTGGGGAGTCTGCCTCTCCTCGAACCTCCCCCACCCCGTGCTCGCTCTCTCTCTCTTACTCTCTCTCAAATAAATAAATAAAATCTTAAAAAAAAAAAAAGCCACTGGGGTTCTGGTAGGGTTTGTGTTTAATCTGTATATCAATTTAACAACATTATGTCTTTGATCCATGAGCATAGAATGTCTTTCCATTTATTTAGTTCTTTAATATCTTTCAACAATCATTTGAAGTTTTCAGAGCATATGTTTTATATTTCTTTTGTTAAATTTATTCTCAATTATTTTATTCTTTTTGGTTCTATTATAAATTGATTGTTTCCTTAATTTCCTTTTTGGATTATTCATTGCAAGTGACCATACCATAATTGATCTTTGCATATTGACCTTCTATCCTACAACTTTGCTGAACTCATCAATTAGTTCCAGTTTTTTTTTTATTATGGTGAAAAAGACATAATGAGACCTACTGTCAACAATTTTTAAGTATATAGTAAAATATTGTCAACTGTAAGCATAGTGTTGTACAACAAATTTTCCATCTTGCATGACTGAAATTCTATACCCATTGAACAGCAACTCCCCATTTTCTCCTCTCCTCAGCCCTTGGCAACCACCATTTTAATTTTTGTTTCTTTGGTGGAATCATGTGGTATTTGCCTTTTTGTTACTGGTTTGCTTCACTGACGGTAATGCCCTCGAGGATACCCATGTTGTAGCATATGACAGGATTGTCTATTTATGGCTGAATAATATTCCACCGTATGTATATACCACATTTTCTTTTTCCTTTCATCCATCAGTGGACACTCAGGTTGTTTCCATATCTTGGCTCTTGCAAATAATGCTGCAAGACTTGGATGTGCAAATATCTCTTCAAGTTCCTGATTTAAATTCTTTTTGGATAAATACCCAGAAGTTGGATTGCTAGATCATTTGGCCATTCTATTTTTATTTATTTTTTTTTTTCTTTTTGGAACTTCAACACTGTTTTCATGTGTGGTTGCTCCATTTTACATTCCCACCAACAGTGCACAAGCGTTCTGTTTTTTCTTCACCCTCACCAACACTTATTATTTCCAGTTTCATTTTGTTTTTTATAATGACCATCCTCATAGGTATGAGATGATGTCTCACTGTGGTTTTGATTTGCATTTTCCTGATGATTAGTGATGTAGTTCTCATTTTTTAATGGATACCTTAGGATGTTCTATATACAAGATAATGTCATCTGCAAATAGAGATAGTTTTACTTCCTCCTTTCCAATCTGGATGCCTTTAATTCATTTCTTGCCTAATTTTCCTGGCTAGAATACCCAGTATAATATCAAATAGAAGTGGATAGAATGGATATCCTTGTCTTGTTCCTGAACTTTCACCATTAAGTATGATGTTGGCTGTAGGATTTTCATAGATGCTGTTTATCAGGTAGAGGAAGTTCCCTTCTATTTCTAGTTTGTTGCATGTTTTTATCATGAGAAAGTGTTGGATTTTGTCAAAGGCTTTTTCTGCATATATTAAGCTGATTATATGGAGTTTTCTCCTTTGTTCTAATAATATAATATATGACATTCAAATTTATTTTCAGATGTTAAACCAACCTTGCATTCCTGAGATAAACCTCATTTGGTCATAGTCTGTTATTTTTTTTATAGTTGCTGGATTTAGTTTGCTAATATCTGTTGGTATTTTCTCCTCTAAATTCATAAACAACATTAATGTATAGTTTTGTTTGTATTGTGATGTCTTTGTCTGGTTTTGGTATCAGGCTGATATTGGCTTTTTAAAGTTGGCAAGTGTTCCGTCTTCTATTTCTTAGAAGAGTTGACAAAGAAATAGTGATAATTCTTCTTTAAATATTTGGTCAAATTCACCAGTGAAGCCATTTGGGCCTGGGGTTCTTTTTGTGGAAAGCTTTTTTTTGTTACTAATTCAATTTCTTTACTTGCTATAGACCCATTCAGATTTTCTAGTTCTTCTTGAAATTTGGCAGTTTTTGTCTTTCTAGGACTTCATCCATTCCATCTAAGTTATCTAAATTACTGGCATACAGTTGTTCATAGTATTTATTTCTGTAAGGTTGGTAGAAATGTTCCCAAGGTGTCTAATAACAAATTGGCTTTAATTAAATATAAGCTGCAATAAATCCATTGAGCCTCAAATAACTTGTTTGGTGTCAGGTACTATGTTTAAATCTCTTTCATTGGGGCACCTGGGTGGCTCAGTGGGCTGGGCTTCTGCCTTCAGCTCAGGTCATGATCCCAGGGACCTGGGATCGAGCCCCACGTTGGGCTCCCTGCTCAGTGGTGTGTCTGCTTCTCCCTCTCCCTCTGCTCCTCCTCCCTGCTTGTGTTCCCTCTCTATCTCTCTCTCTCAAATAAATAAATAAATAAACATTTTTTAATTTTGCTGATAAGAAAAGCTATCTGTAAAAATAGACTCCAGAAATTAGTGATCAGGTTTAGCAAAAACTTCACATGTGGCTTGTCCAGAATAGACAAATCTATAGAGACAAATATTAGGGTCATGGTTGCCAGGGATGAGGGGTGTAGGAAGGAGATAGGGAGTGACTGCTAATGAGTGTGGGGTTTTGATCTTGGGGTGATAAAAATCTTCTGGAATTAGATAGTGGTGATTGATACACAACTTTGTGAATACAGTGAAGAATGAAACACTGAACTGTACACTTTAAAAAGGTAAACTTTAGGGGCACCTGGGTGGCTCAGTCATTAAGTGTCTGCCTTCGACTCAGGTCATGATCCCAGGGTCCTGGGATCGAGCCCTGCATCGGGCTCCCTGCTTGGCGGGAAGCCTGCTTCTCCCTCTCCCACTCCCCCTGCTTGTGTTCCCTCTCTTGCTGTGTCTCTCTCTGTCAAATAAATAAATAAAATCTTAAAAAAAAAAAAAAAGGTAAACTTTAGGGGCACCTGGGTGGCTCAGATGGTTAAGCATCTGCCTTCAGCTCAGATCATGATCCCAAGGTCCTGGGATCGAGCCGCATGTCTGGCTTCTCGCTCAGCGGGGAGTCTGCTTCTCCCTCTCCCTCTGCCCCCCACTCATGCTTGCTCTCTCTCGCTCTCTAGTGCTCGCTCTTTCTCAAATAAATAAATAAAATCTTTAAAAAGATAAACTTTACATAATATGTATTACATTTTAATAAAACTGTTTTTTATTAAAGATTTAGAGTGCTGTTTAAGATTACATGTGGCTTTACTCTGTTCCTAATTTTAAGGAATTAAATGTTTTGTTTTCCTACCATTCAATGAAAAGACATAAGAGCTCTTTGCTGTCAATTTATTTTGTTATCATTTTAAAATATAAACGCTTTTTATAAGAATTATGAACTATACTTTAGTAACTTTGAGAAATTATTAATCATGGCTGGTGTGGGAGTTTAATGATAGTTCATTTTACTTGTTCATCATTTCAAATGAACCTGATTTACTATGAAATTTATGAGATTTCCCATCCAAATTTCTTTTATTCCTTCAAACTGTAAAAAGCTGGTACAGCTTTCAGTTTTTGAGATAGCCAACACAATTTTCTATCTTCCTTCTGCAGAAGTTAAAAAAACAAGCTTAAATTAAAACAACAAAAACTGTACTTACAGCAGTTTCTAGACCTAAACATATCTTGGAACTTTGTTAATATTTCACAATTACTCCATTGCAGAATTTTGTTTTGGCCTTGCTAACATTCCTAAAACTGGTTTTCTCTTGAAGCTTCTATTTCAAAGACTCAGCTGAAGAAACAGAGTATGTCCCCCAAGTCTGGCCTCAACCTTCTGGTGTCATGACCGGCTGTGGTGCTAACATCAGGTACCACCCCCTCAGGGTCAGGATGACAACCAGAGAGGTATAAGAATGGGGGGACTTGGCATCTATCTGAGTTGAAGGGCCTTTTACATAACACCTGGTACTCCTGTTTCTTTGCATCTGAAGCATCCCCCCCTTTTTTTTTAAGATTTTATTTATTTATTTGACAGAGATAGAGTGCACAAGCAGGCAGAGGGAGAAGCAGGGGGAGAAGCAGGCTCCTCGCTGAGCAGGGAGCCCAATGCCGGGCCTGATCCCAGGACCCTGGGACCATGACCTGAGCCGAAGGCAGCCGCTTAACTGACTGAGCCACCCAGGTGCCCCTGAAGCATCCCTTTTATTGTTCAATCACAGAATAGGAAAGAAATAATTTTTCAATGTTTTCACAATGAAGACCTTTTCATCTCAAAAGCAATACCAGGGGCACCTGGGTGGCTCGGTTGGTTAAGCCTCTCCCTTTGGCTCAGGTCATGAACCTGGGGTCCTGGGATCGAGCCGCATATCAAACTCTCTGCTCAGCGGGAAGTCTGCTTCTCCCTCTCATTCTGTGCTCTCTCTCTCTCAAATAAATACATTTTAAAAATCTTGGGGCACCTGGGTGGCTCAGTCGTTAGGTGTCTGCCTTCGGCTCGGGTCATGATCCCAGGGTCCTGAGATCGAGTCCTGCGTCAGGCTCCCTGCTTAGTGGGAAGCCTGCTTCTCCCTCTCCCATTCCCCCTGCTTGTGTTCCCTCTCTCTGTCAAATAAATAAATAAAACCTTTAAAAAATTTTTTTAAATAAAAAAAAAGCAATACCTGCTCATTGTATATTAAATCCTGAAAGATCCATTAAAAAAAGTTAATCATTTCACCACCAACCCTGCATTCTCATTGCCCTGGGGTAACCAGTGTGAACAATTTTTTTTTCTTAAAAAAAAACCTTTTTTTGGTTGTTTTTAGTATAGTTGACACACGATGTTAGTTTCAAGTGAGATGACAGCAGCTTAATGTGTATTCGTACATACCTGGTAAAGAATATCCTAAATGTGGGTATTTCCCAGACAGCCAAAAAAGGTCCTGGCCAACATAAGCACTCCAAGGAAAAATGAGCCTAAACAAGAGAATAAAAAGAGAAAGCCAATGGACTGGTAAGGGTGTGGGAAATCTTTTTGAGGTGATGGAAATATTCTAAAAGCAGATTGAGGTAGTGGTTGTATGACTCCATGAATTTGCTCAAAGTCATAATTTGAGCACAGAAATGGGTGAATGTAAATTATACCTCAATGAAGCTGGGGTTTTTTTGTATTTGTTTTTTAAAGCAGCCAGGGAGATAGGAGGAAAACCAGCATGGGTATGAGAGAAGGACTCTGCCCTTTGGAAGCTACAGAATAATTCCCCTTCAGGGATGTCCACACCCAACCCCTGGAACCTGTGAATACGCTATCTTACAGAGAAGTAAAAGGACTTTGCAGATGTAACTAAGCCTACAAGACCTTAAAATAGGGAGAGTAGCCTGGATTATCCAGGTGAGCCCAATCTAATCACATACACCTGTAATAGCAGAGAACTTTCCCAGCTGGAAGCCAGAGAGATGTGGCAGAAGAGAAAGTCAGAGATTCGACACGTTGCTGCCAGTTCCGGGATGGAGGGCTGTGTGCAAGCGTAGGAGTGAGGCTCCAGGAGCTGAGGGGGACCCCTGGCGGAGAGCAGCCAGGAAAACGGGGGCCTCAGTCCTACCTACAGCCACAGTGACCTAGATGCCGTCAACAACCTGAATAAGCAGATTCTCCACAGAGCCTCCAGAGTCCAGCCGGCAGCCGCCTTGATTTCAGCCTGGTGAATCCCAGAGCAGAGAGACCGGTTGAGCCAACCTTGACTTCCAAACTACAGAACTTGTGAGACAATAAATATGCGTTGTTTTAAGTCTCTAAGTTTGTAATGACTTGTTAGGGCAGTAGTAGAAAAGTAATAGGATACCTAAACTATAAATCTGATGGCAGACCCCATTTAAAACCTTTTATTTTTTAAAAAAAGATTTTATTTATTTGACAGATAGAGACAAAGCGAGAGGGAACACAAGCAGGGGGAGTGGGACAGGGAGAAGCAGGCCTCCCATGGAGCAGGGAGCCCGATGCAGGGCTCGATCTCAGGACCCTGGGATCATGACCTGAGCCGAAGGCAGCCACTTAACAACTGAACCACCCAGGCGCTCCCATTTCAAACCTTTTAATGACCTTTATTGCCTAAAACCAAATAGAGTCTAATTTCCTTAATGTAGCACGGATGGCCCTCCGTGACCTGACCCCTGAGTCACTCATTAGCCAGAGGTTACATACCCACCTACACGCACTCTGCTACCTCTCCTCTCCCTTCTGCTCCCTCATACACCTTTCTCGTTCTTTTGGACTACGCTCAAGCCTCACCTCTTCCAGGAAGACTCTCCCGTCTGTGTTCTGTAGCACCCTCTGGATAGTTCCATCATTATAATACAGTATGATAATAATAATAATACAGTGTATAATTACACGTCCAAAGTATTACAACGAGCTATTTGTGTGCATGTCCTCTCCACTTAGGCTATAACTGCCTTCAGGGCAGGATCAAGTCTTACTCATCTTTGCTTCCCCCAAGGCCCTGCTACACAGTGGGTGCTCAATAAATATTATGTACATGTCCCACTTGGAAGAAAAAAATTTGGTAACTAATAAAGCAGCTCATTATTCTAGAAACAGGTTAGATCCTAAAGTGCTGTTCACATGTCCATTCATTTGTAAGGAAGCGAGCGGGGGTTGGGCTTGCATCCCCGAGAAACCATGAAACGGGACTATGAGTTTTGTTAGAACAAGCTCCTCTTATCCTCCTTAAAGATGTTTTACAGGACACTGCTGTCGACTTCTGTGGCAGAAGAAAACCTCCTTCCTTTATATCTTGATGTCAGAGCCACACCCATCCATGGTTGCCACCTGGTTATTCATCTGGATGCTGTCTCTGTCGGAGGGACCTTGGCATATGAATCCACCAGTCGGGTGACTAAAGTTTCCACACAGAACCTTCACCAAGCCGAACCTGTTAAGTTTTCCTAACTGATATCAAGCGGATAGGCCTTGGAGGCATTTGGTAATCGCTTTTCCTCTTCTCTTGATGATTAATGTCAATGACTCATTTCTGCAGGTTGCATCATTGGATCTTTGTTTTTCAGGATGGGCTTCTACTGGGGAGAAATTCATCCTGTAGACACATGACTCTTCACCATTTTCTTATGACTTACGATTATTTATTGCTACCAGCACACTTTCTCCTTAGTACTTTTAACCCTGATGAGGGATGGCAGGGTTCACAACGTTTGTAAAACACCTCCAAACCAAGCACAAACCCAGGAAACACACCAAAGATTAAGAGATAATGCTGATGCTGAGTAATGCTAAAATGCACCACAAAACCACTAATTCCATCTGTTGGTTCAAGCAGAGTTGGCACATGCTTTTTCTCGGGTACAGCTTGGTTTTTCCTATAAAGGTTTAGAAGTTGAACAAGTGGAGAAAACTCTGTGCTTTGACTTGAAATTAAAATTGTGTTATCATGTTATAGCACACACATTTAGAGGCAAATGTTCAAAATGTTCACCACTAGCTTCCACAGATTGTTGAGAATGATAAATCCTGAACTGACAAGCATTTTGTTTTCTACGCTTTCTCTCTGATCTCCCCTTGTCCATAAACAAGCACTGGATAAGCTCTGTCTCCAATCTGTCCTGTAACCTAGAGGTGGCTGTGTGTGTTGGTAAATGAGTTTCATATTTGTGTCGCCAGCATTGCGGAGCCCTTGTTAACATTTTCCTTTTCCTTCACATCCATTCACAGTGCTCAAACATCAGGTACAATCCTGACATCCTGACTTCTACTTTTTCACCCACACTATACCTGGTGCAAATCATATGACATCACTAACACCAACCAGGAATGTTATCAGGAAACAGTACAAATTATCACATTTTATCTATTTTTGTAGATGTCCTCATCAACATTCAAATGTGTAAATGTTTTCCTGCGACACTCTGAAGCTGAGTAACATGATAGAATACTCTCTTCTGGCAGAAAATCCAAGCTTCTTATCCTAGCCCTCGGGATTTCTTTATAATCTGCGCCTTGGGTTCTTCTCCACACAACTCCTATTCTTGACCCCTTCACTTCAGGCAAATTCACTGTCTCTGGCTTTTGGTTTTCTCATCACTCCCTTCTACCTATTCAAACCCAGCCTATATCCCTGAGGTCCCAATTTTTCCATAAAGCTATTTCTCTTCTGAACTTCTAAATATCAAGAATCAGACAATTTAGCCACAAATTGGATGTCTCTACCTTATACTTCAAGAAAAGATTTGCTGTTAAAAATTGGATTGAAATTAAAATGGTATGTTAAATACTGGTATTTACCTCTGTTCCTGCCAAATAATAACGTAGCAGTAAGAAGATTTTTCTAATGCCACAAACCTACAAGCACAATACGAATGGGAGAGAAGACAGTAGAACACAATTTTTAAAGCCAGTTAATAGATGGACATGTGGTAACTGGTTTACTAGAACCGAGAAAGCAGAATCTAGAATCTAGAATCCTGGCAGTGGAAAAAATAAGTCAACAGATTCCCTTTGCAGAAGCCACAAAGGACACGGAGTTTGGCACCTTCGGGCAGGCAATTGGAAGAGCTTTCTGCAGGGAATCTGGCCAAACCAAGAAGAAAGACCTGAAGACAGAGACATCAGGAGCTCCCTCATGGCCAGCTGGATCCCTGCGGTGAAGGCCACAGGAGGAGGCTGCCCACACATGCAGAGCTTTGGCTTGGTTTGTAACTATCCCGTGCTTCCATATGAGCCGACACCCAGGATTCATCAGACATTTGAGGAAAGCGTCCAATCTATAAAAAACAGAGGCCAAATGCTTGAGTGGATAAACAAAATATGATACACACACACAAATAATGAAATATTATTCTGCCTAAAGAAGGAAGGAAATTCGGTCACATCCTACAACATGGAGGAGGCTTGAGGACCTTATACTAAGGGAAATAAGCCAGTCACATAAAGGTAGATGCTATGTGATTCACTTATATGAGGTACCTGGAGCAGTCAAATTCAGAGACAGGAAGTAGAATGTGGTTGCCAGGGGCCGGGGGTGGGGGACAAGGGAATGGAGATTTGCTGTTTAATGGGTACAGAGTTTGGGTTGGGAAAGATGAAAGGAGTTCTGGAAATGGGCTATCCAACAACGCGAAGGTACTTAACACCACTGAGCTGTACACTTGGAGATGGCTGAGGCGGTAAATTTTATGTTACTCTTATAAAGTCCCAGGTAGGCAGAACTAAACTGATTGCTTAGACATCTATTTGTGGGAGGAAAAACTACCAAGAGAAGCAAGAAAGTGGTCATCACAACAGTCACGATGGTCACTGGGCCTCCAAGGGAGGGACCCACCTCACCAAGATGTTGGCAATCTTTTATTTCTTGATCTAGGTGATAGGTTTTCTCAGTACACATTTCTACTGTAAAAGAAGAAAAAATACATAGGGAATGAATTTCCAGATGGATGGGACCCAACACAGTGAATGGAAAGAGATCCAGACCAAGAAGTTTTATTTTTGTTTTTGTTTTTTGTTTTTTTAAGTAATCTCTAGGCTCTGGGTCTCAAGGCCCTGAGATCAAGAGTTAGTTGCGTGCTCTACCAACTAAGCCAGCCAGGCATCCTGGAGCAAGAAGTTTAGAGCACTGGCATGCTGGGGAAGATCCCCGCATGCTTCCAGAGAAACAAAACAGTTTTCTAATAGTCACGAACCAGAATGGAACTGGATTTCTCAATGCTGACAACAGGACCCAGAAGACACAGCTGTGCATTCAAAATATTGAGGACAAATGATTTCAAATCTTGAATACTCTACCCAAGCTATTAAGTGTGAAGGTAAAATAAAGACATTTTTAGACATGCAAAGTCTCCAAAACGCACCCTTACTTATCAAAGTACTAGAGGACGTGCCCACCAAAACAAGGGATAAAGCAAGAAAGAGGAAGATATGGAATCCAGAAAAGTAGGGATCCAACTCAAGAAAACCATGAAGCTCCAGTAGGTGGTGAATAGAGTTCTCAAGGAGACAGCTATGCAGCAGGCCTGGAGAATAACCACTCCAGCTGGAAACAGTTCAGGAGGCTACAGAGAGGTGTCCTTAAGAAAATAAAACCAATAGATGGGGTGCCTGGGTGGCTCAGTTGGTTAAGCGACTGCCTTCGGCTCAGGTCATGATCCTGGAGTCCCTGGATCGAGTCCCGCATCGGGCTCCCTGCTCGGCAGGGAGTCTGCTTCTCCCTCTGACCCTCCCCCTCTCATGCTCTCTCTCTCTCATTCTCTCTGTCTCAAATAAATAAATAAAATCTTTAAAAAAAAAGAAAAGAAAACCAATAGAAAGTCTAATGTGTTTGAATGTAATGAGATACTTACACCTCAAAGCAGAGTTTAAAAATGGAATTAGTGTTGTACATATAAAGCAAACAAACAAAACAAGAACAGGACATAATTATTAACTCAGTGGCAGGGAAAGGAGGAACAAAAAGTACGGGAAAAGAAAAGTAACTGCATGGTTCAGCGGTGGAGAGCCCCATTTACATAGTTACAGTGACGTATGCTCGGAATATCTATGTAACCAAAACTCTGTGTGATGCAGTAACACGGTGGGGGGGAATGAAGACAGGAAGTGTAGGGAAGATGAAAGAGTTAAAGCATCAGCTTCCCAGATGATCACAGATAATACCTAAAACCAAAAAATCAAGAAGCAGCAATATGAGCATGCTATTTTTTTAAAAAAGATTTTATTTATTTATTTGAGAGAGAGAATGTGTGACAGCAGGGGGTGGAAGGGGAGGGCAGAGGGTGAGGGAGAAGCAGACTCCCCGCTGAGCAGGGAGCCTCACAGGACTAGATCCCAGGACGCTGAGATGATGACCTGAGCCAAAGGCAGACGCTTAACTAACTGACTGAGCCACCCAGGCGCCTGAACATGCTATTTATTTATTTTTTTTAAGATTTTATTTATTTATTTGACAGAGAGAGACATAGCGAGAGAGGGAACACAAGCAGGGGGAGTGGAAAAGGGAGAAGCAGGCTTCCCGCCGAGTGGGGAGCCCGATGCAGGGCTGATCCCAGAACCCTGGGATCATGACCTGAGCTGAAGGCAGATGCTCAACGACTGAGCCACCAGGTGCCCCCTGAACATGCTATTTAGATATATGGAGACTATAAAGGAATCCACTAACAAGGGTGAATATGGTGCTTCTGGGGAACAGGAAACAAGTGATAGAAGACCCTGGTTTTTCATAATAAGCCACACATAATTCCTAAACACGCGCATATGTAACTCTGGAAAATAAAGAAGTAAAAAATTCAATTGAGATGGAGGAGAATTTTCTCACTCGCTGTACATCTGCATTTTTTATAAGAAGCATAGATTTATTTTTTAATACAAAGATGTTTTAATTGATCAAAAGAAGAAATTTGTTGTTGGGTGCCTGGGTGGCTCAGTTGGTTAAGCGACTGCTTTCAGCTCAGGTCATGATCCTGGAGTCCCTGGATCGAGTCCCGCATCGGGCTCCCTGCTCGGCGGGGAGCCTGCTTCTCCCTCTGACCCTCCCCCCTCTCATGTGCTCTCTGTCTCAAATAAATTAATAAAATATTTTAAAAAATTAAAAAAAAGAAGAAGAAGAAATTTGTTGAAAATAAATATTTCCAGGGACGCCTGGGTGGCTCAGGCAAGAAGTCCAACTACAACCTGCCATAGCCACGCTAGTTAGGACAGCCATTGGCACTATGATTGACAGTCCCATTTGAGCCTGTCCTCAGCCATCCCAGTCCAGGCGACAGTCAGATGAGTGAAGAAGCCATGTTGGAAGTGGGTCCTCCACTACAGCTGTTCCAGCCCTAGCTGTAAGGTCACCCCCAGAGGGGCGCCTGGGTGGCTCAGTCAGTTAAGCATCTGCCTTCGGCTCGGGTCATGATCCCAGGGTCCTGGGATCCAGCCGTGCATTGGGCTCCCTGCTCGGCGGGAAGCCTGCTTCTCCCTCTCCCTCTGCCTGCCTCTCTGCCTACTTGTTCTCTCTGTCTCTCTGTTAAATAAATAAATAAAATCTTTAGAAAAAAAAAAGAGTCACCCCCAGCTGGTCAGGTCATCCAAGCTGAGGCTGGACATTGTAAAACAGAGTATAGCTTTTCCTGATATGCCTTTTCCAAATTCCTGACCCACAGAATCAATAAGTAATAATTAAAAAAAAAGTCATGCTATGCCACTAAATAGTGTGATGGTTTGTTATATAGAAATAGATAAATGCAACAAAAGCTAAGGGAAGGGGCACCTGGCTGGCTCAGCCAGTAGAGCATGTGACTCTTAATCTCAGGGTGGTGAGTTTAAGCCCCACGTTGGGCATGGAGTCTACTTTAAAAAAAAAAAAAGCTAAGGGGAAAAGCAGCATGTAATTATGTATTGATGTACTCAGCATAAATAAGACAATGCCTATGACTATTGCAATGCTAAATTAATAACTGGATGCTAAATTGATGATGCATAAATTAGACATTGAATGCTAAATTAATGAACAATTATCTCATTATGTGTACTAAATCTTTTTATGTTTCAATACTAAATTAATACGTGAGATTTTCTTAAAGATTTATTTATTTACTTATTTGAGACAGAGAGCATGGGAGGGGCAGAGGAAGAGGGAGAGAGAATCTCAAGCTGACTCCCCACTAAGCATGGAGCCCAACATGGGGCTCCATCCCATGACCCCTAAGATCATGACCTGAGCCAAAATCAAGAGCTGGATGCTTAACCAACTGAGCCACCCCGCCACCCCAATATTTGCGATTTTAATGACCATCTCAAGAATATCCATCTCCCCCATCTCCTTCATCCCTTTTAGATCTCGATGAAGAAGCAATGGGGGAGCACTTAAAGGGACAAGAGTGGCTGCATAGAAGACTCTATGACAGAGGCTAGAAGAAGAGCCACCTACTCAGGGATAAACACAAAAGACTAGTATAAACCTGTAGGACTAGTATCAGCTCTGGCTATAACTCAGAATGAGCTGAGCTTGTGAAACATACTATAGACAACAAAAAGGGCTTTTATAGCTATATTTGGAGCAAGAAAAAGGAAGAATTGGGCCCATTGCTTAGGGTTGATGGTGTAATATTAACAGATGACCAAGAGAAAGCAGAACCTCTCAACTTTCATTTGGTTTGTCTTCTATAAGAAGAACGATGCACAAGATTAAAATTGCCAAAGGTTGTAGTTAGGAGGCAAATGACATCCCAAAGAAGTGAAGAATGATAAGAGAACATTAACTCAATTGCAATGTTCAAGACCTCAGATTTGGATGAAGTCCATCCCCCAAGATGCTGAAAGATACAGTTTTGGAAACATTGTAGACAAACTCTGAGAAATTTTAGAAAAGAGGAAAAGGTCTGGGGATAGGCAAATAGTCTGACTTTCAAGAAATTTTAAAAAGTAATTTATAAAACCATTCACCAATGACTTTGGTATTAGTTGCCCTGGCAAGGTTCTAGATACTATATTCTTCAGATCATTTGTGAGCACCAAGTGGCAGGAGCAGTGAGAACTATTCATGCTAAATAAACCTCATTTCCCTTTTTCATGGTGTTACAATAGGGTTACAACACTGTTAGACAGGGGAACCTCCACGACTTCACTTGCTTTCTGTCTTGATTTCAAGGAAGAAACACAGTCTTTTAGGACATCATTGCAGATCCTATAAAGAAACCTGAGCACAGGTACAGGAATTTAGTGGATGTATAGTAGTTTGAACATTAATATATTTTTTAAAGATTTTATTTATTTATTTGACAGAGAGACACAGCGAGAGAGAGAACACAAGCAGGGGGGAGTGGGAGAGGGAGAAGCAGGCTTTCTGTGGAGCAGGGAGCCCGATGTGGGGCTCGATCCCAGGACCCTGGGATCATGACCTGAGCCGAAGGCAGATGCTTCACAACTGAGCTACCCAGGCACTCCTGAACATTAATATTAATGAAAAGTTGATTTTGGTGATGTCCTCAAAAATAGCAAAAAAAAAAAAAAAAAAAGGACCTATGCAAATTTACTCCTACACAAAAGCAATGAAAAACCCCACAAAAATGGCCAGGATCAACTTTTTTCAAAACTCTGGAAAGTAACCAAAGGCTTGTAGCAACTTGAGGAATGCTCATTCAAGAAACATGGCTGAATCTTGGTAAGATTTGTGATATTTTGTGATATTTATGATATTTTAACTTGCCCTAGTCCTGTCCCCCACTCTCCAGCTCTGTTGCAACCTTGGAAAATAGCCCACATCCCCAGTGCAACCTGACAGCCAATGAAGAAAACAGCACAGAGCTAGAGCTCTTTCCAATTCTTATGCCCAAAGAATTGTCGTTATTGGCACTGTCTTGTGTAGAAGACCACACTTACAGGGCTGTCTGTATTTGACTTCAGTTGGAGCTTGCCCAGAGTGAAAAAGCTTCTCCCCAGGAGTAATTTGCTAAAAACACTTACAGGAAAGTGTTAACTTTGCAGGTGCTGGAGGCAGTGGACAACTGGTAGGGTGAACAGCAGACTGACCAAAAATTTTTAAAGCTGGGGAAGATCGAAGCTCTGAGATGACAATATGAGGGACTCTATGTACCCAATCCCTCCAAAAAACAAAGCTGGTGAAAATTATTTTTAAAAAGAAACAAAGTCTTTGGAAACTGTCCTAATTACATATAGCCAACAAAGACACATTTATTTAAGAAAACCTACTACAACTTGGTAGGAATAGGGAGAGTCTGCAACATGTGAGCCACAACCAATTCCATCCTCCCTCTTACTCTCTCTCCCCTCAACTCAGCTGGAGGGAAATTCCACTCTGAGCAGGTGTGGTAAAAAAGACAGGGTTCCCGGGGTGCCTGGTCGGCTCAGTCGGTGGAGCACGCAACTCTTCAACTTGGGGTTGTAAGTTCAAGTCCTCCATTGGTTGTAGAGATTACTTAAAAATAAAATCTTTAAAAAAAAAAAAAAGAAAGAAAGGGTTCCCTCTCCCCTCAGCTCCCAGTCAAGCTGTACCATATCTCACCAGGAGGAGCAAGCTGCCAGCATTTCTCATCCCCTCCAACTCCAACGTGAGGAGGTTAAACTTCTCCCACCTAGACCCTATTCATAGGATGGAGGTTCGGTCCCAGGTGTGACAGCACAAGAATACCGGGTTCTGCTTGCCCTCATCCCCGCTTGCTCATAGAGCAGAGATCCCATGCTGGGAGAGGCAAGCCAAAAAGACCAGAGACCCTACCCAGTGCCCAGAGTAGTGCCTCAGAGATGTTGCCCAGGGGAGAGGCAGTCCATAAGAAAAGACGCTTGGGGGGGAAAAAAAGAAAAGAAAAAGACACTTGAGGCTCTCTCCAAAGGAACTGAATTTATTTGAGACACAGTGTGTGAAAGTTCAAGCCTAAGGACACTCTCTAAAACAAAACAAAACCAATAGCTCCCCTTAGTTAAGAACCATAAGGCTTGGGGCACCGGGGTAGCTCAGTCAGTTAAGCATCTGCCTTTGGCTCAGATCATGACCTCAGGGTCCTGGGATCAAGCCCCACGTTGGGCTCCCTGCTCAGTGGGGAGTCTGCTTCTCCCTCTGTCCCTCCCCCACATCATGCTGTCTCTCTCTCTCAAATAAATAAATAAAATATTAAAAAAAAAAAAAAAGAACCACAAGGCTAAACCATAGGCCATTCAATTCAGACAACCTGGGAAAGAGACAGCACAGAAAAGCCCTCCTAAGGTCAAAACAAACCTCAAAGACCAGCATCACAACTTACCCCTGCCATATGCCCCAGGGCACAAACAATTGAGCAACCAGTCAGTAATTAGCAGAGCCTAACAATGAGTGTGTAATACCAAATAAAGCAGACAGCTTAACAGAGAAGTCAGGGAAAGAGACAATCAAAGAGAACCTGCTACAACAATGTCATCCCAAAGTGACTGTGCACATGCCCAAGGCTGTGTCCTCTGAGGAGCAACACCAAAGGTTTCACGCTGAAAGGAAATAGACATAACTAAAATAGCTTAGTCAAGTCAGAAAATAAACAAACACCACCTCCAGGGAGGGAGAAGGGAATCTGTATCCAGAGCTGCTACAAGATATTACCTAAAATGTCCAGTTTTCAACAGAAATTATGAGACATGCCAAGAAAGAGAAAAGTGTGACCCCACACAAGCAAAAGATCAGGTAACAGAAACCGCCTGTGAGAGGAACTGGGTGTCAGATTCTTTTTTAAGATTTATTTATTTATTTTAGAGAAAGAGAGAGACAGAGACAGACAGCAAGAGCAGGGGGAAGGGGCAGAGGGAGAGGAAGAGGGAGAGAAAATCCTCAAGCAGACTCCCCGCTGAGCAAGGAGCCCAACACTGGGCTCAATCCCAGGACTCTGAGATCATGACCTGAGCCAAAATCAAGAGTTGGCTGCTTAACTGACTGAGTCACCCAGGTACCCCTCGATATCAGATTTAACAGACTTCATGCATGCCTGGGTGGCTCAGTCGGTTGGGCATCTGCCTTTGGCTTGGGTCATGATCCCAGAGTCCCAGGATCAAGCCCTGCATCGGGCTCCCTGCTCAGCAGGGAGTCTGCTTCTCCCTCTGCCCTTCACCCCACTCATGCTCTCTCTCTCACTCTCACTGTCTCTCAAATAAATAAATAAAATCTTTTTAAAAAAATAACAAGACTTCAATGTAGCCCTTATAAAAATGTTCAAAGAACTAAAAAAGCCATGCTTAAAGAAACAAAGGAAGGTATGGTGAAAATATCTCATCAAATAGAGAATATCAATAAAGAGGTAGAAATTATTTTTTAATTAATAAAAATTCTGGCATTGAAAAGTATACTAATCAGGGACGCCTGGGTGGCTCAATCAGTTAAGCACCTGCCTTCAGCTCAGGTCAGGATACCAAGGTCCTGGGATCGACTCCTGCATCAGGCTCCTTGGTCAGGAGGTAGCCTGCTTCTCCCTCTGCCTGCTGCTCCCTCTGCTTGTGCTCTCTCTCTCTCTCTGACAAATAAATAAACAAAATCTTTTTAAAAAGAAAAATGAACAGAGCCTCAGAGAAATGTGGGATACTTTTAAGAATACCAACATACTATGTAATAAGAGTACCAGAGGACAGGAGAAAAGAATAGAGAAAAAAAAAGTCGAAGAAAACTTGGCTAAACACTTTCCAAATTTGCTGAGATTTGCTAAAATATGAACTCTAGGGGCGCCTAGGTGGCTCAGTGGTTGAGCGTCTGCCTTCGGCTCAGGTCATGATCCCAGAGTCCTGGGATCGAGCCCTGCATCGGGCTCCCTGCTCTGCGGGAAGCCTGCTTCTCCCTCTCCCACTCCCACCTGCTTGTGTTCCCTCTCTCTCTGTGTTTCTCTCTGTCAAATAAATAAATAAAATCTTTAAAAATAAATAAATAAATAAAATATGAACTCTAAGTAGGATAAGTACAAAGAGTTCCACACCCAGAAACATTACAGTAAAAGTATTGAAAGACAAAGCCTTGAAAGCATTAACAGGAAAAAGGAGTCATCACATGCAAAGCAGCTACTATAAGATTAACACCTGACTTCTTGTCCAAAACAATGGGGGCCAGAGGGCAGTGGGATGACATATTCAAGGCACAGTCGAGTCTCATTCTTCATGGCAGTTATATTCTATAAAGTCACTGCGAACACTGAATTAGCAAATATTGAACCCTTGCTCCTAGGAGGAAATACTGGGTTAAGTTCCTGCCAGCCTCTGGTCACAATATTTTTGTCATCTGATCAATATAAGGTTGACCCTTGGACAACAGGGGAGTTAGGATGCCAAACCCCCCACATAGTCAAAAATTCATGCATAACTTTTGACTCCCCCAAAACTTAACTACTAATAGCCTACTGTTGACCAGAAGCCTTACCAATAACCTAAACAACACATATTTTATACACTATATGTACTATATTCTATATACTATATATGATTCTATATTCTAGATACTATATTCTTACAATAATACCTAGCTTTTCTTAAATTTTTTGGTATTTCAAGGTACATGGTTTGTCCGTGAGTTTTTTAAATTGTAAATTGCAATCTCTAAAAAATTTTCTAATGTATTTATTGAAAAAAATTCCATGTATAAATGGACTCATGGGGCGCCTGGGTGGCTCAGTCAATAAAGCATCTGCTTTTGGCTCAGGATGTGATCCCAGGGTCCTAGGATCGAGCTCCTCATCAGACTGCCTGATCAGCAGGTAGTCTGCTTCTCCCTCTCGCTTTGCCCTTCTCCCCTCACCCCGACCCATACTCTCTCGCGTGCACACGTGCTCTCTCTCACATGTTCTCTCAAATGAATAAATCTTTAAAAAATTAAATTTAATTTTTAAAAATGGACTCATGCCGTTCAAACCCGTGTTGTTCAAAGTTTGTATAACCTTGTTTTATGTGTTTCTGCTTAAAGATACCTTATTTAATATATATTATTGATTCACTAACATTGAATTCATGACCAACAGCACTATGATTAACGCCTGAATGAACCTTCTCTAGCACATGTATTTTTCTCCTAAGGCATATCATGGCATTCTTGTACTTAGGAACACCAGGCAGCACTTCAGGACTACATTTGGAAGCTATTTAAACAGCAAACACACCACCAAAATGCACAAAAATACAAGACCATGGTACTAAATAGACCATGAAAGGACACTTGTTTATAGCATAAAAGCTGAAATAAGAAGGCAGAGCATCTAAAGAAACACACTGATAATAATACAATAATTCTAGGGGACTTTAACACCTGACTCACTGCAATGGACAGATCATTGAAGCAGAACATCAATAAGGAAAAAAGGGCTTTGAATGATACACTGGACCAGATGGACTTCACATTCTGAATATATCTGGACTTCAGATATATTCAGAGCATTAAGCAACAGAATATACATTCTTCTTGAGTGCACATGGAACATTCTCCAGAACAGATCATATATTGGGTCACAAATCAGATCTGAACCATACCAAAAGATTGGGATTATTCCCTCCATATTCTCAGACCATAATGCTTTAAAACTTGAACTCAATCACAAAAGAAAATTTGGAAGGAACACAAATACATGGAGGTTAAAGAGCATCCTACTAAAGAATGAATGGGTCAACGAGGAAATTAAAGAAGAATTTTTAAAATTCATGGAAGCAAATGAAAATGAAAACACAACAGTTCAGAACCTTTGGGATGCAGCAAAGGTGGTCCTAAGAGGGAAGTATATAGCAATACAAGCCCTACAAGAAAAGTCTCAAATACACAACCTAACACTACACCTAAAGGAGCTGGAGAAAGAACAGCAAATAAAGCCTAAATCCAGCAGGAGAAGAGAGAGAATAAAGATTAGAGCAGAAATCAATGAAACAGAAGCCAAAAGAACAGTAGAACAGATCAATGAAACTAGGAGCTGATTCTTTGAAAGAATTAATAAGATCAATAAACCCCTTGCCAGACTTATCAAAAAGAAAAGAGAAAGGACCCAAATAAATAAAATCATAAATGAAAGAGGAGAGATCACAACCAACACTGAAGAAATACAAACAATTATAAGAACATTTTATGAGCAACTACATGTCAACAAATTAGGCAATCTGGAAGAAATGGGTGCATTCCTAGAAACATATAAACTACCAAAACTGAAACAAGAAGAAATGGGAAACCTGATCAGACCCATAACTAGCAAAGAAATTAAAGCAGTAATAAAAAATCTCCCAACAGGGCGCCTGGGTGGCTCAGTTGGTTAAGTGACTGCCTTCGGCTCAGGTCATGATCCTGGAGTCCCGGGATCGAGTCCCACATCGGGCTCCCTGCTCAGCGGGGGGTCTGCTTCTCCTTCTGACCCTCTTCCCTCTCGTGCTATCTCTCATTCTCTCTCTCAGTAAATAAAACCTTAAAAAAAAAAAAAAATCTCCCAACAAACAAGAGTCCAGGACCAGATGGCTTCCCAGGGGAATTCTACCAAACATTTAAAGAAGAATTAATACCTATTCTTCTGAAGCTGTTTCAAAAAATAGAAATGGAAGAAAAACTTCCAAACTCTTTCTATGAGGCCAGCATTACCTTGATCCCAAAACCAAACAAAGACTCCACCAAAAACGAGAATTAGAGACCAATATCCCTGATGAACATGGATGCCGAAATACTCACCAAGATACTAGCCAAAAGAATCCAACAGTACATTAAAAGGACTGGGGGAAAACTGAGAGCTTTCTCCCTAAGGTCAGGAATATGGCAGGGATATCCACTATCACCACCGCTGTTCAACAGAGTACTAGAAGTCCTAACCTCAGCAATCAGACAAAAAAAAAGAAATAAAAGGCATCCAAATCTGCAAAGAAGTCAAACTCTCACTCTTTGCAGATGACATCATAGTCTATGTGGAAAACCCAAAAGACTCCACCCAAAAATTGCTAGAACTCATACAAGAATTCAGCAATGTGGCAGGATATAAAATCAATGCACAGAAATCAGTTGCATTTCTATACACTAACAAGCAGACAGAAGAAAGAGAAATTAAGGAGTCAATCCCATTTAGAGTTGCACCCAAAACCATAAAATACCTAGGAATAAACCTAACCAAAGAGGCAAAGGATCTATACTCAGAAAATTATAGAAGACTCATGAAAGAAATTGAGGAAGACACAAAGAAATGGGAAAATGTTCCATGCTCGTGGATTGGAAGAAAAATTTTGTCAAAATGTCTATGCTACATAGAGCAATCTATACATTCAAGGCAAACCCTATCAATACCATTAACTCTTTTAACAGAACTGGAACAAATAATCCTAAAATTTGTATGGAACCAGAAAAGACCCTGAATAGTCAGAGGAAAGTTGAAAAAGAAAACCAAAGCTGGGGGACTTCACAATGCCTGACTTCAGCTATATTACAAAGCTGTAATCATCAAGACAGTATGGTAGTGGCACAAAAACAGACACACTGATAAATGGAACAGAATAGAGAACCCAGAAATGGACCCTCAACTCTATGGTCGACTAATATTCAACAAAGCAGGAAAGAACATCCAATGGAAAAAAAGACAATCCCTTCAACAAATGGTATTGGGAAAATTGGACAGCCACATGTAGAATGAAACTGGGGTGGGGGGCTCAGTCAGTTAAGCATCTGCCTTCAGCTCAGGTCATGATCTCAGGGTCCTGGGATCGAGCCCCACGTCAGACTCCCTGCTCAGCAGGGAGTCTGCTTCTCCCCACCGCTCATGTTCTCTTGCACTCTCTCTCAAAACTGGACCATTTTCTTACACCATACACAAAAATAAACTCAAAATGGATGGAAGACTTAATGTGAGACAGGAACCCAACAAAATCCTAGAGGAGAACACAGGCAGCAACCACTTTGACCTTGGTCACAGCAGCTTCTTGCAAGATGCGTTTCCAAAGGCAAGGGAAACAAAAGCAAAAATGGAACTATTAGGACTTCATCAAGATAAAAATCTTTTGCACAGCAAAGGAAATAGTCAACAAAACCAAAAGACAGCCTACACAATGGGAGAAGATATTTGCAAATGTCTTATCAGATAAAGGGCTAGTATCCAAGATCTATAAAAAACTTCTCAAACTCAATACCCAAAAAACAAATAATCCAGTCAAGAAATGGGCAGAAGACATGAACAGACATTTCTCCAAAGAAGACATACAAATGGCCAACAGACACATGAAAAAATGCTCAACATCACTCAGCATCAGGGAAATACAGATCAAAACCACAATGAGTTACCACCTCAAACCAGTCAGAATGCCTAAAATTGGGATGCCTGGGTGGCTCAGTCGGTTAAGTGTCTGCCTTCGGCTCAGGTCATGATCCCAGGGTCCTGGGATCGAGTCCCACATCAGGCTCCTTGCTCAGGGGGGAGCCTGCTTCTCCCTCTCCCTCTGCCTGCTGCTCCCCTGCTTGTGCTCGCTCTCTCTGGCAAATAAATAAATAAAATCTTAAAAAAAAAAAGAAGGGGCACTTACAACCCAATGTTTATAGCAGCAATGTCCACAATAGCCAAACTATGGAACGAGCCCAGATGTCCATCGACAGATGAATGGATAAAGAAGATGTGGTATGTATATATATACCATGGACTATTACTCAGCCATCAAAAACAAATGAAATCTTACCATTTGCAATGATGTGGATGGAACTAGAGGGTATTATGCTAAATGAAATAAGTCAATCAGAGAAAGATAATTATCATATGATTTCACTCATGTGTGGAATTTAAGCAACAAAACAGAGAATCATAGGGGAAAGGAGGGAAAAGTAAAATAAGACAAAACCAGAGAAGGAGACAAACCATAAGGGACTCTTAACTCCAGGAAACAAACTGAGGGTTGCTGGAGGGGAGGTGGGTAGGAGGATGGGGTAATTCGGTGATGGCCATTAAGGAGGGCACATGATGTAATGAGCACTGGGTGTTAAATGCAACTGATCAGTCACTGAACTCTACCTCTGAAACTAATAATACACTATATGTTAACTAATTGAATTTAAACAAAATAAAATTTTAAAAAATTGAAAAAGAAAAGACAGAGCATCACTTTGTTCAACCTCAGCTTGGAATATGCACATCTGGCAATCTAAATTTTTGCTGTTCAGCACATGCCCACAAATGACCACGAAAGCACCATGAGTACTCAGTCTGTGGTTACAAATAAAATTTAGCAAGTAAGCAAATTTGCAAATATAGAATCTGTGAATGATAAAGATCAGAGCACTGAAAGAAAAAAAATCAACTAATAAATCTTATATCCAGCAAAACTACCTTTCACAAATGGAGGCAAAATAAAAATATTCTCAGATAAACAAAACTAAGAAAATGTGTTGTTAGCAGACATGCCTTACAAGAAATACTAAGAAATGTGTCAAGCTGAATGCAAGTAAACCCGGATGGAAATTCAAATCCACACACAGAAAAACAAAAGTACCAATTAAGG
This sequence comes from Mirounga leonina, assembly GCF_011800145.1. Classification (NCBI taxonomy): domain Eukaryota; kingdom Metazoa; phylum Chordata; class Mammalia; order Carnivora; family Phocidae; genus Mirounga; species Mirounga leonina. Next base: position 17,342,952 of record NW_023270763.1, on the reverse strand, counting down.
TAATTATGTTATTATGTCAGTATGAATGCATTTTTTTTTTTTCTTCTCTTAGATGATTTTAGAAGCAATTGTATAAAACAATACACATATAACTGTATTGTTGGGTCTATAATATATAAGAATCTAATATATTTGACAACAACAGCTCAAAGGTGGGTGGGACCAAAGTTGTATTGGTGTAAGTAAATTACACCAGATGGTAACCTGAAACCACAGAAACGAACAAAGAGAACCAGAAATGGTGGAATAAATATAAGAAACTCTAAATATACACTTGCCTTTCTTTGTTTTCTCAACTTCCTTAGTGACATAAAATTATATAAGCTTATAACAATGTATTGTCAGGTTTGAAACATGTAGTAATATGTATAACAATAATAGCATAAAAAGGGGGAAGGAGGAATAGAGTGACATAGGAGTAACACTGTATCTCTCAATGGAACTAAGGTAGCATAAATTTGATGTAGATTCGGATTAGTTAATATGTATATGGTAAGCCCTAGAGCAACCATTAAGAAAATAAGCAAAAAATACAATTAAAAAATTAATAGAAAAAAATGGCACATGAAAATATGTACTCAATGCAAAAGAAAGCAATAAAGGAAATTTAGTTTGAAAGATACAAATAGGTTGAAAATAACTGAATGGAAAAAGATAAATCATGCAAAAAGCAACCCTAAGAAAGTTGGAATGGGGGAGCCTGGGTGGCTCAGTTGTTAAGCGTCTGCCTTCGGCTCAGGTCATGATCCCAGGGTCCTGGAATCAAGGCCCACATTGGGCTCCCTGCTCAGCGGGGAGCCTGCTTCTCCCTCTCCCACTCTCCCTGCTTGTGTTCCCTCTCTCACTATCTCTCTCTCTGTCAAATAAATGAATAAAATCTTTTAAAAAAGAAGTTGGAATGGCTACCCTAATATCAGACAAAATAGACTTTTTAAAAAGATTTATTTAGGGGCGCCTGGGTGGCTCAGTCGTTAAGCGTCTGCCTTCGGCTTGGGTCATGATCCCGGGGTCCTGGGATCGAGTCCCGCATCGGGCTCCCTGCTCCGCGGGAAACCTGCTTCTCCCTCTCCCACTCCCCCTGCTTGTGTTCCCTCTCTCGCTGTTTCTCTCTGTCAAATAAAATCTTTAAAAAAAAAAAAAGATTTATTTATTAGAGAGAGAGAGTAGGGGGAGGAGCAGAGGGAGAGAATTTTCAAGCAGACTCCCCACTGAGCATGGAGCCCAACATGGGGCTCAATCACAGGACCCTGAGATCATGACTTGAGCCGAAACCAAGAGTTGGAGGCTCAACTGACTGAGCCACCCAGGTGCCCCCAAAATAGACTTTAATACAAAAAAAAATGGTACTACAAATAAAGAGGGACATTTTATAATTAAAAGGTCAACCCATCAGGAAGATGTAGCAATTATAAGCATATGCCTACCTAACAAAGAAATATATGAAGCAAAAGCAGGCAAAATTAAGGGGGGAAATATAAATTCAGCAATAATGATTGCAGATGCCAAATACTGCACTTTTGCTAATGAATAGAATAACTGGGCAGTAGTGAAATAATGAAGACCCAAACAACACCAAACACCAAACAGACCTAACAGGCGTCTATAGAATAGCAGTATGTACGTATCTTCTCAAGGGCACATGGAACATTCCGGGATAGACCATATGCTAGGCCATAGAACAAGCCTCCATAAATTTAAAAGGATTGAAGTAATACAAAATATGTTGTCTGATCACAACGAAATGGGAAATTAATAACAAAAAGAAATTGGGGGGGCATCTGGCTGGCTCAGTCGGTAGAGTATGCAACTCTTGATCTCAGGGTGGTGAGTTTGAGCCCCATGTTAGGCATAGAGATTCCTTTAAAAAAAAAAAGAAGCAGCCCAATCTCTTAGAAACTCTGCTATTGTGTATCTTTTTAAAAAAAGAAATTTGGGGGGTGCCTGGGTGGCCCAGTCGTTAAGTGTCTGCCTTCGGCTTGGGTCATGATCTCAGGGTCCTGGGATCAAGCCCCGCATCGGGCTCCCTTCTCCGCAGGAAGCCTGCTTCTCCCTCTCCCACTCCCCCTGCTTGTGTTCCCTATCTCGCTGTGTCTCTCTCTGTCAAATAAATAAATAAAATCTTTTAAAAAAAAAAAAAAGAAATTCGGGAAATTCACAAATCTGTGGGAATCAACACGCTATTTAAATTATCAATGAGTCAAAAAAGAAATCACAAGGGAAATTAGAAAATACTTGGAACAAAAAAAATACTTTGAGGTGAATGAAAATGAAGATACAACATATAAATACTTATGGTGTGCATCCGAGTGTGCTTGAAGGGGAACAGCTATACATTTGAGCCTATATAAGAAATGCCCATATTAGAAAAGAGGAAAGATCTCTAAACAACAACCTAATTATCCACCCTAAGACACTGGAAAAAGAAGCACAAGCTAAACCCAAAGCAAGCGGAAAGAAAGAAACAATAATTAGACTGATGGAACAGAATTGAAAGTCCAAAGATAAACCCATGTATCTATGGTGAGTTGGTTTTCAACAAGGGTGCCAAGACAGTTCAATGGGGAAAGAATAGTCTTTTCAACAAATGGTGCTGGGATAACTGGATATCCACATGCAGAAGAATGAGGTTGGACCCCCACTTCACACAATATGCAAAGTATCTAAAAGTGGATCAAAGACCTAAATATAAGAACTAAACCCATAAAACTCTTAGAAGAAAACACAGACATAAATCTTCATGACCTTGGAGTAAGCAACAGTTTCTTAGATATGAAACCTAAGCACAAGGAACAGAAGAAAAAATAATAAATTGGACTTCATCAAAATTAAAACACTTTGTACTTTAAGTAAATGAAAAAGGCAATCTACTAAATAGGAGAAAATATTTGAAAATCATATACCTGATAGAATCTACTACCAGAACATATAAAGAACTTTAGCAACTCAACAACAAGAAGACTGACATCCCAATTTTTTTTTTAAGATTCCATTTATTTATTTGAGAGAGAGAGAGAGCACGAGCAGGGGGAGGAGCAGAGGGAGAAGGACAAGCAGACTCCCCGCTGAGCAGGGAGCCCTCCGCGGGGCTCGATCCCATGACTCTGAGATCACAACCTGAGCCAAAGACAGACAGATGCTTAACCGACTAAGCCACCCAGGTGCCCTTACATCCCAGTTTTAAAATGGGCAAAGGACTTGAAGAAACATTTCTCCAAACAAGACATATAAATGGCCAATGAGCACATAGCCATTAGGAAAATGCAAATAAAAACCACAAACCACCACGTCACACCTCCTAGGATGGGTATAATAAAAAAGACAAATAATAAGAGGTGAGAAGAGAAACTGAAGCCCTCAAACACTGCTGGTGATAATATAAAAGGGTACAGTCCCCACGGAAAACACTTTGGCAGTTCCTCAAAAAGTTAAACACAGGGGCGCCTGGGTAGCTCAGGGGTTGGGTGTCTGCCTTCGGCTCAGGGACCAGGGAGCCCGATGTGGGGCTCAATCCCAGGACCCTGGGATCATGACCTGAGCCGAAGGCAGACGCTTAACCGACTGAGCCACCCAGGCGCCCCTAATATCTTAATTTTAAAAACGATAAAAATTTGATATCAACTTAGGGAGGCATCTCTACTGATAAGAGACATGTAACATTGGTTAACCCTCTGCCATTTGGAGGCCTGCCTATTCAAATATGTCCAAAACATGACAATATCCACCAACTTGGTGAAGTCAACAGCATCGATTTATCATCCCAAATTGGCATTTGATAAAACCAAAGTTTTGGAAAGTTGTGCCACTCACCCAGGTTCGTACATAAAAGCATTTAAATCTCGGCATTCCTATGAAAAAAAAGTACTAGATCCTCTTTTCCAGACGACAAAGACCGAGGACGAAGTTAAACAGGTAAGTGGTGACAGGATTCAAACTTGGGCAGCTGGATTCCAGAATGTGTGTTTTTGTTTGCTCTGGTTTTCAAATTAAAGGAACGCAACACGCTGTGGGCCCGGCACTCTTCATTGGCAGGCTGCATACGGCCTTGGGCCACCTGGCCTGGAGGCCATGCAGCCTCCAGTCTGGAGCCAAAGAGACGTGGGGTTTGAGTCCCAGGCCTGACACTCATCCCGTGTATGGTGTGGAGCAAAAGGCCAACATCTACCTCACAAGGCAAGTGTGAAAATCAAATATGATCATGTACCTCCCAAACAAAACTAGCCCTTGGGAGGCACTCGGTTCCCCCCTCCAATTTAGCCATCGCCCCCCCCCCCCACCTCCCCAGCACAAACGAAGTCAGTAAATGCGTGTTGAAATCATATAATCCAAGCTTCTACAGGTAGTAGGAGTATGCCTCATCTCTCCACAGTTCTGGGAAGTAAATTCACAGAAGCAGAAAGAGAAGGGACCCTTATAGCCCCCACCCGGCCCATCACTGCACTCCATCCCCTCACAAATGAACCTGCAATGACAAATTGCGGCAAGTTCCACGCGAGAAAAGAACACCGCGAGGGAGGCCTATGAAGAGCTGATATTTCAGACTGGGGGTTCAGGGAAAGGCTCTGTGTGGAAGAAAATAAAATATTGGCCCAATACAAGGGAGGCAATTCGCCCACTGCACTCCCACTGGTTAAGCTGCATATAGAAAACGGCATTCTATTTTGGATGCCGCATTTTAACAGGAACACAGTCAACCCTGAGCTCATCTAGAAAGGCGCTATCCCAGCTGAGGAAGGCTATGGACACCGTTCAGGTCCCTCATTTCAACAAATATCGATTGAGAGCAAAACACTACTTGACACTGGAGAGGATTTTTTTTTTTTTTAAGATTTTATTTATTTATTTGACAGAGAGACACAGCGAGAGAGGGAACACAAGCAGGGGGAGAGGGAGAGGGAGAAGCAGGCTTCCCGCTGAGCAGGGAGCCCGATGCGGGGCTCGATCCCAGGACCCTGGGATCATGACCTGAGCCGAGGGCAGACGTTTAACGACTGAGCCACCCAGGCGCCACGACACTGGAGAGGATTTAAAAGTGAAGACGCCAGCTGCGTGGGCTTCAGGACGTTTTATGACTTACTAGGGAGGGCAGGACGAGGACATAAATAAATATAAGACAAATCTGACATCTGCTCAAAGACATAAGAAGTATGCAAGTGGCGGATACCAGGAAACACCTCATAAGAGGGTAGTATTTGAGCTAATTCTGGAACGGGAAAGAATTCCTTTTACTGAAAAACCCATGTCAAGGAAGGAGCATCCATAGAGCGGAAAGAGAGTGAGCAGAGGTGCCGAAGCAGGAATGTGTACGGTACGCAGGCCAGGTCCCAGTCCAGTTTGGCTAGAGCAAAAGGTTCAGCTAGAAAATGAGTCCGAAAAGATAGATTGGGATCAAACTGAGTAGAACCTTGGAAGTTGGTCAAGGAATTTGGACTTTATTTGGTAGTTAATGGGAGGAATCAAGAATTTCTAATCAGGGGCGCCTGGGTGGCTCAGTCGTTAAGCGTCTGCCTTCGGCTCAGGTCATGATCCCAGGGTCCTGGGATCGGGCCCCGCATCGGGCTCCCTGCTTGGCCGGAAGCCTGCTTCTCCCTCTCCCTCTCCCCCTGCTTGTGTTCCCTCTCTCGCTGTGCCTCTCTCTCAAATAAATAAAATCTTTAAAAAAAAAAAAAGAATTTCTAATCAATTAGCCAAGGTATACTACACTGAATTTAAATTTAAAATAAATAAATACATAAATGAATGAATGAATGAATTTCTAATCAGAAACATTGTACTGGACACTGATGTTTTGCCTGGTCAGTGCTTTTTTGGGGCTAGCACCCTGATTTTCCGTGGGAAACCAACCATCCCTTTCCCCGTCTAGTTCACGTCACACAGGTAGAGATGACTAAACCCCCAATTCCACACTGATGGGTTTAGGGATTCGTAGAAGCTCCAAACAAAACCAGAACCAATGGGAGTCAAATCTGGGGTTTTAGTGACAAGGACACAGAGACAGACAGAGGTAAGCTTTTCCCTCTCCTGGAGTTACTGGGGAAAAAAATCAGACATAAATCTGGAACTGCTGGTACTCTTGATACCGTGAGAGGAACCAGCTGAAAATGGAACCAGTTCAGAAGAAGGCAGAGCTTAGGGCTGGGACCAAAATCCTAATGCTATTGAGTCCCTGGAGCCAACTGCACCTTAAAATCTACCTCTAAACTTTTCAGGAAGCCAACGAATTTCCCCTCTTGTTTAAGTCGGTTTGAGCTGGGGCTTTGACCTCTTGCTACTGAAAGATTCCTGCTTAATACAAACCTCATAAGGGCTGAAGAAAGGAGACTCGTCAGTACAACGGTATATGGGACAACACAATGGTGAAGGCCAAGTGAAATGAGGAATCACAAGGAAACATAAGACAAACCCAAACTGAGGGACAGTCTATAAAATAACTGGCTTGTAGTCTTCCAAAGTGTCAAGGTCATGAAAGACCAAAAAAAAAAAAAAAAAAAAGACTAAGGAAATTTTCCAGATTAAAGGAGGTGAAGGAATCATAACAACTGAACACAACATGTGATCCTGAATTGGATCCTGAACCAGACTCGTGGGACAATTGGCAAAATTTGAAAGAAAAAAAAAAAAACAAAACTATAGGTGAACTCTACTGATGTTAATGTCTTGAGTTTAATAATTGCACTGTTTATTCAAAACGTTAACAGTTAGGGAATGTTGGGGCGCCTGGGTGGCTCAGTTGGTTAAGTGACTGCCTTCGGCTCAGGTCATGATCCTGGAGTCCAAGGACCGAGTCCGGCATCGGGCTCCCTGCTCAGCAGGGAGTCTGCTTCTCCCTCTGACCCTCCCCACTCTCATGTGCTCTCTCTCTCTCTCATTCTTTCTCTCAAATAAATAAATAAAATCTTAAAAAAAAAAATTTAGGGAATGTTGATGAAGGGGTATACAGAAATTCTTTGAAATATTTTTGCAGCTTTTTGGTAACTTATCATCGATTATGAAATTACTAAAAAAGTTAAAAAGGAAAAAAAATTAAAATATGCAATTAGGGTTTGAGCCGTGGTAGCAATGATGGCCTCAGGAACTATGATGACAATAAAATGGCAAGGAGTGGGATGCCTGGGTGGCTCAGTCGTTAAGCGTCTGCCTTCGGCTCAGGTCATGATCCCAGGGTCCTGGGATCGAGCCCCGCATCGGGCTCCCTGCTCCACGGGAAGCCTGCTTCTCCCTCTCCCTCCCTCTGCTTGTGCTCTCTCTCTCTCTCTGACAAATATATAAAATCTTTTTAAAAAAATAAAAAATAAAAATAAAATAAAATGGCAAGGAGTTGGCTAGACAAACTTGACATGACAGGGTCCGACGCTGAGACTGGTGGTGGAAGTGCAGCAAGTAGAGTCTGGAAGACAAACAGGTTTGAAGTAAAAAGGACAAATTTCACTGGATGTGAAAGCATCTGCGAGCCTCCAGGTGAAGTTGTCCAGAAAACACTGAAACTTTGCAACTGGAACCAAGGAGAAAGGCAGTAACTAAGGGCAGAGATTTACATAAAGGAAACAGTTGATACCACTGGAGTTTGACATAACCAAGGGTGACGCTGTAGACAAAGGAGTCCAGCGGGGCAGGCAGTGCTGACCACACCCGGGTGGCTCAGTCGGTTGGTTGAGTGTCCAACTCTTGGTTTTGGCTCAGGTCATGATCTCAGAGTCATGATCTCAGGGTTGTGAGATCGAGCCTACTCCCCCGCCCCCTTGAGCACAGGTTCTCGCTCTCAAATAAATAAAATAAAATAAAATGAAATAAAATAGGGGCACCTGGGCGGCTCAGTCGGTTAAGCGTCTGCCTTCAGCTCAGGTCATGATCCCAAGGTCCTGGGACCGAGCCCTGCATCGGGCTCCTTGCTCTGCAGGGAGCCCACTTGTCCCTCTCCTCCCCACTTGTACTCTCTCACTGTCTCTCCTTCTCTCTCTCTCAAATAAATAAATAAAATCTTTAAAAAAATAAGTAAAATATTTCAGAGAAGGGGTCATCTGCAGAATGGTTATGCCAGAGGAGAGATGTTTGAGTAGAGCTCATCTCTAAGACAGGAAGAAGTGATGAAAACAAAGCAAAACAAAAACTGTATCAGAGGTTTTTTGGGTTTAAAAAAATGGTCAGTTCTTAAATCTTCATAAATTATTTTTTAAAAGATTTTATTTTTAAGAGAGAGAGAGTACAAGCAGGGGGAGGGGCAGAGGGAGAAGCAGACTCCCCACTAAGTAGGGAGCCCAATGCAGGGCTCGATCCCAGGACCCCGGGATCATGACCTGAGCCGAAGGCAGACGCTTAACCGACTGAGCCACCCAGGCGCCCCCATAAATTATAAATGCCTTCTGACCCTTGTTCCTACCCATTTGCTGCCTTCTCGGGTTGTGCTGACAGGTTGAGGTGGTTGAAATGGGAATGCTGACTTGTGCTCTTCAGATGTTACTCACTTGTTACCCTGGGCAAACTACCCACTGGGCTCTCTTGTGACCTTGACATCAAAGATAAGAATTGGGTTAAGCCTTAGTCTGGGTAGATCCAGAGGCTAGGACTAAGCCAGTGGCAGCCGTTAGAAAAACTCTTAACAGTGCAGTGAGCTGTGAGGAAATGTACTGTCCGATGGAGAAAATGATTCCGACAGCTCCTTCCAACTCAGTAGTTCAGTAAGCTTCTGGTTTTTTTTTTTTTTTTCTGTTAAACGTTCATAGTATTTACCCCATATGGCTGCTGTGAGGATGACGGAAGACAAAGTACATAAAAGTGCCTGGTGCAGAATAGCTGTTCAGCTTTTATTAGTTGAGCATCAGTCTCTGAAATAGACTAAAAAATCCCAAGGAAGTACCAGCCTCAGCCACTAGAGGGGAGTCTGAGTCACACTCCTCTGAAACAGACAGCAGCAGCTTGATGGGGCAGCCACCACTCCCGATGCACCGGCCTTTCCTTTGCCAGGGAACCCGGTCCGCTCAGAAAACCCGGCTCCATGCTGAACTCCATGGTGCTTTCTCTGAGTCATTATATTCTCCCACAGTTGCAAAATGATCTGGCGAAAGTCCCTCAAAGGCTTTTACTGCTTACTGCGTAACTTGCAAACTCCCTGCCTGAATGGAAGCCCCAAGCTGCCTCTCCAGCCTGAACTCCCTTTAATCCTTTATACTGGACAAATCAGGCTCTGCCTCCATGCCAGGGACTCACGCTGCTCCTCCTTCTTGATACCTTCCCTCTATGCCGACCTTCCCAAACCCTACTTCTTTTTCCATCATGCAAATGCTATCTCCTCCTTAACTCCCTCCGTGCTTCTCTAAAAAAGAGTGATCTCACCAGCCCTGAGCTCACACACCACATATGACATCCATCTATCTTGTATTACATTGATTTATGTATGTGCACCTTTTCTCTTCAATAGATTAGAAACTCCATGGGTAGAGAGACCAGAGGATAATCTGTCCCGGGTAACAGAGCGAGTAAGTGGTAAAGATGGGATTCTAACCCAGGAAATCCAGAGAGTTCTTGCCCTTAACCACTAATTCACAACCATATAGTAGGCTTTCATCAGCCACAGTGCCCAGCTCAGAGCTTTGCACACAATGCTACTCAATAGCTTATCAAATGAATAACTAAAAACAAAATGAAGACAAAACAAAACAAAAAACCCGAAACATTTATCTAATTAGCATCTTTTTAAACCTTCACTGACTTGTAGGCTATTGGGAACCAGCAACTTGGTCTCATTAATCTAAATTAGAGTGCCTGACTGTAGATCTAATTATGAGCAATTTCAGAATCATAATTACTGTTCCATTTGGTCTCCTGATCTGTAATGCATATAAGGATCTACTCCCAGCTTCTAAGGGATTTAAAGAACAAAATAAAACAAAACACAAAAAACCAACAACGTGATTATTACTGAAGCCTAGGAGATGTGTTTTGTGAAGCTTCCAGCTCACAGCTTCTCTGTGAAGTGAGGGGGATGGACTGGATGGCCTCCGAGGGCCCTTTCCTCGGTGTTAACAGTCTGTGATTCTGGGAGATTGAATGGAATTAAAAAGAGCCTCTGCCTCTGTGTCAGAAGATACCATTTTGAGTCTCAACTCCCCAATTCAGATTCCCCGTCTGTAAAACTTGATTCATCCAGTCAAAAATCTGAATGTCTGAGTGCCAGGCCCCGAGGGGTGGGGGGTGGGGGGGAGATACAGTAAGACAGATGTGGCCCCTGCTCATCCTGCTAAGAAAATCAGATGACACCTATAATGTGGGGTTGTCCTAGGGAAGAAACTCAGCTGGTCCAAGTATGGTGTAAACTACAAAGTCTAGTACCCAATCAAAAGATGATGATCTTGTCAGGATTCCAGTTTTGCCAGGTCCGCGACGACAAACACGTTACCTATTTTGCTGTTTTTGAGAAAAGCCTGATAGTGTATTTTAGCCAAACCTAATCAACACTGCAGGCAGCTTCCCGGCCTTTCTGCTGCAGTTCCACGGAAAGTGGGCTGAGGTTATCTGTCCTCACTTCCGGCACTGTCGGGTTGCTGGCAGAGGCCAAGTCCCTAGCCCAGTCTTGCAGGTCTCTGTCAGAAAGCCAGCAGGCTGGGAGTCTGCACCTGTGGGTTCTCCGGCTCTAAGTCACCAGCCCCAGCTCAGGCTTCATTCAGTGGCCTCATCTGTGAAAGGCAGGCCACATCTGTGAAGAAGCCATCTCCCACGCTATTGGGAAATACGGATGGGACCGCTTTATCATCGGGCCGGGCCTGGCTCAGGGAGGCCACACTCCAGAGGGCTGGTGAGGGTTCCCTTGGGGTTCCATCTCGAGCCCCGGGCCACAACTCGGGCCGCAGCAGAGCTGGGGGGTGGGGAGGCCAAGCGACTCTGTCCCGGTCCCAGCTCCCGCACACACTTGCTGGGTGGCTCTGGGGAAGGTCACCGGGCGGCCCTGCCGGCTGCTCTGCATTCGACGGGAGGGTGTGGACCGTCTCCCGATCGCCCCGGGAGCCCCTAGGCTGCCTGGAGCAAGCGGAGCGGGCGGGGGCCGGGGACCACGGCGGCAGCAGCAGAGCGTGAACCGGGCGCGCGCGGGCGCAGGTCACGTGGCGGGGCGCGGGGGCGCGCGGGGGCGCGCGGGGGCGGGGCCTGGCGCGCACCGCTCCGCTGGTGGCGGGGCGGGCGGGAAGGGGCGGGGCCTCGGGCGGGGCCGCCGGGGGGAGGCGGGCGGGCGGGCCGGAGGGGAGGAGTGGAGATGGCGGCGGCGGCGGCTCAGGGGGGCGGGGGCGGGGAGCCCCGGGGAGCTGATGGGGTCGGCCCGGGGGTCTCGGGGGAGGTGGAGGTAGTGAAGGGGCAGCCGTTCGACGTGGGCCCCCGCTACACGGAGCTGCATTACATCGGCGAGGGCGCGTACGGCATGGTCAGGTGAGGGGGCGTTCCGGGGGAGGGGGCTCGTGGGGTGGGGGCCCGGGAGGGACGATGAGTGCCTTCTGGGCCGGGGCGAGTCCCAGTGTCCTGAGGAGGCGGGGGCTTCACGAGGCAGGGGGGCGTCCCACGGAGGGGGCCTTGGGGTGCTTTCTCGGGGAGCGGCGCCTCCTCGTACGTTCTAAGGGGAGGGGGCTTGGAGGCCCTAGAAGCGACCATTCCGTAATGAGGGGAGGGACATCTGAGTGTATGCGGGGGAGCTGTGGGGCCCTTGGGGACCCTAGGGACACGGGATGAGGCGGAGACACTAAGTATTCTTAGGGAGGTGATATCCTTAGTGAGGACCGAGTGAAGGACCCTCCTCTGGGGAGAGGATGCCTTGGATTTTCCCAGCGAGGCCTGCCAAGGAGTTTGGGAGAGCAGAGCAGAGCTCAGGGCTGGGCAGGGTGGGGCAGGGCTTTGGGCCTGGGGCCAGGGGCCCAGTGAGCCACGAGGGGTCCAGGAGTGTGTCCTTGCAACTTTGAGGAGGGGTCTGTGAGCTCTCTCATCCCCACTGTGTGCTCTAGGCCTTTGTTCATCTGGGAACAGCTCTCCCGCCCAGGCGCCTCGCCCTAACACAGGTGCCCTCCTCATCCCTTCTTTCCCGTCCCTCCTCACTCCCTCCTCAATGTATCTGCCTCACTGCCCGGCCTCCACTCACCGCCCACTCCTCGGACCTGTCTTGGGTTGAGGGAGCCCATCCTGGAGAGGGGAGGATGAGAGGTCAGGGCAACTAGAATGGACAGGGTTGAGGAGAGGGGAAGTCAGTGAGCGGTCAGTCTCTTCCTCTGTTTGTGAAGTCACTGAAGGGCTGCCTGGCCGGTCCCCAGCTTTCTCCCTGGAGATCCCAGGCCTTCACAGCAGGAAGGAACCAGCATTGTTTATGACTTGGCCAGAGTCCTCTCCTGCTCCCTCCCCTCCCTGCTCAGGCCTGGGTGGGGCCACCAGGCCTGGACTCCCCCTCTGTAAGGCCACACCAACAAATACCTCTCTGGCCCTCTCAGCTCCGCTTACGACCACGTGCGCAAGATTCGCGTGGCCATCAAGAAAATCAGCCCCTTCGAGCATCAGACCTACTGCCAGCGCACACTGCGCGAGATCCAGATCTTGCTGCGCTTCCGCCACGAGAACGTCATTGGCATTCGGGACATTCTGCGGGCACCCACCCTGGAAGCCATGAGGGATGTGTATCCTTCACCTTGGCCAGATGGCTGGCCAGGCCCGGCCTCAGAGCTGGGCTGGGAGAACGCTGGCTTGCTTTCTGTTTCCTTCTTCCCTGCCACACTCCAAAACAAACCCAGTAAATGAAACTTTCCAGCAGAAAAGAGACCACAGGGTGTAAGAGGGCTGGGAGGCCTGAGGTGAATCCTGGCCTGCTGCAGCCAGGCTATGTGGCCTTGGGCGAGTCTGTTCTCCGTGCTGTGCCTCATTGGGGTGGGGGGAGGGTTGGGCTCTATGAGAGCTTTGTCTTTTGACATCTGCAGTTCTGTGACATGACCCAGCCTCTGCCCACAGTCAGTTCTTGTTTAACAGACGATGATTCTTTCCTCTCTCGGTCCCCAGACTGTCAGGAAGGCAGAGAGGAAGAAAACTGCCCGTTTTTGAGGGCCTACTATGAGTGAGACGCAGTGCATGCCAAGTGCTTTGGCATTTCCTTTTTTTTTTTTTTTTTTTTAAGATTTTATTTATTTATTTGACAGAGAGACACAGCAAGAGAGGGAACACAAGCAGGGGGAGTGGGAGAGGGAGAAGCAGGCTTCCCACCCAGCAGGGTGCCCGAGGCGGGCCGCTTTGGCCTTTCTTATTCTCCCTCCCAGCTGCTGTAGGAGATGGGTCTCCCCAGCTCCATTTCAAAGATGAGGAGACTGAGGCTCAGAAAGCCTAAAATCAGGCGCGGCTCTTGCTACCTCCTCCTACCCTCCCCCAGATGTCCCTTCTCTGGCACTTCCTGCTCAGAGCCTCACCCCAGTCACCTGTGGACTTGCACTTTGCCCAGGGAGGGACAGCCTTGCTTTTGTTGCCCTCTTCCCCCTACCCCGGCACCCCACATTGCTTCCCGAGCTTGCCATCCACTTCCTGCCTAGGCCCTGTGGGTAGTGGCTTATAGCACCCATCACCTCTCCCCACCCCACCCTCCCCCAGGCAGTCCCAGTTCTCCACCCAGACGTGGGGATTTGTGCTGCACTGTCTGCAGCCCCCACCACAAGCTGTGGGCAGGAAATCTCCACACTCACCCCCAGCTCGCCGTGTGACCTTAAGCAAGTCACTGCGTCTTGCTGGGTGGGCCTCCTCACCTCTAAAACAGCAGGATTGGTCCAGATGTCTTCAGAAGGCCCTTTTGAGGCTGATTCCTAAAAGACAGTCCTGACTTATTCTTTCAGAGACCCACCAAATGGCATTTATTTATTTATTTATTTATTTACTTAACGTATGTTTAATCTTTGTTTTCTCTTAAAATACAAAAGGACATTTACTCTATCCTCTGATGTATGGCCAAGCACTCTTTGAGGAGGAGCGTGCTGTTGGGAGCGTCTCCTAATTTGTCTTGCCCAAACCATTCCCATAAGGCAGGCATTTATTTTTAAGCAAACATTTATTGCACACCAGATGGTGTTCGCACTATCTCATTTAACCCTCTCAGCAGCCATGTGGCTCAGGCATTTATAATAGCAACAGTATTCATGTTTGCTGAGCACTTACAACGTGCCAAGCTCTGGGCTGGGCTGGCTGATTTACGCGGGTCATCTCACTGAATCTTCGTGACTACTCTCTACAGAACCACTCTTTCCCCTACTTTGCACAGGAGGAAATGGAGGTGCAGATGGGTTGAGGTCATAAGGCCAATGAGCAGTGGAGTGGGGGGGGGGGTTCAGACACCAGCAGACTAAACCCCAGAGCTATTGCTTTTCACTGGGAAGCTCTCTTGCCTCCTGCAGTTTATTATCCCTGCTTTCCCAGTAGGGAAACTGAGGCCACAGAATTGAAGTACTTCTGTTCAGGACCGCCTGCTGAGATGCAGCAGAGGCCCTGAGCCCGCCTGCTGAGTCTGGGCCTTGTGCAGCTCATGAGATGGGTTGGCAGATGTTCTGAGTCTTAGGGCCACTGGCTGGAAGGGGACGGGAAGCCCAGCCACCAGAGCCTGTTCTTCTTAACCAAGTGCCCCCTGCCGCCCCCGCCCGGGGGGTCTCCGGTGCCATCCTCAGCTACATCGTGCAGGACCTGATGGAGACAGACCTCTACAAGTTGCTGAAAAGCCAGCAGCTGAGCAACGACCATGTTTGCTACTTCCTCTACCAGATCTTGCGGGGCCTCAAGTATATCCACTCAGCCAACGTGCTCCACCGGGATTTAAAGCCCTCTAACCTGCTCATCAACACCACCTGCGACCTTAAGGTCAGAGGATTGGGTGCCCATCCCCTCCTCCCACAGGTCTGGGGCTTCTAGGTGACCAGTAGCCCCCTTGAGTAGAACCTCACAAGCAAAGGGAACAGTGTGGGCAGTGGCATGGCGATATGACTGCTCGGGCATTGGGCCTGGAGCAGCGAGCTTAGCGGCCTGGGTTGGCTTCCAGATCTGCGATTTTGGCCTGGCCCGGATTGCCGATCCTGAGCATGACCACACTGGCTTCCTGACAGAATATGTGGCCACACGCTGGTACCGGGCTCCAGAAATCATGCTTAACTCTAAGGTAGGGGGGCCACCCACCCCTGAAGGGAAGGGGCCAAGTCCCAGAAAGCCCTGGAGCTACCTCTGAGCCAGGCATGACCCCCATGATCCAGGACGTCTGCCTCCAGGCCTTGTCACATGACTCCGGTTTTTAGGCTCTGGGAGGAGGCTGAGCATTAGGTCCTCCAGGCCTCTGCCCTCTTCCTCCCTGCTGGTATCCAGTCTAGATTGGAGTCGTGGTTTGGCCCAGACGGCAGGGCCCTGTTGAGGCTGGCCCAGGAGCCCACTGCTTTCTCCTCCTCCCCAGGGCTACACCAAGTCCATCGACATCTGGTCTGTGGGCTGCATTCTGGCTGAGATGCTCTCCAACCGGCCCATCTTCCCTGGCAAGCACTACCTGGACCAGCTCAACCACATTCTGGGTGAGGGGGCCTGGCCCGCTAAGTGGGAGGGAGACTAGTGGGAGGTGAGGTTTCTTTATAGCGAGGGTAGTACCACCATGTGTGGAGTCCCTGCAGCATCTCATGGTATTTCAATGAGATATAGACACAGTCTTCACTGGAGAGATGGGAGAAGCCAAGGCTACACCCCACACTTGGGAAGTACTCACATCAGGATTTGAACCTGTGGCTGCCCACATCTAGATCCCTTGCCCGTCATCACCATAGTATTGGCTGGTAGATAACTGTCAGGGCTTGGAGCTCATTGGTGGGGACTCTTGTTTTGGGTTCCTTCTGTTCCCAGAAGGGAGAGGAGCACTCTCACCAAGGCACCTGCCTTACCCACAGGTATCCTGGGCTCTCCATCCCAGGAGGACTTGAATTGTATCATCAACATGAAGGCCCGAAACTACCTGCAGTCTCTGCCCTCCAAGACCAAGGTGGCCTGGGCCAAGCTTTTTCCCAAGTCAGACTCCAAAGGTGAGAGAGACATGGGGGCCGATACCGGATAAAAACTCGGTGCAGAGGAGGGTACATGAGCCAAGCAGCTGCCTGAATAGACAGGACCCTGGGCACGAGAAGCAAAGCGATGCTTCTGGGAGCTCCTCCAGCCTTCTCTTTGACCCCTTACTCCTGCCCTTACCTAGCCCTTGACCTGCTAGACCGGATGTTGACCTTTAACCCCAACAAACGGATCACAGTGGAAGAAGCACTGGCTCACCCCTACTTGGAGCAGTACTACGACCCAACAGATGAGGTGGGCCAGCCACCAGCAGCGGGGCTGGCGGGTAGGTGGCGGGTAGGTGACGGGTAGGCGTCCCTCGTACCCGGCCTGAGCCTGATTTCTTTGCCACCCCAGCCAGTGGCTGAGGAGCCTTTCACCTTCGACATGGAGCTGGATGATCTACCCAAGGAACGGCTGAAGGAGCTCATCTTCCAGGAGACAGCCCGCTTCCAGCCTGGGGCACTGGAGGCCCCCTAATCTGGACAGACACCTCTGTTCCTTGGGGCCTGGTGAGTGCTCCCCACTGCCCACACACAGATTCACCCCGATACCAGTGTGCCCAGCACACCTCCATACAGTCACAGGCTTGTTCACGCCCACGAGGCAGCTGCATGGCGGCAACAGAAGGGCTGGAGCCTGCCCAGGCCATGGACCTGTGGGCCACCAGTCCTTCACATCCGTTTCCTCTCCCCCAGCCCCGAAGGTCTCCCACCTGGCAACACCCTGCACCCCTGCACCCTCCGGTCCCCGTGGCCAGAGGGCCCTGAGGGCCCCTCTCCCTCATCTGAGGACCAGAGCCAGGTTTTGGCTCCCCGATGTGGGCAGAGAGGCAGGTGGGGCAGTAATTGCTTTGGGAGGAGCCAGCAGTCCCCAGCCTGACCCAGATGCCAAGTCCCCTCCCACCTGGTGCCCGGGTCAGTGGTTCGCACACCCGCCCACACAGCTGTCCTTCCTCGAGTCTCTTTTCCGTCCTCCCGGCCAGCTGCAGCCCGACGGAAGGAAGGCAGACACACCTGCGCTCCAGCTCCAGCCCTGACACTTAGTAAGAGCCGTGCGACATTGTGCAAGACCCCTCAGCTCTCTGTGCCTCAGTTTCCCGGGGAGAGCCCTGAGGACAAGAGCAAACACAGAGCCCTAAGTACTGTTCTTAGGGCTTCATGCGCATTAACTCATTCCGCCCTCCAGCTGGACCCTGAGATAGGCACTGGGGCTCCCCGCCCGTACAGTTAGGGAGGACAAGGCCCATCCCCGGCAGCCGTGAGGATGAGATGAGGGAGATGGAGGTCAGGGCTCTGGCAGGTCCTCTGGTGGGTGCTAATGGTGCCTTTCCGCCTGCCCTTTTGTTTAGGCCCTGCCTCCTGCCTGCCCCTCCCCTGCCGGACTGTTAGGAAATGGACACTGCGCCCCGCCCAGAATCCCCCGGCGGCCCCCGGCAGGGCAGAGGGCGCGCCTGGCCACCCTCCCCGGCTTCGCTCTGGCCTCCTGATCCAGCAGGCCAAGGCTCCCTCCGCCCCGCCTCCCCTCCAGGACCCGAGGGGCTTGGGTGGCCCCAAAGCAAATTGCCCTCTGCTGCTTGCCTTCGTCTACCCCAGCTATCCCAGTCTCTGGTAGTTCTGGAATGGAAGGGCCCTGGCTGCCCCGGGACCTACTGAAGGGCAGTGGGGGGATGCGGGATCCTGAGTAGGGACTCGGGGCAAGCCCTGACCCATTAAAACCCCACCCCATTTTCCCTGAAAGGAATTTTCCTAAGGCCCAAGGGCTAGTACCCCTGAGGAGCAGGGCCCAGACCTAAGCCCCCTCCCCCAAAGCTGCCACGTCTAACACCCCTGCTGCCTCTGTATGTGGGTGAACAGAAGTGGAGTGGGGGGCACGAGGAGAGCCTGGTGCCCCCACCCACCCTGTGCCTGTATCTAATATATAAATATAGAGATGTGTATATGATGGCCCTGGTTCTGTCTGTGTCCGCCGACGCCCCCACCCTAACCGTGGCTTTGAGGACCGACGCACCCGCCCAGCCACTTCCCAGCTGTGTGGCTTTACCCAGTCCTGGTGACCTCTGGCTCCCCAGCTGGCCAGGGCTGAAGATGGGATTGTCAGGAGCGCCAGACTCCTAGACACAGTGGGGTCAATTTTCCCCTTAGTCACTGTCCTCTCCCCTCCCTAATGGCTTCCCGTCGAACTGGCTGGGGGTGTTTCGGGGCTGACTCAGGGGCATCCTCCACACCCCTGGATTCTCTGGAAATGGCTCAGGGTGGCGTGTTGTATACCCCAGCCACAAGCACCCGCGGGAGGAAGGGGAGGTTGTAGCCGACCCGGGGGTGGTGGCAGGCTTGTTTCCCGCAGTGTGGCCAAGGGGAGCAGGGGTGCTGGGGTCTGGGAAGGGTGCAGAGGTGGGAGAGCCAGGGCTGCCGGAAGCCTCTCCTCTTGCCTCTCCCCCATCCCCAGCTGAGCCCTGCAGCCTGGCCCCAGGCCAGGAGCAGGCTCAGCAGGTCCCAGGGGTGTGGTGGCGACCAGTGGCAGAACCAGCCTACACCGGCCAGGCTGTCAGCAGAGGCCGCACAGTCCCTCAGGAACGTCGGGGCTCACACAGCGGGAGCCCCGGAGAGGCAGCGTGGCCATGAGCCCCGTGCTGTACTATGCCCTGCCTGCCCTGGGCAGCTATGTCATGCTCTCCGTCTTCTTCCTGCGCCGGCCTCGTCTGCTGCACACGCCCTGGGCGCCAGCCTTCCTGCCGCGCCTGGGGGCCCACCGGGCAGGTGAGCTGGCCGCCCGAAAGGGAGGATGGTGACGGCGGCTGCGGAGGGTGGAGTCGGGGCGCGAGGTACCAGGGCGGACGGCAGCAGGAGAGGTCCAGGCGGCAGGCCGTTCGAGGGCAGAGCCCGAGGGAGGAGAGCAGGGTGGCAGGGGGGGATGTGGAAGGGGAAAGAAGAGGCAGGGGGTGAGGAGCGAAGGGGAAGGCCAGGCCCCTGGGACCCACCCAGCTGCCCCGCACAGGATCCGGGGAGCGGCTGGAACACACCATGGAGGCCATGGAGAAGTGAGTGCATGCACCTGCCACCCCAAGCTGCCCGCTTGAGGTCGTCCCAGTCGTGCACTGTGTGACACCAGGGGGTGCCACTCCCTTCCTAGTTCGAGTGCCTGGGGCCTCCTGGAGGTGTGCAGCGCAGAGCCTGCACATCCTACTGTGAATTCTGCCCCACGCCCCCCTCAACCTCCCCACCACTCTGTGGTCTGGCCTGCCCCTTTCCCTGGGCCCCCCCTCCCCGCCCCAACCCCGCACTGACCTTCACTCCCATAGCTCCGTGGCCCAGCGATCCGACTTCCTGGAGCTCGACTGCCGGCTGACCCGGGATGGCGTGGTGGTGGTGTCCCACGACGAGAACCTGTTTCGCCTGTCAGGCGTGAACAGGGATGTGAGCAGCCTGGACTTTGAGGTGGGCCTCATCCTGGCCCCCCCACCGTACCCAGAGAGCCACCGTGCCTCCACGCGTGCTTCCTGGTGACGTGCCCCCTTTCTCCCCAGGAGCTGCCCCTCTGCAAAGAGGAGCTGGAGGTTTACTTCTCACCAGGTGAGAGCGTGACCTCACTGAGTGGGGTCATGGCCTCAGCCTCCTGCCCTCTCTTCTCCTCTGGGACTCTGTTCCCCCCTCCCCCCGCTGGGTTCCCACCCCACCCCATCCATACTCCTCTGATCCCTCTTGCACAATCCACCCAGGCCACTTTGCACACGGGACAGACCGGCGCATGGTGAGCCTGGAGGACGTGTTCCGGAGGTTCCCTCGGATGCCCGTGAGTGTGGAGGTCAAATCAGTAAACGAAGAGCTCATTAACAAGGTGGGACTACGGGCAAGGGTGGCCGGGGGCCTGGGGCTGGAGAGAGGCCTGACGCCCCCCTTCATCTCCTCCCCCTCCTCCTCCTCCAGGTA
Source organism: Mirounga leonina (assembly GCF_011800145.1). Lineage (NCBI taxonomy): Eukaryota > Metazoa > Chordata > Mammalia > Carnivora > Phocidae > Mirounga > Mirounga leonina. Next base: position 17,322,967 of record NW_023270763.1, on the reverse strand, counting down.
GCAGGCCTGGTGAGGCACTTTGACCGCAATGAAATCACCATCTGGGCCTCAGAGAAGAGCTCAATCATGAAGAAGTGCAGGGCTGCCGTGAGTCCGGGTGCCTTCCCTGGTCCAGCGGCCCCTCCTCCCAGGAGCTGGAGGCTCTAGGGGCCGAGGCTGGACAGGTCTGGGGGGTCGTGGAGGAACTGGCCCCGAGCAGGGTCTCAAAGGGGAGGATTTGGAGAGGAGAGGTGCTGGGGAAAGTGTGAGCAAAGGTGTGCCGATGGGAACCGGGGAAAGTGTGAGCAAAGGCAGCGTGCTGGTGGGAACCGGGGAAAGTGTGAGCAAAGGCGTGCTGGTGGGAACTGGGCGGCGGGGAGTGGGGTGCAGTTAGGCCTAAACACTGGGCCAAGATCACAGCTTTGATACTGAGGTGGTAGCGCTTCCTCTATGTCCAGCACTATTCCCCCTGCAGCCTGAGGCTCCTCTCTGCTTTCCCAGAAGCAGACTGACCCCCTTCTCACTTCCCCTTGCCTCCCAGAACCCCGAGATGCCATTCGCCTTCACGATAAGCCGAGGATTGTGGTTGGTGCTGCTCTATTATGTGGGGTTGCTGCCCTTTGTCCACATCCCCGAGAGGTTTTTCATCTGCTTCCTGCCCACCACCATCAACAGGTACTCACAGCGTCCCTGTTTCCCTTCTGCATCCTCCCCCGGTCCCCCAGATGCTTCTGTCCTCAGATAAAGACCCCCCCCACCTCAAGCCCCATGATGCAGGGTCCCCAGCTCCCTGGCCATCCTCAAGGATAACCCCCAGGGTCCTCTGAAGACACTGGTTCTCAGCGAGCATTCATGAATGCCATGGGGGGGGCCACAAACCCCTTGAAACTCTATGCAGATGTGTGTTGATGTGGATGGAGTTTTAGGACAAAGTATTCATTTTATTCATTTATTCATCCATTCATCCAACAAACATTTATTGAGTGACTACTCTGTTCCAGGTGCAGTTATACTAGTAAATAAGATGTGGGTGGGGTAAGGCCCCCGTGAGTTCACAGTCTGGCTGGGAGACAAATATTAATCAATTATAGTATCATTCTCTGATTCTCAAAAGGAAAAGCAAGCTTTCTCCTGCTGGGAGACCAGGATTAACAAAGTAACAGCTGGGTAAAGTATCAGGAATCTGGATACTTCGCCAGCTCTTAAGCCCGGCCCCTCCCTTCGCTTTCTGAGAACTCTGGCAGCTCCAGCGCTTTCTTCTCCCCGCTGGTGTCCCGAGGGAGGCTCCCAGCCAGCCCCCACAATCCCTTGCTACAAAGATATCATTAGACTACAGAACTTTGCATACATAACTTTTTTTTTTTTTTTTTTAGAGAGTGAGTGAGTACAAGCAGGGGGAGTGGCAGGCAGAGGGAGAGGGAGAAGCAGACTCCCCGCTGAGCAGGGAGCCCGATGCGGGGCTCGATCCCAGGACCCCGGGATCATGACCTTAGCCGAAGGCAGACGCTTAACCGTCTGAGCCACCCAGGCGCCCCTGTACATAACTTTTTATACAGGGTTTGCAAAGTGTCTTCACATCCTTTAGTTGATTAGGGCTTTACCTTGCAGCAACCCAGAAGTTACAGGAATCGTGACCCCCACAGTACCCATGGAGAATCTGAGGCTCAGAGAGGCCCTGGAATTTGCCCCAGGCCACACAGCTAGAAGTGCAGGCCCAAGTTTGCCTGGGTCTGACTCCAGAGCCTGCGCTGGGACATTATAAAGGGCCTCCAAAGTCATCCCTGAAGTGGGGCAATCAGGGCAAGTAGCAGACCCGTTGAGCCTTGTCCGGCCTCAGGAGGCAGGTCGGGCCCAACCATGGGACCTTCAGATTATGTGTCCAGCTTGACAATCAAGCTGGGTTCTGGTCTCGGCCCTGGCCCCACCACAGATGTGCTGTGACACCTTGGGCAGGTCACTTCGGCTCTCCCAAACTGAGTTTCCTCTTCTGTAAAACGGCGGGGCGGCGGGGGGGCCCACTCTCCGAGTATGGAGGCACGGATGTGGGAGTAGACTCTCACGGAACGACAGGGGACTTGTTCATCTGGGCAACTGCAAAGATTCTTCTAGAGGGGCCAGGATGACACTGGTCAGGAGTCACTACCACCCCACCCCTGCGACAGAGTGAGACGCAGGGGACTGACCATGCCACCACCTCTCTGCAGGACCTACTTCCCATTTTCCTGCTCTGGGCTGAACAAGCTGGCAGCTGTGGTTTCCAAATGGTGAGCGGGCAAGATTGCTGGGTGGCGTGTGCCCATGGAGACTTCCCACTACCCTGCTTCCTCCCCTCTCATCATGGCCTCTGCCAACCCCTTCCCCACCAGGTTAATCATGAGGAAGAGTCTGATCCAACACCTGGAACAGCGAGGAGTGCAGGTGAGGCTTGACCGCCACCCCCTCAGCAAGTGGTGGTTCGCAGTGCGGGCCTAGCACAGCGTCCCAGTCACAGCTCTGCCACCAGCTAACCGGGTGACCTGGCAGATCACCTGAGAGTCTCAGTCTCTCGATCTGTGAAGTGGGGGTAATGGTATATTTGACTAGTACTTCCTAACGGTTTGATGAGTCCTAGCCGTTATGATGATGATGTATTGAACCTACTTATTTCCTGATGAGAGGGTTAACGAGGCTGGGGAAGGACCAGAGGAGGGAAAAACCAGCCCAGTCTACTCCCTGCCCCTCCCCTGGACACCCACTTTGACCAGGTCATTTAGTTCGCAGAGCTTTGTTGAGAACACACTGCGTTGCAGGCCCCGCGGTACCAGGGAACGTACTATCAAATCAGGGGCAGAGGCAGGAAGTGAGGCAGACAATCACGGGGCACCCAGTGGACAGAAAGGAAACAGAGCCGTGGTCTGCAGGGTCAGAGGAGGCCTTCTGGAAGAAGTGAGGAGAGGAAAGGGAGAGCATCTCCGGCAGGAGGCTCAGCGTGTGGGAGGGCCGGGAGGAGCCAGAGGCCAGGGCAGGCCCTGAGCAGAGGCACTGAGCGGGGTTCCAGCAGGCTGCAGTGTGGAGGAAGTGGCTGGGGGGGGTGGCACTGGAGAAGGCAGCGGAGGCTGAGGCAGGCAGCCTGTGAGCGTCAGCAAGGAGCCCGGACTTCAGCCTAGAGGAAGGGAAGCTTTCGAGGGTCTGAAGCAGGGGAGAGGCCTGATCCAGTTGGGTGACCTCATTAAGGGACACTCTGGCCACCATGTGCTGTCACTGCCAGGTGTCGGGCGTGGGGGCAAGCAGGGGGATGGGTGGAGGAGTTAGCGGACAGGCTGGGACTCCATGGCCTGGACGTGGGGGTGAGTGAGGCACGCAGATGACACACCTCCTTCAGATGAGCCCCCCGACTCCGAGGGTCTTCACCACCACTCAGCTTTGGACCATCATTCCCATTTGTCACATTAAGAAACCGAGAGGTCTGGTGACTTGCCCAGGGTACCAATACCATCTCTCCCCACCGCCATGCCCACAAGAGAGGCTCCGGGAACAGGGAAGACCCAGAGAAGCAGCAGACTTGGGCAGGCTGGGAGATGCTCCTCAGCCAGCTTTGCAGAGGAGAGGAAAAGGGGCTTGGGTCTGAGCAGCAGATGATTTCCCTGGTGTATGTACTCTCACCTTGTCCGATTTCAGGCAGCTAACATGAAGTCACTGAGCACAGAGTTTGGGTAGTATTTCCACCTGACACATGCAACAGATGTGACTAACCTCCAGAGCGTGGGTAATAGTAACAGGTAGTAAAATAATGAGGAACAGAAGAGTTTTGAGTATTTATTACCGTCGTTTTTAAGATCATTTACTGAATTACAAGTTTATATAATTTAGTATTTCATAATGGCTGTGTTTAATAACCAGCTCGCAAAATTCCTGACGATCCAACAATCCGCCCCAGCCTCCCACTGCTGGGAGGTCTCCACAGGGGAGGAGAGCTCCCACCGTCGAGATGCAAGGGGCAGTTCCAGGTAAATTGTGTGAAACTATGAGCCCCTCCGTCCCCACTCAGGTGATCTTTTGGTGCCTCAACGAAGAGTCGGATTTCGAAGCAGCCTACGGCCTGGGGGCCACCGGCGTCATAACTGATTACCCTACAATCCTGAGGCGCTACCTGGACAACCGCGGAGGAGCTGCTCGGGTCTTCTGAAAGCCCGGAGGCCCTCACCCTCTCCTCTATGTCTCTTCCCCAATAAATATCTTCTTTTGAGTCACATCTTGGTGTCTGGGGGACACGGGTGGGAGGAGATCCTAGCCTACTGCAAAGATGGCAACTGAGGGCAGCAGAGGCCAGCCTGGGGCCAGAGTTTGGGGCCCTAAGCAGCCTGACCCACTGGTTCCGCTACATTCCAGACCCAGAGTAGTGCCACACCCCATGCCATCCTGGCCTCCACTCTCCTCAGGAATGTCCCTTGCAGCAAGGAGCAAGGCCTCCTGCCCCTTCAGAGCCACAGGTTCCATTCTCCTGAGGCCATGAAGAGCGCCAGGCACACAGCCAGGGACTTCATCTGGCCCTGTGGGCTGCAGAGGCTGAGTCCTCGGTGCCCATCTGCTGCCCCAGATCTAAGCCAGAAGCTCCCCCAAACTCCTCAGCCCTCTCCAGACCTAGTACCTTACTTACTGACCAAATCGCATTTTACCAGCATTTGCTGACCACTCTAGGCCAGGCTGCATCCTGCGGGCACCGCAGACAATAAGACGAGCCTAGTAGGGTAGAAGCCTGTGTAAACTAACCGTGCCTGCAGAGGCAAGGGCATCAAAGGAGGCTGCCTTTGAAGAGGTGATGCTCAACAGTAGGAACCGGCTTGTTCCGAGGCTTTGGCTCCCAGAGGCCTAACGCGGTTGGGTACCGTTAGCTCTTCTGTGCCAAGAGCCTTTCCCTGATGCCTTTTGCCAGTGCAAAGACCGTGGAATCCGACCAAAGTGAATCCCGACTTTGCCTCTTCCCAGCTGGATAACCTCTCCTCGGGAGAGCTGCTGGACCTCTTTGACCTCTGCTCCCCCGTAAAATGGGAACAATAGCAAAAGCCGCCTCATAGGATTGCTGCGGGGATTAAGAGTGGGGCACGGGCGGTGGTTGAACGCGATAATCATGACTCTTATTTCCCCGGGAGCGTGCGTCCAGGCACCATCCCCCTCCTAACCCCGCGCCAGGTCTGGCACCGCAGAGCCGGGCCCCTTCGGGGACGGCGGGAGGCCAGACGCGCGACGGGCCCCGGGCCCGCGGGGCCGGCGGGCTGGGTTGCGGCCGCAGCCGCATTTCCGGGCCGGCCGGAGCGGGGAGCAGGGGGAAGGGCAGCCCGGGCCTGCGCTGGCCGCTGTGTGACGCGCCCCCTCATTTGCATGCGGCGCGCCGATTGGCCACGGCGACCGCCGGGACCGGAGGCCGGCCCCCTCCCCCTCCCGCCGCAGCGGCGGCAGCAGCTGGTCTCGGTGTAAACAAGTCGCGGCGGCTGCGAACCCGGGCCGGGGGGGACGGCGCCCACCAGGAGCGCCCCCCACTCCCAGGCCAGGCCACCCCGGCGGACCCGGCCCCCGCGCGCCCAGGCGAGGTGAGGCCCGCATCGTCAGGGCTGCGCGTCGCCCCGCGCCCCCGCCCCGCCGGCGAGGACTGCCCCCTTCCCCCGGCGCCCGCCCCCCACCCCCGCGCCCCACGTGAGCCCCGGGGTCTCAGGTAAGGCTCCGCGATGCAGGTAAGAGCCCCTCTGCACAGACAAGGCCTCGGCGCCCCCCCAGGTAAGAGCCCCTCCCCTCCTAGGTGACCCTCCAGAGGCATGAGGGCCTCTGCCTTCTCCAGGTGAGGAACCCTCTCCCCAGGTGAACTCCCTGTACCTCAAGTGGAGCCGCGTTCCCCCCAGCCCCGCCCTTGGCAGTTCACCTGAGGACCATCCAGTTCCTAATTCCTCCATACTTCCCCCTAAACCAGAACTGACAGCTCATCCACTCTAAAACCCCTTCCTCCAGCTTCAGTAGCCAGGTCAGCAGGGGTGAGGCCGGAAGTGGATGGGTGACTCACCTCAGGCTCCTCCAAGCCTCAGTTTCCCCATGATGCAACGTGAGGCCTCCTCAGTGAGTCAAAACTGAGCTGGCTTTGGCCCCTGGAGAAGCTGGTGGCTCTGGGGAGAAGAGACAGCAGCCAAGTGTGACAGAGTCCCCATGGCCCTGGGTGTGCCCGCATGTATGTGGCCCGGGGCCTGACAGCCCGCTCACTCCCTCCCTGGCAGGCACTGGGCTCCCTCTGCTCCCCGTGGGCTGCTCCCCGCGTGGGGCCACTGCCCCCGGCCCCCGCCATGGTGCGGATTTCAAAGCCCAAGACGTTTCAGGCCTACTTGGATGATTGTCACCGGAGGTACAGCTGTGCCCACTGCCGCGCTCACCTGGCCAACCACGACGACCTCATCTCCAAGGTAACCAGGTCATGGTGGGACTGGAATGAGAGGCTGGAAGGGCTGCCTGGCAACTCTCCACCAACAGCCCTGACTCCCTTCCTTTCTCCCTTCCACCCTTTAGTCCTTCCAGGGCAGTCAGGGGCGTGCCTACCTCTTCAACTCTGTGTGAGTATTCGGTCCCCCTTCTTTCTTTCCCTGATCTCCGTTGTGACCTGTAACCCCTGGCTTCATGCTGAGACTCCCAGAGTCCCCTGATTCACGTTGGAAGATGTGATGGCCCTTCTCTTGGATGCTAAGGACAGACACAGTTGGATACAAGCTAGAGGGGGGCTTTGTGATGGCAGGACCCTCCCTGGGACTGCCCCCCATGTCCCCGCAGGGTGAACGTGGGCTGCGGGCCAGCCGAGGAGCGGGTGCTGCTGACAGGCCTCCATGCTGTCGCTGACATCCACTGCGAGAACTGCAAGACGACTTTGGGCTGGAAATATGTGAGTCTGTAACCTCTGATCCCAGGCTACCCTTTGACCCAACCTCACATCACCTCCTCCTCACAAGGAGTCATGTGGTCATCTTTCAGAGTGCACAGGCCCAGCTCCCACAAGTCAGACTGTCTTTTCATCCCCTGGCCATGCTGTCTTCTGTCACATCCTGCAAGGGCTTCCAGAACTTTTCTCTCCACCCATCGCTCTCCTCACAGACACATGCATCCCCATCTTAGAGATGAGGCCACCATCAGAATGACCATTTATTGAGGGCTTATGGGCCATGCACTGTTTGTGTGTGCTTGGCACACATTATCTCATTTCGTCGTTACAACAATCCTGTGGGTAGAATCTATTATTAACTCCACTTCACAGAAGAAAAGAAGGCCCAGAGATGTTAGGTAACTTTCCCAAGGTCACACAACTGTAAGGAACAGCATAGGGACCAGAATCCTGGTTGTGTGTTTTGTTTGTTTTTAACTCCACATCCTTGACGGCCAGCTTCCACTGCCATTCAGAGGTTCAGAGAAGTTGCCGAAGACCCCACAGCAACATGGAGCTTGGGTCCATGAGCCTCCTTTTCACTGCCCTCATTGCCACAGCTGCTGTCCAGGGTCTGATTTCACTACCCTGAGTCTCATTTCCTTATCAGGCAGTGGAGGAGAAAGCCACCACCTGGCACCCAAAATTGTTACGGCGATCAGATTAGATGCGGCAAGAGGAGATGCTCTTGGGAAACGGCAAGGGCCAGGACTCCTCGGGCATCACTTGCAACTGTGGTGCCTCTGTGGGGTGGATGCCCCAGGCCGGCTGCCCTAACCCGAGTTCACCCTTGGCCTTGCCACAGATTTGCTCTGTGTCCGCAGATGGGTGGCTCAACCTCTCTGGACCTCTGTCAAATAAAGAGATGGCCTGATCCAGAGGTCAAAAACTCAAGTGCTTGCAGGGCCAAGATCCTAAGGGTCTGCAAGAGGGGCAACATAGCTCTGGGGAGGGAGGGGGCAGTCTGTGGCAAACTGGAATGAGCCTGGCCCACCTATAGTTTGGTATTTTAAAGTTATTTTTACTAAACTCTCTGCTGGCCAAACAAAACACATTGCATAGGTCAAAGCTGGTCTTTAGCTACCAGTCTGTAATCCCTGGATCTTTTAGAAACTTCCATACCCTCTCTGTTGGAGCCAACATTAGTACTTAAAAAGTACCAGTAATTCAGAGAGTTCGGTCTGTCCCATTAGTGAGAAACTTGGCTCTGTCATTTACCAGCTCTGTGTCTTGTGGCCAGGTGGTCGGGCTTCTCTGCACAGTTTCGTTATATGTAAAAGGGGGCCAGTCATACCTGCTCCCAACCCCGATCCCTTTTGGTAAAGCCTTTGCTCCAGGGATGATGTCTTCTCCCCTCTTTTCAGGAACAGGCCTTCGAGAGCAGCCAGAAGTACAAAGAGGGGAAGTACATCATTGAACTCAACCACATGATCAAAGACAACGGCTGGGACTGACCCCTGCTCCTGCCGCATGTGGCTCGAGCCCGGCCTGGCCGCCAGGGGGCGCCACTGGCTTCCCTCCACGAGAAGGGAGCTCTGGACCCTCAGGGCCCCTGCAGAGGAAGGATCCAGCTCCTGTACATATATTTTATTGCATGCACTGTGACCTTGGGGGGAGATCAGAAGGTGGACGACACCCCCGCACCTCCCTGCGATCTGGCTGGCTTGGATCTCGTTTTTAACCCCTTCCTGCCCCACCTGCCCTATAGATATGGCCCGTGTGCTGCTCCCCTGGCCCCGGTGCGCCGTCTGCCCTGTGAACTCCTCCCACCGGGCCCCTCTTACCCCACGCGTGTCTGCTCCCCTCGTTCTGTAGCGTTTGTACATAATAAAACAATGGAGTGGAGACAGCCCCAGGCTCACGCGGAATCCGGGAAAGGGGGACTCAAATGCAGATTCCTGCCTCTGTAGACCTGTTCTTTTCTGGGCCCCACAGGCCATGGGGTAGGCACTGCGGTCAAAGCCGGGAGTCTGCGCGCCGGGGGCTCAGCCCTGAGACCCAGGACCGATCTCACTGGCCATGGAGCTTCCCGACCCCACTCTGCCCGCCTAGGCCTTGACCTCGGCTGATGTGCGCCGTCTCAGCTTTAGCGTTTTGCCGCCGCCTAGAGGCAAGCTCTCCGCGCCGCCGGTTTCACCGCCCCTCTCGTCGCGACTACAATTTCCAGCGGCCCCAGCGGCAACTGTCAGTCTCCTTCACCCCGAGTCTCGGCGCTGGGCCTGCTGGGAAATGTAGTTCCGAGGGTTCCCCAGCGCGGGACCTTCTGGGAAACTCCGGCGCCGGCCGTCAGAGACTTGTCTGAACTGTGCGTGCTTCTGCACTTTGGAGACTCTGCGGAGGGTGGAGGTTTTGCAGAATGGGAAGCAGGAAGGAAGGACTTCAGGGTTCGGGCCTCGGCTGCCGACTCCTCGAGGTCCCCAGTGCCCCGCGTAACAATAAGCTCAGGCCGAGTCCCTCCAGCCCTGCTCTTTCCCTCCAGTCATGCTTCATCCCTCCAAGCCCTGGCCTCCAAGTGAAGGGGGGTGGGGGTACCTGCTAGAAAAGGCTGGGGCGCCAAGGTCTGCCCCAGGACTCTAGGCTCCATCCCAGGGTCTAGGCCCCGCCCCTGAGTAGCTTATCCCTAGCCGGGGCTCCCCCCGTGGGAACGGGGACCAGCTGGCCGGAAGCGCCAAACTGCGTCCCTGTCGAGCCCCCGGGGATCAATCAGGCCGAGGAGTTAATTATGTAATGAGGGGGCAGGGGGTCGGAGCTAATGAAGCCTGGGGTGGGGGGGGGAGAAGGGGAGGGTACCCAGGTATCCGGCCCCCTCTTGGACCCCTTCCAGGCCCCAGGGGTCTCCACCCCAGCCCAACTCCAGGGCCCCAAATAGGGGAGGGGCTGTGATCCTGGGTCGGGAAGGGGCTGAGCTGTGAGCTATAAAGGGGGCATCTCTCAGCACCGGGGGACTGACTCTAGGCAGCGTGACCTGAGGCCAGACAGGACTACTCCATCCATGTACCATCCACGAGAGTTGTACTCCTCCCTGGGGACAGGCTACCGCCTTGGGCCCCCCCAGCCGGGGACAGATTCCAGCTTCCCGCCTGCCCTGGCAGAGGGCTACCGCTACCCTGGTGAGCATGGGGACCAGCTCCTGTGTAGGGACCGTGGGGGGCTGTGGCCCTCTGCTGGCTCCTCATTCTGCCCCCATCTTCAGATCTGGACACTCCCAAGTTGGATTGCTTCCTCTCCGGGATTGAGGCTGCTCCCTGCACCCTGGCTGCTCCCCCACCCCTGCCCCCGCTGCCCCCAGCCCTGGGCACTGAGCCGGCCCCCCCAGCCCCAGAGGCCCTTCACTCGCTCCCTGGAGTCAGCCTGAGCCTGGAGAACCGGGAGCTGTGGAAAGAGTTCAACTCTGTGGGAACAGAGATGATCATCACCAAAGCTGGGAGGTGAGGGGCTGGGCCAGGGTCAAAGGGCCCAGTGTGTTCCTGGTGGGGGTCTTTTGGGAAAGGCAGAGTTCCTGGTGATGGGGCTAGGTTTGGGGGTTGCTAGAGGGTCTAGAGCTCTGCCTAAGTTCAGGGTGCGAGTGTGGCCTGGGTCAAGGGCTACTCTAAGGCTGGATCAGGGGTCATTCGGTGGCAAGGGCCAAGGGTCAGTCTGTGGAATCTGTAGCTGGTTTAAGGACCAACCTATAGCAAGGGCCCTAGGTCATTCTGGGTCTGGGTCAGAAAGTCTGGCTGGGTTATAGGTTCATTTGTGGCCCAGACCGGGGATCAGCCTGCGGCTGGAGCCAGCGTTCAGACTATGACTAGGGTCAAGGGCCAGCCAGTGACCAGCATTCAGGGAAATCTGGTCGGGATCAGGGTCAGTATGTGACTAGGTCCGGAGTCACCCTGGAGGCAGGGATGTGGCCAATGTGTGGCCCGTGTCTTTCTAGGCCGGAAGCTCGGGCCCGAGCATGCTAAGTCCTCTGCCTCACTGCAGGCAGGACATTTTTTTCCCGAAGCAGGTTTCGCCAGCGGTGTAAACTCTGATGCTGGAGATTAGGTGAGGAGACCAGAGTGGGGAGCAGCAGACTCCTGGCAAGATTTTAGGGACAGAAGTGTGTCGCCACCAATTCTGCGGTGGAGTTGGGGGGGCTAAGGAGTCAGGGGTCCGGGCTCTGCTCCTAATCCGCTGTGTGACCCTGGTCAGATCTCCTGTCTGTCCTGTTTCCCGTGTGTAAAATGGGATGAGACAAGCCTCCAGCTCGAAGACCCTGCCCTCTGAATTCGAATTCCACCTCCCTGGATGTTTCTCTGACAAAGCTGGGTGAGCCCGCGGGGGCCGTGGCCCCTGCCGGCGCTGTGCCCACTCCTGGCCAGTGGGTAGCGCCAGGCCTCTCCCATCCCCTCCCCTGTCCAGGCGCATGTTCCCTGCTTGTCGAGTATCAGTCACTGGCCTGGACCCCGAGGCCCGCTACCTGTTTCTTCTGGATGTGGTTCCAGTGGATGGGGCTCGCTACCGTTGGCAGGGCCGGCGCTGGGAGCCCAGCGGCAAGGCGGAGCCCCGCCTGCCTGACCGCGTCTACATTCACCCCGACTCTCCTGCCACGGGCGCCCACTGGATGCGGCAGCCTGTGTCTTTCCACCGTGTCAAGCTCACCAACAGCACCCTGGACCCCCACGGCCATGTGAGGCCCCGGCCGGCAGGGAGGACAGGCTGAGGGGTGGGGGTGGGGCCCCAGGCAGGGAGTCAGCTCGGTCCTTCTCTCCCAGCTGATCTTGCACTCCATGCACAAGTACCAGCCCCGCATACACCTGGTGCGGGCAGCCCAGCTCTGCAGCCAGCACTGGGGCGGCGTCGCCTCCTTCCGCTTCCCTGAGACCACGTTCATCTCTGTGACAGCCTACCAGAACCCGCGGGTAAGTGACCCCGCTTGGGGGCGGCGGTGGGCCCTGCCCCCGGGGCCACGGGAGCTTTGACCCTGGATGTGTGTGTCCCCAGATCACACAATTGAAGATCGCAGCCAATCCCTTTGCCAAGGGCTTCCGGGAGAATGGCAGAAACTGTAAGAGGTGGGCATTGTTCATTCATTCCCTCGTTCATTCAGCAAATGTTTGTGAGCTGACCGCGGTGTGCCAGGAACACAGTGGTAAGTAAAGACGTTTATTCACTCGTTCCTTCCTATTTGGCACCTGCTGTGTGCCAGGCCCAGTTCTAGGCGCCGGAGATCCATCAGTGAACAAAACCAAAGCCCCTGCCCTGACGGGACTGATACTCGAGGGGACAGAGTAGGCAAGTAGACAGAAATAAGTAAAATATAGTATGTTAGGGATAAGTTCTGAAGAGAAAAGAAATAAAGGAAGGAAGGACGATAGGAAGGATCGGAGTGAGGTATGTATTAGATTAGAGGCCTGGACAAGTCCTGAAGGGACGTATAGTGGGTATCTGAGGAAAAGCGGGGCAAAGAAGCGGGAACAGCCTACGCAAGGGCCCTGAGGGAGGATGGCGCCTGTGGTGTGCCTGGAGGGCAAGCTTGGGCAAGTCAGAGGCGAAGGGAAGCCACGTCATGTTGGACTGTAAAGCTTTATTGGGGACTCTGGCTCCCTCAAGGCGTGTACAGCCAGGCAGCCATTAATCAAAGGGTCACCCGAACAAATGTAAACTGTGGACAGATGTCATGAGGGAGGTTGTGTCGTGCTGTGGGAGGTCCGGAGGGCTTCCTTGAGGAAGTGAGACAAGAATGGGAACTGAGACGAGGATGAGCTAAACAGGGGAGCAGGGGCAGACAGAAGAGGATTCCCGAGTCCGGCGGCAAGGTGGCTGATGATGGCTTGGCAAGCCAGGCGGGGTGAGCTGGGTTCAGAGCATGCCCTGGCCTTCTAGCGTGGGAAGCACTTTCCCAAATGCAATACATGCAATAGGAAAGCAGTGGAAAGTTTTAAGGGGGAAATTGAGCCCAGCTCCACTGCTTTCTAGTCACTTAATTCTCTGGCCTTCAGTTCCTTCTTCTGTAAAATGGGTATAATAATGGCACCTACCCGACAGGGTCCCTGGGAGGGTGAAATGCCTGGCAGCTGGCAAGTGCTATTATTACCATCATCATCACCGTCATCATCACCGTCACCATCATCATCATTGTCACTGTTCTCCAGGGAGCGAGATGCCCGTGTGAAGAGGAAACTGCGGGGCCCAGAGCCGGTAGCCGCAGAGGCCTATGGGAGTGGAGGTGAGCGTAGTCGCAGTAGTGACGGGGGCCAGTCCTCAGGTGCCAGTCCTCCTTAGCCCAGCCCGTCCCCTCTGTCTCCCCAGATGCACCAGGCGGTCCCTGCGATTCCACGCTGGGTGGGGATGTCCGCGAGCCGGATGCGGAGCAGGCCCCGGCCCCCCGCGAAGCTGCCCCGGCCCCAGCTCCTCCGTGTGGTGACTCCAGCGCCCAAGCCTACCTTCTGCACCCGGCGGCTTTTCATGGGGCCCCCAGTCACCTCCCAACCAGGCGAGTGGAACAAAGGCACAGAGCTGGGCTGTTCCAGGTCGGAGGCTCCCTCTCCCCTGTTCTGACACCTCTCTCGCCTTCAGGAACCCCAGCTTCCCCGAGGCTCCAGACTCGGTGCGTGCAGCCCCCTACTCGGCTGCGTTCCTGGAGCTGCAGCCCGGGCCGGGGGGCTCGGGATACCCGGCAGCCGCACCTGCAGCACCCTTCGCCTCGCACTTCCTCCAGGGGGGCCCCTTCCCCCTTGCCTACCCCGGCCCTGGGGCTTACCTGGATGTGGGCTCCAAACCAAGGTACTGAGCTCTCACGGGGCCCCTCGGCCGCCCTCCCTGTCTTCTTCCATCACAGGCCTCCGCTGCCCTTCCCCCAGGCCCGCGGCCCCATCACGCCCACCGGCCCCCTCCCCCACACCAAATGGCTGCCCGGGGCCTCCCCCACCACCCCACTTCACACTTGGATTTCACTCCCACCCACCCTGGCTTCAAAGCCCTGGCTGAGCTGCTGGGAGTCCCGCTGGGGCCAGCTTCCCCTTGCAGGCTCTCACCTCCGTGTGAATGCAGGGAGGCTCTGCCTGGCCAAATGGGGCCACTGCCCAGCACTCCCACCTCCTGGGCCTCACCCTCCGGCTCCGCAAGTTCTACCCCCTCGCCCCAGTGCAGGCCACACCAGTCTGTTCTCGGGACCAGAGTATTTTTGTTAATAAAACTCAAAAAGATCTCAGTCCTCTAGAAGCGTCGGTTAATGCTGCTTAGCCCTGGGCGGGGCGGGGCCAGCGAAGGTTTTGTGGGGAGACCTGGGCCCTGATTTCGACTTGCCACTCTCCAACTGCTTGACCTCGTGCAGGTAAATCAACGGCTCTGGGGCTACTTCCTTTTCAGGGAAATGGGGAAATCCGAATGTCCTGACACTCACTTGTTTTGAGAATTAAATAAGGCTGCTTCTGAGAACCCAGCCCTCTACCTAGCACGTGGCAAGTCTTCTGGGAACAGTCGCTGTCACTGAATATAGACCAGGAGGCTCCAGGGCAGTCAAGGTGCTCTGCGCACCCCCAAGTGCCAGGCCGGCGTCGCTGCTCGTTACCAATCAAGTCTGACCCAAACCCAAAGACCATTTTTCTCCTTTTATTAGAATTTTTTTTTCTCTCAAAATTTTTTATCTAAAAACAAACAAACAAAAAAAAAAGGAAAAAAAAAACCAAAAAATTATTGGAAACTCCATGGTTCAAGTGGGGAGAAAGGAGAGGAGCAGGGAGCTGACGCTCCGAGCCTCTCCAGAGAAAGTCCTCACCCTCGCAGTGCCCTCTCTGGGGGGAGAGCAGAGCCGAGACAGCCCCCCACCCCGGATGCCCAGCCTCGGTAGGGAGACGAGAGCAGAGTCACAGTGGTCCGAGGGCCAGAGAGGCTGGAGGGGCAGGGGCTGGAGGGATCACAGGAAGTAATCGGCCACGGGCTTCTTGGAGGGGATGCCCCGGGTCTCCTGGGGAGCAGCCTCGAAGATGATGAAATCTTTCTGGAGATGCTCATCCAGCTCCAAGATGGCTGCCACGTTCCCACAGCTGCGAGCGGGAGGGCGGCGTCAGAGGAGTGGGTCAGCAGGGCTCCCCGCCCCCACCTCGGCCTCCGGGCCCGGGCAGCTCACCGGTAGCAATAGTTGGGTGCCGACCACACAGTGAGCACAGTCTCATTGAAGTGCCACTTGTAACCTTCCATCACCAGTTGGTGGGCGCGGCAGATCATGTCAATGTCGTTGGCCGCATTGAACTGGGCCACCACGTCACTGCCGAACAGGTAGCCAGCCCCGCGGGGGCTCACGCCCCAGCCTGTTGTGTCTGAGGCAAAGGAAGGTAGGGATCGGGGGGGGGGGGGGAAGGGTGTCCTCAAGGCTTCTCTGGTGCCCACTGCCCTTCGAAAGAGAACACCCCATCCCTTTCTCCCAGTCAGGGCCTGAGTGTGTTCTGGGGGATCCTGGAGACAGGACAACAGATGCTGGAGCAGAGAAGCTCCAAGGAAGGAAGCATTTTCTGAGAGCTGGAGCTGCCCCATCATCAGAGTGACCATGTGATTTACTGGCCAAACAGGTGTACCCGAAAGTGAAAGGAAGCGCTGATCATGACCCCGTGGGTCCAGCAGGTGTGAAGAGGGCTGTCCCGGCCACCCTGGGAGGGGCGGCCAGGCAGCCGGGCAGGGCAGTGACCGAGCAGAGGCTGTGTTATCACGGAAGGAGCTCTGGACGGGTATTTGGGAGACTCGGCTTTCAATCCCGGCTCTGCTCCAGACGAGCTGGGGAACCCCACAAGAGGAGGGATCCTCATGGGGCCAGCATTCTGGGAGTCTACCCTCTGCAGAAGGCCCTTCTCATCGAGGGCACAGATGGTTTCGTCCCAAGCAAGCCTCTGAGCGATGATACACACGCCCAACCCCTCTCTGAGCTCAACGCACCTCCTCACCGAGGGTGCCGGTGGAGACCAGCCCCGCTCTGCTCTTCCCCACCGCCTGGCCCGACTGTCCCTTCCACACTTTAACCTTTAACTGTCCTTTTACCACAGAAGCCCCTCAGTGTCCTGCCAAATGAAGGGGAGAGCCCGCCTGCCCCTGCCCGCCCTCACCTTCGGGGTCAGACCAGAGCAGGTCACACATGGGCCCATCATGGGGCACCTCTTGCTTTCGGTCAATCGTCCGGATCTGGTCCAGGGTCTGGATAGAGGGGGAGAGGCCCCCGTGCACGCAGAAGATCTACAGGGAGACAAGAAAGGAGCGAAGGCAAGCTGGGCGCCGCGCCTCTGCCACGCGTCCCGTCCCCGCGGGCCCGGCGGCCGGCCTACCTTGCCATCGATGATGGCCGACAGGCTGAGGTAGTCAAAGATCTCAGTGCAGTAACGCCACACAGTCACCGAGCCGTACTTGCGCAGACACTCGTCGTAGAAGCCGTAGACCTGGGTGATCTGGCGGCTCTCGTGGTTGCCCCGGATCAGGGTGATGCGGTCAGGATAGCGGACCTGCGGGCAGCCCCCCACGCGGGGCTGGGCTCTGCGCTCTGTCCCTCTCTCGTCACCTCACCCACCCCTCCCAGACCTCCTCACTGGTGTCAGCCCCACCCCCGCCCCGAATCCTGCTGCATCCAGCGCGCGGGCCCACGTCCCTCCTCCGGGGGATTTGAGGCTGACCCCTCTCCATCAACCACGAACTTACTGGCTCCTCTTTCACCACTAAGTCCTTCCCCAGACCCCCAGGCGCCTTGTCATCTCGCCCACCAATGGATACTGGACCTAGGCGAACTCAATGCCCTGCCACTTTCTGAACATGGGGTGGGGGGCTTTCTTCCCTCCCCTCCCACGCACAGGGGGCCCATCAGACGCCCCTGAGCCGAGGAGAGCGGCTCTGCCTGCCCCCTGGCAAGTTGCACCCCAGCCACACAGCTCGGAGCTGGAGGCGGATGGGGCAGGAGAGCGGGCAGAAAGGACACAGACAGGTCAGGTCTGATGACCCAGCTGTGGGCACCCGAAGCCGGGTTCCCACCTTAAGTGCCAGCAGCAGGAGGAACGTTTCGACGCTGTAGAAACCGCGATCCACAAAGTCCCCCATGAAGAGGTAGTTGGTCTCAGGGACGTCGCCACCCACCTGCGGGGGGGGGAGAAGATTCTGCTTGGTCCCAAAATGTCCCTTACCATGGCAGCCCGTTTGCCAGTCAAGTGGCGGCCCTTCTTTCGGAGGGCCCGCCTAACTACAGGCCTCTCACCCACACTCCACGCACCAAGTTCAAAGCTTCCATTCTCAGTGAGAGGGGCCTTCCAGTCAGCCCCCAGGTCCCCTGTCCCCGAGTCTCCGCACACTTACTCTAAACAGCTCCTTGAGATCATAGAATTGCCCATGGATGTCGCCGCACACCTGGGAAGTGAGGAGAGGTGGGTCGGAACTCATGCAGTCTGAGAGCTCTGCTCCCAGGGACCAGCCTTCACAACACCCACTGCTTCAGGAGCTCCTTACCACTCCTGGCCGAGTCTCTACTTCTCAGGGCCAAAAATCTACTCTCCTACCCCGACTTCGTCTGGTCTGGAATCACACCCCATCCCACACAGAGTGCCAACTATTCTGGGGGGGTGAGCTAGAGCCAGGTCTTTCCAGCTAGACCTGTAGCTTCTGGAGGACCTGGCCCCTCCTCTCCCTGTTCCCCCCAAAGAACCCAGAAGAAAGCTACTAATAACAGAATACACAGGAACGTGTGGAGTAGAACCACTCACCATATTAAGAGGCCTTCTGCTCTGGCCAAGAGCATCCCCCCAACAAATCAAAAGAGCCTTCCCATAACATCCGTTTCATATAGCAAGGCTCCCTTGAAGCTGGGAGAGGGAGCAGATACACGGGGCTTTCTGGGCTCTCAGGGATGAGGGGGAGACCTTGGCAGCCCCCAAGATTAAGGGGAATGCCCACGTGCCTAAAAGCCCAAGCTAGGCTCTGATAGGACAGACGGTACTCACTGTGACCGGCGAGTCCACCCTCTGTACGTTGCTCTCCTCTACCAAGATCTCTCTGGAGACAGGAGAAGACCAGGGTCACCACAGCCAGGCCAGCCCAGCCCAATTCCACATCTTTTTGAGGGGAGGATATGAGGTAGCCCTTGAACCTCTAGGGGGCAAGAGTGAGGTGTGCAAGATCCCCAGGATGGGCTGACGGGGCTTCCCCAAGGCCAACAGGCCAGAGCCCCAACTCTAACTGCATTCAAAGCCCTTCCAAGGAGGCAGTGGCCTTCCAAGCCTTGACCCTCCCTGCTGCCCTCTGTCACACATCCAGGGCTCATTCCAGAAAACAGACCTCCTCTCCGCACAGAGCCCTCGGCTCACGCTGCTCCCTCGGCCTGGAGCGCTCTGAGACCGTGTCCCCCGTTGAGCTTACAGTCCCTCTGCCCATCACGGAGGCCTCGCCCAGACCGTCCAAAGGCACCCAGTCATCAGACACACCGTCAAAGTGATGCACTGTGCTTTTTCCTTATTTAGAGGGAGTGACAACTTTGTTCTTTCATTTCTCCCTGCAGCGGAGTCTATTACTACTTGAGGGTACGTGACATAAAACCACTTGGTCAATTACAGACAGTCAATGGAAGAGGTGCCACGCTTCCAGATTTCGACCTTGATGACAGCAGCAGTGACAACTCCAGTTCACGCCGTGCCCCGGGACCGTAGTAAGAGCTTTGCACCGATGACACAACTGAAGAGCCAACCCCAAAGGCAGGCACTGTGACGCCGCCTACTGCTCAGATGAATAAACTGGCCGCAGTCCTACCGGGGAGACTTGAACCAGGAGGCCTGGCTCCAGGGTCTGGCGCCTTTATCAAGGTGCTCTGGTGTGGGAGGGCCCTGGGCACTCGCCTACCTTTTTCTGCCAGCCTCCTGCTTGGAGACTAGGAGCTCCCTGAGCTCAGAGAACTCGTGGTTTTACCTATGTCCCTGAGAGTACTCTCTCTGACAAAGGCTGGAGGGAAGTGTGCTTGCTTGGCTTTGTGGGAATGGGAAGAGGCCCTGGCAGGGGTCTGAGGGACCATCAGCAACCAGGCCCTCCCATAGGGACTGCCTCTTGTGTCCTACATCCTTCCACATCAACTGCTTGTGATGATCTTCCCAGCTGACCCAGGGAGGTTCTTTTCATCCTCATCTGACAGAGAAACCGAAGTTTAGAGAAAAAAAGGGCAGGATCAAGGTCACAAAGCTGGAGAGTGAAAGAAGTGGAACTCAGGAGCCCAATCCCCTAAGAATTCGTGCCGGCCTCACCCACAGATTCCGGGTCTAACGCTCCCCACCCAGTGCAGGCAGGGCCCAGCAGGGTCTGGGAACAAGGGCCAGCCTCCGACCCCAGCTCTGTCACTCGCAGCACATCATCCGCACTCTCAGGGCTCACACCTGCCCACCTTTACTTCCGCCAACAAATGCCACCTTTAGGAAGTGCCTGCCAAAGTCCCAGTCCCTGTCCCTACATATGCAGAATCCCATTTGAGCTCCATAATAACATCAAAGTCTTGGAGAGCTAAAGTGACTTGACCAGGGTTACATTGTTTATAGATGACAAAGCTAGAATTCATAGTGAAGACGACCTGATTCAAACCCCCCACTCTGAGGCGCCTGGGTGGCTCAGTTGGTTAAGCGTCTGCCTTCAGCTCAAGTCATGATCTCAGGGTCCTGGGATCGAGCCCCACATTGGGCTCCCTGCTCTGCAGGGAGTCTGCTTCTCCCTCTCCCCCTGCTCGTGTTCTGTTTCACTCTCTCAAATAAATAAATAAAATCTTTAAAAACAAAAAACAAATCCTCTGTTCTCTTACTATACTGATATATATAGAGAGAGCGGCGACCAGCTCTCTAGATGCAAGCACTAGCTACCATCACCACCAAATCAATTCAGGCCCTCGGGGCAGGATGAGTCTTACAGGAAAAAAAAACGGTGCCAAGCAACAATTGGTTTAAGTTCCTAAAAATGCCACTCAAAACCGAGAGAACAGGGATGACTAAAAACACCTTGGGGCTGGTCCAGTCAGGGAAATTTTCTTTAGCTGGCAAAACACAGAGTCACAGACACGCATTTAAAAACGAGGCCTTGCCTGTTCGTCAAACAGGCCTTGTCTGGCCGCTGTGGGTCTGTCTGAGGTAAAGCCAAGCAAGAGGCTGAAAGCCACAAGTTCAGAACCCAGCTCTGCCACTTTCTCTCTGGGTGACCTCAGTCAAGTCAAGAGGCCTCTAGGAGTCATGCTAAAGGGAGCGAATAGTTCCAACCTCACAAGATTGCTGTGGAGAAGACAGAAGTTGCTTGTCAGTACGAGGCCTGTTGTATAACAGTGGGCCTGTTGTTCAGCAAATGTACGGTCGTTCTGCTGGCTCTTTCCTCATAATCTCCAGCGTGGTGCAAGCCGCAAACAGTACCTCGGGGGAGGCAGGTAAGTGGTCTCCTCACCGGTGCCCACACATCTCAGAGCCTCTACTCCTGCTCTCATCCTACTGGGAATGTCCTTCCTCCCTGGCCCTGCTCCCATCAGCTCTCCAAATTAGTTCCATCTTTCAAGGCCATCTTCTCTTAGAAGCCTTCTCTGGTGACATCAGTCCTTATCGGCAATGCCCTCTTCCTACACAGTCCTAACAGTAACACCTAAAGACTGCTGAGCACTTCCGTTGTACCAAGGCGCTATGCTAAGCTCATCCCAAGCACCAACTTACTGGTTCTTCACCATCATCGTCTTAAAAACTATTATTCCCACTTTACAAATGAAGACACCGTGCAGAGACCTCGAGATCACCAACACAGCCAGTAAGTGGCAGGGCTCACATTCCAACCTAGAATCATCACATTCCAAAGCCTGAGCTCTTAACCACCACATCATCCTACTTCCCATGGGCCTCCCTTCAGTCAGATTTAATTCTACTCTGGCTTATTTGCTACCATTTCACCCTGAACACGAGGCGATCCAACTGCACCATCTTGCATTAAGGCCTGAAGAGAGACAGGACATGGAGCGCTGGCTTCAGACTCCAACCCTTACTTGCTGGTTGACTCTGAACATAAGAGTCCTCACCTGCAAAATGGGGACACCACCACCCGCCTTTAGGGGTTGTTCTTAGAATTAAAAAGAATTTCATAAACTACAGAGTCTTTAGCTTTTCTGCCTTGAACTTCTGTGGACACTCCCTTTTATCATCTTATTCTTCAAGGCCTATCCCCAAAGTTCAGTTCCTCCAAGAAACCTCTGTTCCGCCGACAAGCAGGTGGTCTCCCTGAGCTTCCTAAGTACTTCTTATAACTCTCTAACGCCACTGAAAACACATCACCTAATACTTTTAAGTATCTTTCTCCAGGTCTGTCTTCTCCCAACAGGCTGGTTGCTCCTCGAGGGAAGTGGCCCTAGCCTGCTTCTCTCTGGGAAAGATTCCAGGATAAGCCAGGCCCCAAGTTCTCAGCGGGGTCTGCCCCAGGTCGGAACCCCTGGGCAGCGGGGCCACCCGGCTCACCTGGCCTTAGCGCACAGGGCCTTGACTTCGCTCTCTTTGATGAGCTCGCAGCGCCGCAGTTGCTCGATCTGCCGGTCCAGGTCGCTGATCTCCGCCATGGCCCACCCCCCCGGCGCGGGTCAGAGCCGGGGCCGTCGCCCCCTCCGCACCGCACAGGGGTCTCCTGAGAAAGGCGAAGACGAGCCCGTGGATCAGACTGTCCGTAGGGCGCGCCGGGGGTGGAGGTAGGGAGGCAACTCCATCCTGGAGCTGGCCCGGCCCCCCCACCCTCGCCTCCCGTCACATCGGCCCCGGGACCCCCAAAGTCCCACGGCCCTGGCCGCTCCCCGCTAACTCCCGTCGAACCCCGCGGTCCCGCGCTCGGGACGGTGGCCTAGAGGGGTCTCAGACTATTACCGCCGCCGCGACTCCGGCTCCCGCTCCCGAGCTCCCTGCCTTCCTCCTTCCCTACGCTTTGGGCCGCCGCCGCCGCCGCTTCTACTTCCGGCCCCGCCGCGGAAGCAAAGGGGGACCAGTTCCGCCGCGCGCCGGATGTGGCGTCATACACACCCTCCCCCTCCGGCGCCGCGCCCCTAGCCCCACCTCTCGAGCCTAAGAATGGAAATGAGCTATGGAACCGGATGTTGGCAGCTTGCGGGCGGGGGTGACCCGGGCCAGCGGGCCGGCGCTGCTCGGGCCGTTGGGCACCTCGGTCCGCTCCCCTCGGGTCTCAGTGAGGGAAGCAAGCTGAGCTGCGGCTCCGCTTGTAACTTCGTTGCACGCTTTGATTTTATGTTTGCGTCGGCCTCCCATTAGTCCCCGAGGGTCATCCCTGCGGCCCCAGTGCTTGGAACACGGCCGGGCACAGTAGGCATACCTAAGTATGTGTTCAATGGACGGAGGAATCCTGTCCAAATCTCTTTCCACGGCCCCGGAGAACTCTCTGCCATAGAGGACCTCTGAAGTGAGAGGCAGAAAGGAGGCCACCTTGCTCACACCTAGCTTACATCTCAGTCAACGTGACCTCCCTGATTCCAGAAGAGTCCCCGACATCCCTCAGTTGCTTCCTCTTGTCCGCCAAGTTGTATTCCTTTTTTTTAAGGAATCCGTTCTAGTTTCTCCACCTATCACTTAACACGTTCTGGAATTCACTCTTTTATAAAAGGTCCAAAGCCCCAAACTGACATTTAAGATGATGGTCTGTAAGCACACTTTGTGGTGTCTGAGCCTTTGCACAGGCTGCTCCCTTTTGAAAAGTCCTTTTTACTATCTTCTGTTGACCTTCCATTTTTATTTGCTTTACTTGGTTTCACAGAGAATTGAGGCTAGGCACAGAAGTGAGGCCAAAGTTTAGAGGAGCACTAAGAGTGGGTTTGGACAATGCAAGGAGTTTTAAGGACTCGGTCCTTTACTTCAATGCACAATGCAAATGTGCATTGAAGGAAAGGACCGAGTCCTTAAACTCCTAGAAGGTCCTAGTCAGTCAGTTCTATGAGCATCACTACAGGGATTCGGTTAAGTCCAGAGAGACCACAATAGTCAAGATTATTTTTTCTCTCTAGAGGTAAGCTCAGACAGGAAAGGGCCTCCTATCAGGAAATTCAGGAAATGGCAAGACTCACGAGGTCCCCGGTTATGACCAGAATCTAATTGAACAGCTCAGAAGAGCTGATGCAGTTACTGCTACACCTCAGCCTGGGTGACCAGGGAAGGGTCCAAGGTGTTAAGTGCAGGGCCTTCATTCTGGCTACATGGAATACAGCAGCTACGTTGGCTCAGGGCTTAACCCAGAACCTGAGCCCCACAGTTGTTTGTATTGCTGAGGCCGCTTTGGAAAGGGATTCCAGGTTTGTCAACGGCTTCCCCAGCCCAAAGAAGATTAAGAAGCCAGTTCTAATCCCATCTCCTGTTAAGATGGGAAAACAGACCAGCTCAACAGTGTAGATGAAGGACGTAGGTATTAATAATCTTGTCTTCATCAAGAAAGGGCAATCTCACGCAGTACGGCCTTAAGCGTGAGCACCTACTCATATAGATCACTTCTGTCTCCTGGCTTATAGCACTCGGGAAATGTTGGCTTTTGTGACGGTTTTTGTCACAGGGGCCTTCTGTATCTCTGAATTCTGGGTCTAAAAGTGCAGCTGAGCCTAACAGTTATACACATAGTCCCCAACTGTGAGCTTTATCAGGTGCTGCTGGCAAAAGGGGGCGAAGCCCTTGATGGTAGGAAGAAAATTTCACAAGCTCTCTTCTTGAAGCCCTGGACAAGCGTAAAACAATGTAGGAAGGTCCTCTCCCAATCCATTCGATTTTCTCCTGCCTTGCAAGGACAAACAGAAAGGACTCTTCTAGGCTCTGCCACCTCCCCTGGCCCTCCCCGGCCTGAACACCAGACATGGACAGCAGACTCCCCCTTAAATAGTTGTTTATTGGCAGTGGACTGGAAAGAGCGATGGAATTAGCATATACAGACAACACCACACACCAATGTCACGCGCGAGGCAAAGTGATGGGAAAGAGCAGCCTGGAGCCCCGGTGAGGCCCCCTCTTCAAGAGTGAGTGTGGGAGGGGGCAGGGGTTGGAGTGTTGAGGGGGCAGCCTTAGAACACCTCCGCTTAGTAGGCGTGGTTAGAGATGAAGAGGGACTCGCTGGCTGCAGCCCCGGCCTGACCACTTGGGGTGTACTTTCCTTGGCAGGCGAGGCTGTTGGCCTAAGAGGAGAGAGGAGCCAGAGTGAGGTCTCATCAGAATTCCATCCACCCCAACACCCTGCCCACCTCCATCCAGTCCCATCCGTACCAGGGCTCGCTTGACATACTCCTCCTGGGCAACCTTCAGGTTCTCCTTCTTTCCACCCCAGGCCTTCAGGGCAGAAGCCTGCAGGGCTCGGCCATAAGAGAAGGTCAGGGCCCACGGCTTCAGCAGGGGGCACTTGTTGATGGCGTTGAGGTTGATGGATGCCTCCTCCTCACTCTGGCCTCCAGATAGGAAGGTGATCCCTGCAGAACAAGGGGTAAAGTGGGGTAAGCGGTTGTAGGCAAAGACCTGGGGTTTGGTAGCAGCCTCTAGAAACTGACGTGAAAATCTGACCAAATGGGCTTAAAGACTGTGGGTGCAGTTCATCTACCTCCGAGAGGTCAAGAGGAGGATGTGGGTCTCACCAGTGACAGCGGGGGGCACTGTGCGGCGCAGGGCTGTGACAGTTGCCATGGCGATCTCCTCATGAGAATATTTCTGGGTGCAGGCGTGGCCTGGGGTTACCATGTTGGGCTTCAGCAAAGTGCCTTCCAGGTAGATGTGGTGGTCACTCAGAGCCTTGTAGACGGCAGCCAGCACCTACAGCAGAGCAGGGCCAAGGTGGATCGGGGTGGAGTTGGGGGCGGGGTAGGGACAGGGGTCAGCCCCAAGGCCCCCGGCCCAGCTGCCCAGCCACCACACTGCCCAGGCAGGCAGGCACCTTACCTTCTCGGTTACATACTGACAGCGCTTCAAGTCGTGGTCCCCATCAGGGAGGATCTCAGGCTCCACGATGGGCACGATGCCATGCTGTGGAGTGAGGGACAGGGTAGCCATGAGGCCTCCTAACCTGGAGCCCACCCACAGCTCTCCACAGTCACCAGCAATCTTCTGTCCACAACGACAGAGACTCATGGTTTCACAGCCCTCAGTGGACTGCAGGAGACAGGCATGTCCTCCAAGCCACCCACACAATCCCTCTTCTGCCCCTCTGTTCACAGAGCCCTCGAGTATCCTCCACCGGCCCAAGCCGGAAGCTTGGTGAGGATCCAGAACAGATGCCTTTGGGGGGGAAGGGGGGATGTATCCTGACAGATGGGTGGCAGGCTAGCTGACACTCTGGAACAAAAAGGAGGTGGGAGGTGGCCTGTTGGGGACCCGCCGGCCCACCTGCTGGCAGATGCTGGCGTAACGGGCCAGAACATTGGCATTTTCCATGATGGCAAGGGCTGAGGGGGTGTGTTCCCCAATCTTTAGCACACAGCGCCACTTGGCGAAGTCAGCTCCATCCTTCTTGTATTGGGCACAGCGCTCAGACAGCCCATCCAGCCCTGGATGGGGAGCAGAAGAGTCAGAGCATGGTGGAGGATGGGATGGGTGCCACCCGGAGGGGTAGGTCTGGAGGGCAGGGAGCAGAGCAGTTCTCACCTTGGGTGGTAGTCTCGCCATTTGTTCCTGCCAGAGGTACCACGCCCTTGTCCACCTGTTGGGGGGGGGTGGGCAACAACGTAAGGCGGGGGAAGGGACCTCTAGTACTCCACTCTGCCCTCAACTTTCCTTAATCTCTCAAGCGGTATCTCGCTTTGCAAACGTTTTCACGTAGTTACAATACTTGATCCTAGGAGGGAAAATACATGGGGATGTGATCGGACAGAGCCTGGGCTCCTAGCACTTACTAACTCGGTGAGCCGCACACATCACTGCCTTGGGCTTCTGGTTTTTTTCTCTGTACGATGAAGGGAATACCGTGCTCTGAGAATTACAAGGATTAAAAATGCCAAGCAGGGGCACCTGGCTGGCTCAGTCAGTGGAGCCTGTGACTCTTGATCTCAGGGTTGGTTGTGAGTTCAAGCCCCAGGTTGGGTGTAGGGATTACTCAAAAATAGAATATTAAAAACAGGCCAAGCAGGTCCCCTAAGTTTGTAGCTTTTCTCACATATGCTTTGGAGGTGATCTGGGGCAGACCCCACCCAACATCCATCCCCAGCCTACTACTCTGGCCTTCTCTCCCGGAGCGCTCTCTCACCTCTCACATCCTGAGACCCCGCCCCCTCACCTTGATGCCCACAACACCGCCCTTGGATTTGATCACTTGGGGGAAGGGACGCCCATCATCTGTCTTCTGGTAGAGAGTCTCGTGGAAGAGGATGACGCCCCCGATGCAGGGGTTCACGCGGTCGTCGGCGGTCAGCAGCAGCTGTCGGTAGAAGCGCCGGTTCTCCTCTGTGTTCTCAGTGCCGATGGACTGCAGCCGCTTGGCGATGCTCCCTGGGAGGGGGCAGCATACAGAAATAAGGGGGTCAGCCGGTCACCCTTGACCCTAGGCTCTCCTCCTACCGCGTCCTGCCCGTACCAGTGGACTCATCTGCAGCCAGGATGCCCTTGCCCGGAGCCACGATGCGGTGAGCGATGTCAGAAAGCTCCTTCTTCTGCTCCGGGGTCAGCGCTGGGTATTGGTGGGGCATGGTGCCAGTCAGTTCCTGGGCAAAGGAGGCCGATAGGGGAGGACTGGTTAGCGGGCACTCACTGTGGTCTTCCAACCAGCAGGGCCCCTTGCCTGGAGGTTGGGATAAAGGCTCCCTACCTCCCCTGCTCCATACAGGGAGGTATCTGACCACTTCCTGTCCCCAGCCCTCCCCTACACCCAACTTCCCTATACTAGGCCTGCCTCCTGTACCTTTCCTAACACTGTCTGTTGCTGGGTGTTTCCCAGCTGTGGGTGGGGTTGCGTACTGGCATCTGGGGCAATGCAATAGGCCAGAGCCATGGACAGACGGGTCATGTAGAAGCCGGACCCTTCTGGCTTGCGCTCTGCCATGGGGTCACCTTGCCTAGAAGCAGAACCGAACTGGAGTAATTTAGAATTTAGAGGGGGTACATAGGCAGAGGGCCCAACCCAAGGACCCAGGGAAGGGAAAGTTCTGTGTTTCAAGTCCCACAGCACAAGGGCCAGAGCTGAGATTAGAACCCAGATCTTCTGACTGCCAGGGCCTTCCAATCCACCCAAGATCCCAGGGCTGGCCTAGGCTCCAAAGCCTCAAGGACATCCCAAGGTCAAGCTTCTCCACCAGGGTTGGGGGAGGGCGTTCGGAAAAGGGTGTTAGAAGAAAGGGCAGGAGGGTAATCAGAAGCCCAAGAAAGGGCAGCAGAGGAAGTCGAGGCCGGGGTGGCGGAAAGGGGTAAGGTATGCCGATCTCACTGCTCATACAGGGTGAGAGAATTGTAGCGAGGCAAGCGCCCCACCCCTTCCCCTGAAAGTGCTCCTGTCTGCTCGCACGGCTGCAGCTGTTCCAGGCTCACCATCAAGGTCACCCAATAAGGAAAGACACAGAAAGTGTTAAGGGCCATCAGGCGCCTCCAAGGGGTTTCCCCTCCTCGCCGGGGGTGCCCACCTCCCAGGGCAGGGCCCAACCACGCTTTCGGGAACCCTGAGTCAGTTTTATGAGCTGGCCCCCATCCCTTGCTGCCTCTTAGGATCCCCGCAGAGGCAAGGGGGCCGTAACGCTTTGCACCTGGGGTCCCGGCAAGTAAAGGAGAGAGAGAATGGCCCTTCATCTCGTCCTGCTTCCTCCCTCGCCATGACGCAGCGCGCGGAGCCGCTGCATTGCGCAGCAAACCGAGAGAGCTCAAGCTGGAGAGGGTTGCGGAATCGGGCTGAGAGCTTATGTGTGCGTGGTAGTGGGGCGCGAGAGATGCTGGGACCGGGGTTGGGGGAGGGGGGGCCGACGGCCCCCAGGATCCTTCTCCACGGTCCCTGACCTTCGCGCATGGCGAGGGGCGCTCACCTGGCACGGGAGGGGGCGGGTTTGCGGGGTGCGGCGGCGGAGGCGGCGGGCCGACGAGCAGACTGAACGAGCGAACGCGGCAGTCGTTACCAGGACCCTGGTTCTGCGGCGCGTTCCAGGAGGAACGCAGCCTATTCAGCTCCCGAGGGGGCGGCACAGGGGGCGGGCAGGAGGGAGGTGGCGCCGGGCTTTATAAGGGCACGGCGCCAGCCTCCGCCGGGTTTTTTTCCCTTGAAGGGGGCGGGAGGCGCCCTGGCGTCCAATTGCAGGCGAGGATCGGTGGAGAGGCCGCCCCCGAAAGGCGAAGCCCGGAGGCGGCGCTTGGGCGGGGACAGCGCGGCGAGAACACGATCCCTCCCCCGGCCCCCTAGGACGTGACTCGGGCCACATCCTGCGGGTCGCCGGGGCCCTCCCCTCCCTCTTCCTCTCCCCCCCCCCCAGTTGGCGCGTTCTGGGGCGCCGTGACTCAGCCGACTGGGGCACCGGAGGAGATGGGGAGGGGGGAAGGGGGTGCAAGAGCCTGAAAAGATGGAGGCTCAGCCTCCCCGCCCAGCCCCCGCCGGGCGGCCCGGGGCAGCCCCAGTTTCCGGCCGGCGCTGATGGCCGCGTGTGTCACGCTGTGGCACACCCGGAGGTCGGGCGTCGGCCGGCCTCGCCCGCAGGCTCTCCTTGCGGGCTCAGGGGCGCGGGGCCACCCCTCCCTGGGTCATCAGTCCGCGCGGAAGAGCGGCTGCACCGGGAGGAGCCCGAGAGGGCGGCGGGGCAGCGGTTCCGGGAGGCCCGCCCGCGCGGGTGTCCGCGCCCCGGCCGCGCCGGTCGGGCTCACGGGCTCTGGGCCCAGCGGGCCAGCCTCGCCGCGCATGCGCAGGCGCTCTCCGCCCCGGGCCGGCGCCGACCGACCTGCCGCCGCCGCCACCGCTCGTCCCCCCGAGTCTGGGGACGCGGCGCCAGAAGCCCCGCGAAAACGTCTCCCTGGGACCTGACTTCCCCCTCCAAATCAAACCTGTCCCTAGCTGGTCAGCCCCCAGATACATTCCGAACCCCCTCATCCTAACCTGGACCCCGTAGGCCGCCCGCCCCTCCCAGCCCCCGCTGCGTCCCGCCGGCGCCCACCTGCGAGGTGGCAGAAGGAGCGGGCAGAGCCTGGTCAGCAGCGAGTGAGCCGGGCCGCTCCCGGGCTGGGTTATAAGGCGGCTCCCGCCCTCCCCCCAGTCCACGTCTGCAACCTCCTCCGGTGACCCCTGCCCTTTGCTTGCCACGGATCCGCTGGCAGGGACCTATATTTAGGGAAACATGAAGCCCCTGACATTCATGCCAGCGTGGGGCTACAGTGAGGGAAGGGGGAGGAAGGCCTGGGCCTGCCCTAGTTGGGGGGCAGGGGCGTGCCCTGCCCACTCACCGGTACTTTGGAGGACATTTCCTTGGAAATCCAGCCTGAAGCCCTCAGAGGTTGTCAAGAGAAATCAATCTTTGCACAGGGATCTGTGGGGAGGGAGAAGAGGAGAGGAGACTCGGATCTGTGGCCCTCCCTGCCTCCTCCTCTAACCTCCCTCCCCTCTGGGCCCTGATGATGGCTCTTGTGATTCTGGGGAGACCATGCCTTTGGCGGGAGAGCAGATGCAGGCGCGATGCTCACCTCAAGATAACCAAGAGTCCATGGACACTGTGTGGCTTGGTACCCCTATATCCTGATACTCCAGGCTCAAGTTTGTCCCATGAGGTGGTCTGTGGTGAGCAGTGTCTCCCACCCTCACCTTCAATTATAATAGTTTATGTGGCAAGGAGGAGAGGTGGGCAGGGCGCTAGCCCCTCTCCCTCCTGGCCCTCAGAAGGGGCTGCAGTCCAAATGGCCAGCGGCTCTCTTGAGTCCTGCTCTGCAGGGAGCCAGGCTCTCCACAGCTGGTTCCCAGGCCGATGAGCTGTGCAGGCCATTTGTGGTTCCAGGGGCCTGGAGAAAGGTGCCTGGAGGCCCCGTCAGGGAGCGGGGCAGGGAGCAGGGCATGTAGGCCCTGGGGGCTGGCCACTCCCCAAGGGGCAGGGACTCTGGGGCCTCATCGGAGCTTGATCTCGAAGCAGAGACAGTTGAGGCTCTGGCAGTCAGGAGGTTGGCAAGCACAGGCACAGTCACAGAGCGGACAGCAGCGGGGACAGCCAGGGGCCCAAGCCTGAGGGAGAGGAGAGAGGGGTGAGGGAGGGGGGCAGGAGGAACAGTGACCAGTCCCCCAAGCTGTTTCCCTCTCCGGAGAGAAGGGAACAGAGAGGCCTGGGAAGCCCCATTTGCCCAGTGGAACAGAGGGTACCATCTACCATTTCTTGGGAACAAATCAATTCCCTGTGCTGTTGAGAAATCAGCAAGGAGGTGGCGTTCCAAACAACTGAGCTCAGGAGCTGGAAGAAATTATTCAGGGGGTTCTTTCCTTCTTCCCATTTTATAGGCAAGGAGACTGAGAGATCAAGTAGCCCTGTTCCATGAAGTCCCAATGTTCAGCTCAAAGTTGGTTCTACTATATCCTTGTGGCCTCCTTCAGTTCCAAATGAGGAGACGAGGGAGAGCACACACACGTTTTCCTTCTATGATAAAAAGAACTTGGTTCTGGGGGCGCCTGGGTGGCTCAGTTGGTTAAGCGACTGCCTTCGGCTCAGGTCATGATCCTGGAGTCCCTGGATCGAGTCCTGCATCGGGCTCCCTGCTCGGCAGGGAGTCTGCTTCTCCCTCTGACCCTCCTCCCTCTCATGCTCTCTGTCTCTCATTCTCTCTGTCTCAAATAAATAAATAAAATCTTTAAAAAAAAAAAAAAAGAACTTGGTTCTGTTTTCTTCCTTGGCATGAGACCAAACTGCAGGACCTCTTTCAATATTTTTGAGCACCTACTCCCTGCAAGCACAAGACTGTATTCATGAATGATTCTGAAAAATCTCCCAGTTGTCTTTGAAAATGGTAATTGGCAGATTTTTTTTTTTAATGTTTTCAAGAGTCCCCTCTCTTTTATTTATCAGAACCTTGGGCAGGGGGCCTCTTTACAAAAGAGGAAATGGAGGCTCAGAGAGGGAGAGCCCCCTTGACTCCACTGCCCCCCAGAGCCAGAACTATAAGCTTCTTTCTGGGTCTGTGGGGACAGGGACAGTTCATCTCATGTCACCAGTGAGCTAGCATGAGGACTTATCCTCCGCAGGTATGTGAGATACAAATGAATGTCGAATGAGTAGATGAATCAAACCGTTTTCCCCTCTTTGGGCAAAGAAGAAAGAAGAGGACTCCTCAGCTCCTGGGGGGAAAAGAAGGGTCTGACTCTTGGGGAACAGGACAGCATGTCCCTCATGACAAGAAGGGAGAACTGGTCTATTTCAGCCTACTCCTCTCCTGCCCGGTGACAGGGGTGATCTGCGACTGCTTCATGCATGGGCTGGAGTCAGGCCAAGTGGCTGGAGTGGGACACACCCCGGACGTGCCAGGAGATTGGCTCCTTGAGGCCTGAGGCTGAACTAGCTGACAGTCCCAGTTGCACACCTCAATCAGATGCCAGGCCAAGCCAGGAATAGGGGAATGACCTTCGAAACAGCTGAGGTTTGGGGGTGTGCTGTCAGACAACCGGTGAGATCAGATATCACTAGGGGCTCCAGTGAGGGGAGGGGATCTGCTGGCTGCAGGGACAGGGGTCTGACCTGGGCTGGTGAGGCTGTCAGCAGGACTGCCTCTCCAGGAGGAGGCTACAGGCATCATGGCGGAAGGGGGAGTGAAGCGGTGTCCTTGTATCTGACGAAGGGGTGGTTTGGGGCGTCCCTGGGGAGTCCCAGTTTGGGATGAAGTGGGCTCTGAGGTTTTGGAGGACCACACTGTCATTCTGCGCGCAGCATTGGTGGCTGAGAGAGCCTCCGCCACCCTCACCTCGGAGGAGAGGGTATTAAAAGCATTTCTGGGCTCTGTCCACTGGAAGGGTTTAGAGCTAGTCATTAATAACTGTCTAATGGATTTCTCGACTCTCACAAGCAGCCATGTGGCTTCTGGAAGGAATCTGCTACTTCAGTACATAAACAAGAATGCCACAAGCCTGTTAACCCTTGTGTCTCTCTAGGCTCTGCAGCTTCGGCTTTGATTCCTTTCCCTGTGATTTTGTGACGGCCCGCCTTCTCTGGTGTCCAGAGCTCAGGCCCAGATTTGAATCAAATCCAGACCCAGGTTTGGCTCACTCATGTTTTGAGCCTCAGTTCGGTCATCTCTGAAACCAACTGAATGCCTGCGTCAGAGGCTCACGGTGGGGCATCAGGGGAAGGAGCTGAGCCCGATGCCTAGTACATAGGGAGCACTCCAGAAAAGGCAGCGATTCTTGCTACCGCTCTCCACGGCCCCGGCCCTGGCTAGACCTACTGGGTGTGGGGCCCGGATGCCTGGCTTTGTGTCTGTCCCACCTGCGCTTCTGATCACACACAGGGCTGAGAACCAACTACCGCACTATGTATCACTTCATTTCTCATGCTCTAGCGTAACTGCCTACTTCTTCCTCTCTGCCCTTCGTTGCAGTGGAAGCCCTGTGTGGGTTGGGACCCTGTCCAGCTTCTTTCGCAGAGCCCCCAGGGCCTGGCACAGTGCCTCAACGATGACTGCATAGATCTTTAGTAGGTGAAAGAATGGGTGAACGAGTGAATGAGATCCTTGCCACATGGTTGGTGAAAGCCCAGAGCAGGCAGGTATCTCCCCCGGAGAGGAAGAGAAATCTGGGTTTGCGTCCCGGCCTGGGCCTCAGGTAAGTCACTCCAGCCTCTGGAAGGCTGTTTCTAACAGCTGTAAAGTAGGCAAGAGCTTTGTCATATTTGTGGTTGTTACTGTTACTACAAGGAAACTGAAGAACAGGCACTTTACTGCACTTCGTGCAAAGACAGCTCAAGGACAGAACGATCCTGCCCTGCCCTGTGGCCATTCTAGAATCCTTCCTTCCTGGCTCTGGCAGAAGCTGGGTGGATCAGGCCCTGAGGTCTCCAGGTCTGGAATTCCCTGCACCTCACCCTGACCGAGGAGGAGAGGCCCAGACTGACAGAAGGGGCAAGGAGCAGCGTGCCCCCGACAGGGGACCAGAAATCGCTTCGTAATTGAGCATTTCCTATAAAATAGGGAGTTTTTAAGACCCAGGGCCGTCTTCTTTTTCCCCTTTGCCCCCTTAGCCTCAGTCCTGGTCTCCCTTTCCCAGCTATCCCTAGGAAACCAGAAGCAGATTTTTTTGTAAGAGGAGAGCCCCTTGCCCCATAATTTCCTTCAAAACTCAAAACATCTCCTGGGAATTTGACCAACTATGGCCAGCCCAAGTTATGAATTTGCTTGTCTTTCATCCTCCCGCTTTCCTCCTGGGGAAGGTCACCACTTCAGGGGCAAGAGCTTCGGTGTCTTAAATCCGAGCCCCAAATAGGAAGGTGGTCAATTACATTTACCATCTTTCAACCCACAAAAGCGAAAATGGCCTGCCCTCCAGGAGCCAGGCTTCTCCCTGAGGATTCTATTTCGACACACAATGGAGCAATTTACTGTGCACCACTCTACTATGTAACATTGTAGAAGCGACTGAACCTCCCTCCGCCAACTCCTCCCCCTGCAAAAGGACAGAAATACTTCCCCCTTACATACACAGGCACGGAGAGGAGGTCAAGGTGTGATGTCAAGTCAAAAAGGGCAGGTAGCAGAAGTGATGAAAGAGTATTTGGGGCATGACTGCATCTTTGCCGAATACGGGTAGATAACAGAGCAGTGAGAGCAGTCTTTCAGTATATGAGGGCTCACACAAAACATAGTGGCCCTGGTTACAGAGCCGGTTTATACGCTGACTGGTGCCTTCGATGTATTTCTACATGCACACTTTGTAATCAATGCTTTTCATACTCAGAACTATATGTATCTAGGTTTCTAAAAATACCCAGCTCTCGGGGTTGTTGAGTAAATGATAATGTCAATAAAGTGGCACAAAATCTGGGGCGCTAGACTCACTCGGTGAACAGAAGGAGCTCTGTGCCGGCTTGTTTTTTCTTTTAACCACCATTTTCAGAAGCCAGTGTGCCCTCCAGGTTACACACCGGTCCCCAGCTGCCACCCTGTTTTCTTTCCTCCAAGTAGCACCAGAAAGTATGCGATGTGCTGTTTACGGTGTCTTTGACTGTCGCCAACTGACCCGGTCCCCAGAGCCAGTGCTCAGCAATCCATGTTGTTGAACACCACCAACAAAAGAAATGCCCAGAGAGGGCCTGGGTCAGGGCTCAGGGCGCCAGGGCTGGGATGGGAACTCACCGCTTCCGTGGGCTGGGGGCAGCAGGCGTCCAGGCAGTGGGCTGGGCTAGGCAGAGGGAAGTCACAGGCTTCTGCACAGGTCCAGCAACAGTCCTGGGGCCTGGAGGCACGTTGCTTCCTGCAGGGGGAGCTGCAGTCGGTGCAGCCACCGTGGGCCTAGGAGATGCAAAGGGGCAGGATGGTGGGGGGGGGAGGAGGGGACGCGGCACGGAGGGATGGACGCGGCGGCTAAATGGCAAAGGAGCCTCAGCGTAAGGGCCTGCCGATGAGGGCACTGACTGACCGCTTCCTCTTCCCCGGAGCCCCCCTTCGGCCTCCGCCAGGCCCCTCACCAGTAGGCAGTGCCTAGCCAGCAGCACTACTCCGAGCAGCAACAAATAGATGCCCACAGCGATGAACACGATGGCAGGGATGGGGAGCAGCAGGGGAGGACTGCTGACGGGAGCCGGGGTGGGATTCCACGGGCTAGAGGAGGCCTGCACAAGCACAGGAGGAAGGGGTGACAAGGAGGTGGGAGGGGCTGCGGAGAGCACAAAAATACCAGGAGGGACACCTGGACGCGGCTGGGATGAGAGGAGGAACAGCCACCAGATGGCGGGGAGAGAGTCATTAGGACTACACTATCCTGTTCCCCAAACGTGACTTTTCCCAATCACCCCCTTTTCAGGACCATCAGTACCTGCTGGTCGTTCGAGAATTTTCCAAGACTTGTTGATCTTCCTCTCAGAATGCCTCTCCACACAGACCTATTGTCTCTGATTCCTCGGCCCTATTTTACCATCCCTCAGGCCCTAAATGTCTTCCAAGCTGCAGTTTTGCCCCTTTCCACACCAGCCGTGTTGTGTAACCCTCCCTTCCTTACAATCCATCAATGTCTCCCACGGACTCAGGCCAAACTTCTTATCTCAGTGACAAAGCCCCAGTCTAGCCCTGCCTACGTCTCCCTCCCTCCTCCTCTATACTCCAGCCAGACTGAAGTCTCCCTGCCCCGAGTCTCGCCCAAGCTGTTCCCTCAGCCTGGGATGCCTTTAAAGCCTCCTTGATTATTTGGCAAGCTTCTCATCTTGCCAGAAAGAGCGGGAATGTGCTCTCCGTGTGAAGTCTATTCCGGGCACTCTCTCACAGCCCTGGTCCTGAGCTCGAAGGGTCTCTGTTGGGTAAACAGCCCCCTCTCCAGTCTGCGCTCGGGCTCCAAGGCGAGTTTAAGGCCCTGAGGGGGCCGCTCCAGAAAAGGGTAAGGGGCCTAGGACTCACGTCCATGGGTCAGGACAGCGCCAGTCAGTCCAGGAGCTGCAGAGGAGAGAAAGTCCTGGGTCTCAGAGGCTGAGAGGGGCCGTTGGACTGGGATGCCCACTCCGCCCCCCCCCCCCAATTCCCGCTTGGAGAAACTGAGGCCGAACGATGGCTCCTGGTCCGGACAGTGGGGATCGGGGGTCCGGGGATTCGGGGCGGCGTCCCCCTCGCAGGTCCCAGCCTGACCCGGCCACACCCCTGGCTGTCCCCACCCCCCGGCTCCCTCCAGTGACCGGTCCCCGGCGCCTGCACCCTCGGGGCCGCGGGCAGTTCGCCGATTCCGCGCCGCGCTCGTCCAATCGGCCGCCGCCCAGAAGCTCCCGCTGCGTCTGGCCGTTGCCATGGGGACCCGCGCGCCGCTCCTACGGCGGCCGCCGAGACCCAAATTCCGTCCCCCCGCCGCTCGCCGCTCTTCCCTGGCCCGATGCTCTGCGGCCGCCAGCCCCTCTTAGTCGCGGTCCTCTGGGTTTTCCCGCCGGTACTGAACGGAAAAGGCGATTTCCCCGCTGCCACCTGCCCGGGTCGGGTCCTCATCCCGTGCTGGGTCCTGCGGCGCCGCCAAGGGAACACCGACCCGCCGGCTGCACCACCCACGTGCTGGGTGACTTTGGCCAAGTCACTGAGCCGCGCGGAATCCATTTCCTCCTCTGCAGAACGGGGAAACTCCTGCCTTACGGGGATGCTGTAAAAATCAAAGCTAACTTGTCAATTGTATAGCGTTCTACTTTTTTTTTTTTTTTCAACTTTACCCCACTCATTTTTTACTGACTGTGCTCCAGTTTAAGACTTGGGCGGGTCTCCTCAACCTTCGGTCACTGTCAAAGTCATTTCCTGCCACCCACCTCAGATCTTGTCCCTTTTCTATTTTAACCTTCCGAAGGACAAAGGTCCTCCAAAGGACAAAGTTCAAATGCTTAGCAGACTGTCCACCTTATCCAGTCTGGGCCCCTCCTCTCTTCCCTTTGTTCATTTACATCATATCTCATCTAGGCTCGGCCTCCAGCAGGGAATAAAACAGATTTCCTGTCTTCATGGGGCACACATTCCACTGGGGGAGGAGGAGCAGATAATCTGTAAACAAATAAGTAAGACTGCTCCGTGTTCCAGCATTCTTCCAGTCTTCCACCATAGGATCTATTCAAGGTTCCTGAGCAAAGGGTTCCACAGCTCCACACATTTGCAAATACTGTTCCCTCTGCCTAGAACACCCTTCCCCTATTTCCCCCTGAAGAACTCCCTCATCCTCCAAGCCTCTGCTCAATTTTGCCTCAGGGAGGTCTCCCTGCCAACCTCCGGAGGAGGTCGCTGCTTTGGGCACCTTATATGCATGCCCTATTCCAGCACTGAGGACTATGTATTTGACTTCTCCCCTTCGGTGCCTGGCTCCCTGGTTAGACAACAAGTGCCTGGGTCTGATTCATCCCCATATCGCAAGCCCTGGCAGTTGGTGTGGTCTTGGGGGCCTCCAGCGAGTACTCACTGATTCTAAGAACGAATCAAATCCAATGCCATCCACCAATGAAGGGTAGTTATCGAGATGCCCTGGTCCCATGGCTCACAAGCCACTCAGACCTCCCACTTGCATTCCTGCCCTTTGGGATATACACAGACATGACTGCACTCTGTACACTCATGTAAGCACACCAAGGCCTCAGACTTCATCCAATAACTGCATCTGGCCCTGTTCCCCTGAAAGCAGTGATGTTGGAAAGAACATTAGGGTTTGAAGCTGACGGCCAAGAAAGAATTCTTGAGACATCTTTGGTGCAAAAATGTGGTTTTTATTAAAGCACGGGGGACAGGACCCTCCCACAGAAAGAGCGGCAATGGGGTCATGAGGAGTGGCCCATTATATACTTTCAAGTTGGGAGAGGGTTAGGGAATAGCGTAAGTCTCTAAGGAATTTTGGAAGCAAGGTTACCAGGACCTTGAGGGGGCTAGCTATTGTTGGGGAAAGGTCACTTATTACCGTCTAATAAAACCTTACTCATAAGACCCTTCAGATGTGTATCAGTGGGCCATATGCTTGGGGGATGATTGCCAACATGTATCTTGGGGGGTTTAGAGATAAAGGAAGTTTCCAAAAGAATTTTTATATGTTAAAGTAGGCTTACAGGATCCTGGGAGGTGGGGGATGGGCTAGGATTGTCTTTTGCCCTTAGCAAAGTGTCAACATCGAGGTAGTTGAGTCCCTAGAGGAATGTCACTCTGCCTGTTTCAAGGACTTGTCGATGAGCTGTAGGAAATTTAATAGTTTGTTTCTGCCTTTCTTTCCCACATCAGCAGTACCACCATATACCTACTTCTGTCCATGTCCCCCCCACCATGTACCTCGTCCCTGCTGCTGCCCCTGGGGATTTCCAGCACCCCGAGGCAACCCCAGAAATCACCAGGGTTTGTGTCCCTGGTTGCCAAATCTCCCTTCTCACCTTCAACCACACTGACAGAGTCCCATCCCTCCTCTGCCACCCCCAGCGCTCTCAGAGGGAGCTTCAAACCCAGGAGACAGGAAGCTAGCTGTCCCCAGTGTCACCATTGCTGACTCTAAGGTAGAGTCAGGTTGCCTTCTTGGGGCTGTTGTTTTGTCTGCCCCATCTTCTTTGCAGAATCCCGAAGCCCAAGATGAGGCCAGTTCCCACCCCAGCCCCAGGAAAGGCTTCAAGTGACACAGACTCCCTTCCTCTGTTCTGTTCCTGCCAACAGAGAGATGTCAGCCTTGGCAAGACCTCTGGACACATCCATGGCCTGCAGTGGTCAGACTCACTGCTGATGGTATTCTGTTCCTACCATGGGCTCATACGTTATGCAGGATGGTGGGCAGTGCACCGGGCCTGCTCTCTGCAAGACAAACCAATAGGACGGGTGATGTATGCACCCACTTTGCCAAGGCCACTTCTGCCCACATCACACCATTTGTTGGAGGCAGGAAGAAACTGACTTCACGAGAGCCAAATAACCATAAGGTCTCCCTCTCCCTCAAGTTCAAAGCTGGAGATGTCAGATATGATCGTGTGGAGTTTTGCACTGACCCCAGGAAGGAAAGAAAAAGATGATGTACTCTCAGTCCTCGTGCGGTGGGTGGGAGATCTGAGACCCACTGAACACCCAGGAGATGAGAGAAACCCAGCCAGGCCTGCCCTCAGGCGAGGGAATGGAACCCGGCTGCTCTGATTTTGATCTTAGACTTTCGGCCCCTCCTACGGACATCAGATGATATTGCCTCCCA
Source organism: Mirounga leonina (assembly GCF_011800145.1). Lineage (NCBI taxonomy): Eukaryota > Metazoa > Chordata > Mammalia > Carnivora > Phocidae > Mirounga > Mirounga leonina. The sequence goes on along the minus strand of NW_023270763.1, from coordinate 17,284,338 downwards.
GAGGTTATCAGCGTCCTTTTAGGAAAATGAAAGGCCTGTGCTCAGGTAGTCACGCCCAGGGAATAAGAAGTGGAGATGACCAGGGCGCCTGGGTGGCTCAGTTGGTTAAGCGACTGCCTTCGGCTCAGGTCATGATCCTGGAGTCCCTGGATCGAGTCCCGCATCGGGCTCCCTGCTCGGCAGGGAGTCTGCTTCTCCCTCTGACCCTCCTCCCTCTCATGCTCTCTGTCTCTCATTCTCTCTGTCTCAAATAAATAAATAAAAAATCTTAAAAAAAAAAAAAAAGAAGTCGAGATGACCAGAGCTAGAGCAAACGTCAATCAAACCCTCTTCCCAGACTCTATTTTATTTAATCCTAACAGTAGACCTGAGTGGCATGAACAATTATTTCCATCTTATTTTAATTTTAATTTTTTCTATTTTATTTATTTATTTGAGAGAAAGCGAGGGCGGAGGGGCAGAGGGAATGGGAGAAGCAGACTCCCTGCTGAGCAGGGAGTCTAACACAGGGCTGGATCCCAGCACCCTGGGGTCATGAACAGAGCCAAAGGCAGACGCTTAACTGACGGAGCCACCAGGCCCCGCCATTATTTCCACTTTATAGATAGAAAAGAATCCTGACCTGGTTGAAAAGAATTTTAGGTCAGGCAATGGATTCTAGTTGTGCCACTGCGTATCTGTGTGACCCTGGGCAAGTCAGCTGACCTCATGGAGCCTGAGTCGCTCATCTGGAAAGTAGGGATCACCTAAGATGCAAGAGGGCTCGTGATGATCGGAGGAAAGGTTATGTACAGTCCCCAGCATAGAACAAGGGCTCATGAAAAAATAGAACCCGAACAACTCGGAATGCATATCACAGTGAAAATTTACAAGGGGCCACATCGGAACACATGTCATTCACTCATCCTAGCAGCCCGAGGGAGAGGTACTGCTCCAGTCCCTATCCTCATTTTACGAAGTGATAAAGCACTTGCCCAAGTTCTCCTGGCTAGTGAGTGACAGAGCTAGGATTTGAGCTCAGGCAATGGAACTTTGTGGGTATACAACTGAGGCTCAGAGAGGTTCTGACACTTGACCAAGGTCACACAGCCAATCTATGGCAGAAAAAAAGGGCCTGGACAAACTCTTCCTTTTCTCACTCCACTCATCTATCCTCCCCCTCAGCTTTTTCTACTGCACAGATAAAGGGTGGGACTGGGCTTGCTTAAACAGTGCCTAGCCTGGGACAGGTACAATAAAAGCACTAAATAATAGATGCTCTGGCCTGCTGGGCGGGACTCTCCCCAGAGCACGGGTGGGGGGAATTGGACCCTTCCCTGGGTATCATGTGGGAAACAGGCCACTTCTGGCTGCTTATTGTTTACTTATTCACAGCCTCCGGTGCTTAAGACACCTGCACACCTCCCAGGGCCGAGGCGGCGCAGAACCCAGGCAGAGAGGATGCGCAGGACAGCATTTGGACTCAGGAGCCTGGAGTAGCAGGAAACCGTAAACTCCAGGCCCCGGGTGAATTGTGTGACAGGTGTGTGAGGACCGCGTAGGGGTGAGAGACTGCCCTGGGGAGCCAGGCTGGGGCGGGGAAGCGGCCCGAGTCCCTGGAGCCTGGACGGGCACCTGGGGAGCGTCACCCACGCCTAACCCCTCTCTGGGGGCGTGGTCCCAAGGGCTGCACCCCCCCTGCCCCCCCCAGAACTGGTGCAGTCTCCCCTCCTCCTCCGAGGAGTTCAGGGGCACCCCTAGAACGCTCTGATGAGGGATCACAGTGTGTGGAACGCGTCTGGTCTTGGGTTTATTTAACATGCTACACCCATCTGCAAGGAAGTGGGCGCCCGCGCACAAAAGCTATTCTCTTTCCAATTCCTCTTCAACACTTCTGATTATTACAGGAGCATGTCTCATTTTGCTGCCAGAAGCCCTTTAACACCTCTCTACCCGTGCTTATCTTGCCACGTCTTGTCTTTAACAAAGGGAGTGCAGGCCTCCAGCTCAGAATGCGGAGCAGGTGAAAGTATCTAGCTTGAAGGTTAGAACACTTTTTTTCATTGTATTTATTTCTTGGTTACCTTCTGTTTACAGCAATTGACACTGGCTTTCTATTTTCAGTAGTGATGAAGAGTTTCCTTTTAAAGTGCTTGGTTAAGGGGCGCCTGGGTGGCTCAGTCGTTAAGTGTCTGCCTTCGGCTCAGGTCATGATTCCAGGGTCCTGGGATCAAGCCCCGCATCGGTCTCCCTGCTTGGCTGGAAGCCTGCTTCTCCCTCTCCCCCTGCTGCTCCCTCTGCTTGTGTTCCCTCTCTCGCTATGTCTCTGTCAAATAAATAAATAGGATCTTTAAAAATAAAAAATAAAAAAATAAAGTGCATGGTTAAGAGTGGGTACTCTGCCAATCAGACTACTAGGTTCAAATCCTAGCTATGCCCACTTAACTGCCTGTGTGACCTTGAGAAAATCACACAACTTCTCTGTGCCTCGATTCCCTCCTCTGTAAATGGAAAGTAATAATGGTATGTCCTCCTTAGGTTATTGTGACCACCACGTTAGCTAGTATATGTAGAGGGCACAGATTGGTGCCTGAAAGCTAGTATGTGCTGTACAGATGTTTGCTATTATTAGGTCAAATAAGGCAAAAACAAACAGACAAACAAAACCCTAGAGAAAACCTCTTTGGACCAATCCCACCATGTTCCATGTGAGAAAGCACAGTTTTGAAAAAGATAATTACGTGGCTGAGCTAGGATCTCTGTAGGACTCTGGATTCCCGATCCATTTACCAGCCCTTTCAATCCTCGATAATTAATGTCAGGTCTCTCTGCATGCATCTGTGGAATGGGACTACTAGTGTTTCATTGGATGCTGAGACGGTGTGTATGACGTGGCTCAGAACCTGAGCCGGAGTGATGGCTCTAATGGATTTTGACAGGGTAATATCGCCCCCAAGGGGTCAGAAACAGGTTCTTGGTGGCAAAAAAAAAAACCCCAAACCAAACCAAACCAAAAAATCTCTTTTTAGTATATTAAGCACAGATACAGAGTATATCTGTGTTATCAAAATTTCATGATGAGTGGTGATTAGGAAACAAAATGTCTAAAAAAGGCTGCTTAGGGGAGAATAATGGGTAAAAAAGGTGGAGAAATAGTGCTCTAAACCAAATTTTTCCAACTTGAGTTGTTACCCACAGTGGGTTATGCAGCCAGTGCAAGGCGTCCTGATCGGATGGTGAGAAGCTGGTGGGGAGAATGGCCACTAATAAGGCAACTAAAGGCTTCATCTTTAACAATCTTACCTTGTGGCGCCCGGGTGGATCAGTCGGTTAAGCGTCTGCCTTCAGCTCGGGTCATGATCTCAGTGTCCTGGGATCGAGCCCCGCATTGGGCTCCCTGCTCAGCGGGGAGTCTGCTTCTCTCTCTCCCTCTGCCCCTCCCCACTGCTCGTGCTCTCTCTCTCTCAAATAAATAAATAAAATCTTTAAAAAATGTAGACAAGAAAAGTTGAAGAGAATATTGGAATAAAAACTGTCTATTAACTTTGTTTCTAAAATTTGAACCATCTTCATTAAAAAAAAATCTTATCTTGTGGGGCACCTGGGTGGCTCAGTCAGTTAAGCGTCTACCTTTGGCTCAGGTCATGATCCCAGGGTCCTGGGGTCGGGCTCCCTGCTCAGTGGGGAGTCAACTTCTCCCTCTCCCTCTGCCCCTCCCCCCTGCTCATGCTCTCTCTCTCTCTCGCAAATAATAAATAAAATCTTAAAAAAAGGCAATCTTATCTTGCTCTTGGTTTAACCTTTAACTTGATGTTCAGAGTCCTATCTAGAGGGGGAAAATGGAGTAGCTAAAAAAGCAAGAACCGTCACAGAGATAAGCTCTGACATTGTGACTGATGTTTAAATTGTATCAAAATAATGTGTTGTTGTTGTTGTTTAATCTTGCAGTTCCTTTAGGAAAATGAGTTTATGAGTTTTCTATATCTGCTTAACATTATAAAGACCAATGCAGTCAGAAGCATTGGTGGTATAGTGGTGAGCATAGCTGCCTTCCAATGTAGTCAGAAAATAGGATTTAAAAAATCCTACCTCATTCACTTCCTGTGTCATCTTGGACAAGGTACCAAACCTCTCTGTGCCTCTGTTTTCCCATCCCTGTAAAATAGACACAATAATAACCCACAAAGCTGTTCCTCTGTTAATGAGGAAATGAGTTGATATTTTTAAGCACTAGGATCAGTGTCTGGCCCATAGTAAATGCTCTAGAAGTAGCATTTAATGACCCGGAATTATTATTAAACCAACTTCACAGATGAAGAATTGAGGTCCCCAGGGATTGGCCCACCATCGTTCAGGGAACGGAAGAGCCTAAATTTGTTTAGCATTTTAAAAATTAATTCCAGCTTAATTTAAATAAAGTGCACACATTTTAAGGGCACGCCTACCTATGTGTACACTCGTGATCAGAATAAGGGCATTCCCAACACCAGAAGGCTCGCTGGGGTCTCCCCTCCGTCAACACCTCCCCCCGCAAGTTGAGTGCTATTCTGATTTTTCACCGAAGATATTCTGCCTGTTTTGAACTTCATCCAAATGGAGACATACAGTCAGTTTCTTTTATTATCCGCAGTCTGATTTTGAAGCCCAGATGGTCCCACCCTAGAAACTGCCATCTTAACCATTATCCTATACTGTACTGTCTTTTAAAGCCACGACTCCTTAGGGTGTTCTCGTTCTCCCCCTCGTTCCTTTTCCTTGCTCCTTTTTCAACTCTGCCCAAAACGAAGCTGTCCATCGAGCCATTGGCGAATTCTAATTGGTCAGTTCTGCGTTAGGAGGCCCCGCACAGCCCACCCCCGCTAGGGGAGGTCCCTCTGCCAGGAAGCACATGATAGGGCACATGTGTCAAGAGCTGGGCCAATGGGAGGAGAGCATGTTCTAAACCGGCCACCCATCCACCAATGGGAGCGCGTTGTTCCTGCCCTCTTCAGCTGCCCCAGCCGAGCTGCCTCTGCCTTGTGCCTTTGCAGTTTGACACCTTCCTTGTGTCCTAAAAGAAGGTCCCCTCAAAGCTGCCTAAGAGATGCAGGATGGTGGGCCCCAACTTCCTGCACCCCCCCTGGGCCTTCTGCACCCCTCCCCTCCCTGGAGTGGATGGGAAGGGAGACTTTCCCAGACAAAAATAACATATATGTAAAAATGTATGTTTTCAGGGATTCTGTTGTTTCTTGTTTTTTTTTTTTCTTTGTTAATGGGATAATGCCTTGGTTTTTCTTTTTCTTTTTAAGAAAGTATTTTTAAATTTCAAATATCTTTACAATTTGAACACCCTCTTTCCTTTTTCCGAGTTCTGGGTGCTGATGAGAATCACCAGCCTCCCTCTGTAGCCTCCACCTTGCCCCTCAGAGGTGAAAACCTAGGAGAAGGGAGAGGTGTAGGCGGGCAGAGGATGGGATGGGGTGGAGTTAATAAAAAGGAGCAGGCACATCCTTAGGGTTGAAGGATGAAGAGAAGAAATTTTAAAGTGTGAGATGGATTGGGAGGTGTAGACCAGCTCCAGGGATTACAGGGAAAATGAATGAAATTGTTGGAATGGGTTGATAAAAAAAAAAAAGGATGTTCAACTGTCCTGGATGGGGGATATTTAGGCTGCAATAAAGATCCCAAAGAGGGCCGCATGGATGGCTCAGTCAGTGAAGCATCTGCCTTGGGTTGAGGTCGTGATCTCCCAGTCCTGGGGTCCTGGGATTGAGCCCCACCTTGGGCTTCCTGCTCAGCAGGGAGTCTGCTTCTTCCTCTCCCTCTGCTCCCCCTCCCCCTGCTCATGCTCGCTCTCTCTCCCTCTCAAATAAATAAAATCTGTTTTTAAAAAATCCCAAAGAGATTAGGGAAGAACAATGCTTGATGGCTTACAGATGGGTGGATCCCATGGGCCATTGGGTTATCAGGGTGAAGGGAGTCTCTGGGTCTGAGGGACACTGTGCATTCTCATGCTCACCTTTTCTCACCTTCTCTACCCCAGACAGGCATGACCCTACTCTTTGTACTGGGCTGCATTTTCTTCCCACTGAGCTTCACTGTCCTCTGCTGGGGCCTGCAGAACCACTCCAACCTGCGGATGGAGAGAGCGGAGGCTGTTTTGGTGGCGTCCAAGTAAGAAGACAGGGTGAGGGCATCCTTCCTGGGCCAGGCCTGGTGGAGAATGAGCTCCTGTTTTCAGGAAGAGTTAGTGGTGAAAGCGGAAGCAGTGTGTGTGTGTGTGTGTGTGCGCGTGCACGTGCTTGCACGCACAAGCCAGGGGGAAATTAAGAGTCAAAAGAAACTGGCTATGGGATCTTTTGCAAGTCATTTAACCTCTCTGAACTTCAGAGCACCCCCCACCACTTGTAAATGGGTTTACTAAGAACACCCACCTTCCGGTCTTCATGGAGACCTCGTGTGAGGATCAGGTAAATTCATGTCTGTGAAATAGGGGTGGCCGACTCCTGCAAGGAACAGGGCTGTAGGCTCTGTGGAGGATCACTGGTGAGCTGGAGGACTCAACATTCAGCCCATCAAATCGGGTAACAGCTGCTTGGCCCCAGACCAGCATTATGGAGCTAGAACGTGGGCTCCATGTTGTCTGACCTTCTGATTCTTTCTTAAAAGAAGTTGAGCTTTGATGTGAAATCTCCTAATTTGCAAACACTGACAAGTAAGTTAGAATTTAAGAAAATACTATCCTGGCAACACCATACTGGCTGAAGAAAGCATGTTTGTGGGCCGGATTGGGCCCTTCCGCTGCCAATTTATGACCTGTTTGACACAGCTTAATACATGTGTGAGCTATCTTGGAAACTTAGGTAGGAGAGGGAGCAGGCAGAAGGCAGAATTTACTTGGGTGTCTAGGTGAATTCCTGGAAGACAGAACAGTGTGTCTGCCTGCTGTAATTCACGTCGTCCAGAGAGAAGCCACGACTTGACCAGGTTTGTAGTCCTGAAGCAAGTAGTCACATTACGGTGCTCTACCATCGCCCATCCTCCCCCCAAACTCAGCCTCGCTCTTTGGCTTTGGAGCTATCCAGTGTTGCCAGTTCTCACAGCTGTGTTATCTTGGGCAAGTTTTTTGTCTTTTTTTTTTTTTTTTCCTTAAATCTCTGAACCCATTTCTTTTTTTTTTTTTAAAGATTTTATTTATTTATTTGAGAGAGAGAGAATGAGAGAGAGCACATGAGAGGGGGGAGGGTCAGAGGGAGAAGCAGACTCCCTGCCGAGCAGGGAGCCCGATGTGGGACTCGATCCAGGGACTCCAGGATCATGACCTGAGCCGAAGGCAGTCGCTTAACCAACTGAGCCACCCAGGCGCCCTCTGAACCCATTTCTTGTCTATAAAACAAATATTGACCATCTGGGAAGATTAAATAAGAATGAACATAAACCACCTTGCCTCATGCCCAGCACGTAGTAAACACTCAAGAAGTTGGGTCCTCTTCCCCCTTAGGGTTAGGGTTAGCCTTGGGGTCAAGAAGCTAGGTGCACTATTGTCCTTAAATTGTCCCTAACTCCTGCCAAAGGCCGGAGACCTCTCAGTCTGTTCCTCCCGTTTGCCACTAGAGGGCAGCACAAAATTGCAAATCCAGCCCGTTGCCTCTCTTTTGGGGAGGAAATGGAATGGTCTTTGGACAGGCAAAGACAAATTGTGGGGTTGTTTATTGAGGTGTACCTTAGGGTAGGCCTGGAAACCAAAGTACGGTTTGGGTACAGGCCCCACGTCATGCAGAAGCCCAGAGGACAGTGGGGTTCAGGACAGGAAGGCCAAATTCCAGGAAGGCAGCACGAAAGGGTGAGCAGCGGCTCAGAGGCCGGCGGGGTTCCAGCTGGGCCTCGGACATGCAGTGTGACCCTGGCCAAGTCACTGTGCTTTAGTTTCTTCGCAGGTGAATGAGGGGTTTGAACCAGCTAATCCCTGGGGTCCTTTCCCACTGGGGAAGGACCTTTCCCACTGTTGTTCTGTGAAGCCCTCGGGGAAGGGGAGCCAAGAAGATAATAGACCTGAAGAAAAAGAAAGTGACCAGTGCTTAGGGGAGGCCAGGAGAGGCCAGGTAGCCTGAGGGACAGGGCGGGAGCATCCTCCCCTTCCTGGTGGGTTTTCAGAGAGGCAGGGTTTCCTCACCCTCTTCAAACCCGGCAGCCACTCTGATACCCAGCATAGGAGGTCTCCTGCCTCTTCTAACTATGTGACCTTGGGGAGGGCCACCGAAGGCTTCAGGACCATTCCTTGCCCCGTAAGAACGCGACAAGTGCCTTTACCTCCGTGCTATTACAGTTGGTAGACAAGATCACCCGACAGCCTTGCAGCGAAGACTCGATCTAAAGGCACCTCACCTACACCTTATAGTTTTCCCCCTTCCCATTGGAGTGAAGGATACGGGGCGGGGGTGGGGGGTGTCTCTGAGCCTGCAGGAGGCTGTGTTAAGTTGTTCTTATTCTCATCCAGTCCTTAAACTCATCCTTCAGAGACAGCAAGATGCACAACTTTGTCTCATTCCCTCCCCAAAGGAATCCTTTTCCTCTCTGCTGGACTGGCGCCCCTAAACTGGGACCCCAGCAGGCCACTGAGGGGCAAGCATTGGGAGGCACTGGCAGAGGAAGAAATGGCAGGCATTTGCAATGTGTTGGTGGGAAACAGGGTCAAGCCCCCATCTGGGGGCTCAGAGCCCCCTCCCAGCTGGCCAGGGAGCCCAGGGCCACCTTCCTCCCCAAGAGGAGAGCCCCACACTCCCTTGGCCCATGTCCCCAGCAGCCCCCTGTGCCGCAGCTGCTGTCTCTTTAAGGGCCTCCCCCTCCCTCTTTCTCTGCTCCCCCCCATCTCTGTCGCAGCCGCTGCTGTGGCTCAGAGCTGCATGGGGAGACGCTGCTGCAGGTCCGGTTTCTTGGTGTCTGGTCGGTGCCATCATTCCCCACCCCTCCCCCGCCCTCCCCAAGCTGGTGACTCCCCCTCCCCCTCCCCCTCTCCACCGAGGGGGCAGGGGGCTGGGCAGGAACTCTCTATAATGCCCCGCGCAGCCTCCAGGCCGGGCGGTGGGGACCGTGGCGGCAGCGAGAGGCGGGAGAGCCGAGCTGACCGCTGACCACTTGCCGGGCCGCTCCTCTTGTCTCCCTCCCTCCCTCCCTCCCCCCTCCCTCCCTCTCCCCCTCCCTCTCAGGGCTGGCACCACAGTCCCACCCCGCCTTCTCGGGTCCTCCCAGCCTCTCCACGTAAGCCCCCCCTCCCCACCTGCCTCTCCTCTCCCTCCCCTCCCCCACCCGCATCCTCCTCCTCCGGTACCCTTTCCCTCTCTGTCCTCTTATCAAGTCCTCTCCTCCTGTCTCGCTTCCAGCCCTCTGGCCAGCTTCCTCCCGCTCCCTTTCCCGGATCCTCCCTCTACCCAGTCTCTCCCCATTTCCCCAGTCTCATCTAACTCCCTTTTTCCCTTCCTCTGGTCTGACTCGCCTGCCCCATCCCGTCCCCGCCCTGTCCCCTTTGTGCCCCTTTTTCTTTTTCTCTCTCCCTCCCTGGCTTGGTGTCCCTTCTCCACCTCTAACTCCCTTCAGCTCGGCCTCCCTGTCCCCTTGCGGCCGCCAGCCTCCCTGCCCAAGGCCTGAGCCACCATGCTGACCCCAATGGTGGCTGGGGGGGTGGTGTTCCCCGGACTCTTTCTCCTCTCCAAGAACACGCTCCAGCGACTGCCCCAGCTGCGCTGGGAGGAGGCTGACGCGGTCATTGTCTCAGCCAGGTAAACTGCATCCCTTCCCCTGGCCCCTCTCCCCTTCTCAGGCATTATGGGGGTGGAAGGGACCCTAGTCCTTCCCTCGACCCTTGGCCCATTAGGGACTGGTGGTTCCTGAAGTGGTTGGTGGGCTTTACCTACAAGCTGCCTGCCCCCCTCACTGCCTTACTCACTGTCCCAGGAGACCTCGTCCAGACCCAGCCATCTGGTCTACTAGTATCCAGACTGCTTTTCTTTCCTCTCCCCCATTCACCCTCCCACCCTCCAAAACAGGACCAGCATGTGACTAAAACATTCCTATAAGATATGAGGGGCAAGGGGCAGAGAGCTGTGTATTAGTCAGGGCACATGTTTGGGGGTACAAGGGACAGAGGAGTGAATGGTAGAACTCTGTACAAGCTAGAATGAGGGCCAGAGTTGGGGAGGGAAGCATGGGGACAGTCAAAGAGTGAGCAGGAAAGTGGCCAGGGGAATTCAGGGTCACCGAGGAGTGGCCTGGTGACTGGGTGGCTGAGCGCTGTGAGAACAGGCCGGGGGCACCCCCTTGCCATCCAGTGCTGTCCCTGTGCGGCTCCTCCCAGGGAAGAGACCTTGTTATCAGCATTGTCTCACCTCAAGATGACCTCCCTTGTGTCCTCCTGAGGCCACTCAGTGTCCACGACTGACCAAGGGAAGGAAGCTGGCAGGGAGGAGTGGGGTGCACTGAGAAGTAGCAGCGGGAAGTCCTGGAGCCTGGGGTGGGGGGCGAGCCCCGGGCAAGCCGGCCTCAGGCAGAGACGGGCAGAGAGTGGCTCGAGGCGCAGTAACTGGACAGTAAAGAGGAGAAACTGAGGGCTGTGTCTCCTTCCTCTACCTCTGGTCCCTCTTTCTCCCTAGGCTAGTGTCCTCTGTCCAAGCCGTCATGGCCTCCACCGCTGGCTACATCGTCTCCACCTCCTGCAAGCACATCATTGATGACCAGTAAGTGCCACGAGACCACCTTGGCCCAAGTTCCCGCAGCCCGTGTGCGTGTGTGACTCCCGAGGACCCCAGGTCTTCCAGGGGACTCCTTCAGTGGTCCCCAAACACTTCACTTGGGACTGAGCAAGTTAACTGCATTAGCTGCAACTCAACACCCAGGAATAAATTTATCCATGTCCTGTCCTTTAAGGTCAGAGCCAGGGGGAAAAGGAGTGGGGATCAAAAAGGATTGTCAGAGTGGCTCCTAGGCTTCCTGGCCGCTCATATCATAGTAGGTCCTGTGTGCCCTTTCCTCCCCACTTCCTCCCTCCCTTACATCCCTCAGACCCCCTTTCTAACCAGCACCCAACTGGGGTGCCTCCCTCCTCATGCCAGGCTCACCCCTCTGCTCCTCCCCGAGTGCAGGTGTCCAGTCCCAGCTCTGTGCGCAAGAGGGAGACAGGAGAGAGATGACAGAGACAAGGCCACTAACGGTTGGGCCGTGGGGGGGTGCGGGTGGGGGAGGGGAAGGGTGAAGAGGCCAGAAGGTGGCACTGGCAACTGCCGCAGTGCCTGGTGCTTGCCAAAAAAGCCCAGGCCTTCGATGTGGGGCCGGAGGAGGCAGGAGAGGGGCCCTGTCCGTGGTGCTGACGGGCCAGCTCCAGGTGACCCGCGGGCTGCTGCCGAATGGCCCGGCAGGGTGCTGAAGACGCCCCGCGCTTAACTTCAGGCTCTGACCCCCTTCTCTGGAGACTGTTGGGCCGCAGGAACATTGTCTGGAGGACCCTGGCCTGGTGGCGCCCCTCTTTCTCTACAGATGAGTTCCCCTATCTGTGGAGTGGGGTACATCCCTTCCTGGAAGGGCTACCCTGAGGAGGCATTGAGCTGCGGGAGTCAAATGCCTAAAGCAGTTCTGGCTCTTGTACAGTGGGTGCTTAACTCTTTCTTCAGATCCCATTTGGTAACTTGGCTTCCTCTTCCCCTCTGCCCTTCTGCTCCACCCCTGGGTCTAAGATGAGCCTGGATTCCCAGGCATCTCTTGCTCTCATCTTTTCACACAGAGGTCACCTTTCCACTCTTACATTTCCTCCCCCCCCCCCCACGCCCACCCCCAGGTCTGTTCTTATCCCTTCCCCTGTAATCCTCAGGTGGGTGGGGGAATATCAGGGTTAATCCAGGGACAACAGCTGTTCCTACTCCTGAGCACCTAACTGCTGAGAGTGTGCGGACGGTTTTAACTCTTCAAGTTAAACCAGGACTAGTCCCCCCACAAGCCACATGGCTCCTGGGGCTGGCTCTCCCAGCCACTCCTGCTCCAACTCCACTTGGGCCAGTCGGACCCCTTTCCACCAGGGCTCTCCCTGCTTGTCTAACCTGGTTGCTGCTCCCTCTCCTCTCTCCCTTTCTCCAAGCTCCAGCATGGGTCTCGGGTTCTCTTTGCCCCAAATCATCCCTGCTGGAGTGGGCTGCCTGTCCCCTTGTAGGCAGTCTTCCTAGGGTTTGCATTCTGTCTCCATCTCACCCGATCCTTCACTGGCCTCCCCGCTCCCCGCCCCAGGCCCTCATTCCTCTTCTCCCTTGGGCAGCTCCGCATATAGGGTCTCAGCTCCTTTTCTTCATTACTCCGGCTGACTTTGCTTTCATCCCTCCACCTAGCTGGGCCAGTTCCCTGACCTCGCACTCCCACCTCAGACCTGCCACGGGGCTACAGCATTTAAGAGAAAGTGCTCAACGTGCTGAGTCAAGAAGAAAAATGCAATGTTGCATATTCATGTGCTTTTCATTTTTGTTTACTCTCAAAGTACAAGGAACTTTCTCTGTTCTTGACTCCTTTTGCTCAGCGTTTTCTCCTTAATGCTTGGCTGTACCTGAAAAACAACAACAACAACAAGAGGTTGGGTCGTGTTCAGGTAGAACAAGCAGCGCTAACGGCACCACCAAGTCCCCAGTGAGGCTTGTCTGTGACACCTGTCTTGAATCTTCTAGGGACAGTGGAGCCAGACTTCCCATGGTTGGTTATTCCTTGGCCAAGTCACCTAGTCTCTCAGTTTCCTCATCTGTAAAGCGGGGGTGGTAACCATCCCCGCTTTGTATAGGGTTTCTGCGGGGAGTGAATAAGTTTATGCATGTAAACGATTTTGGATATTAGAACAGTGCCTGCGTGTCAGTGGATGTCAGCAATACGATCGCTCTCCACTGCTCTTGCCTCTTCTGCTGTTATTGTCCTAACCTCAGCTGTCTCTCAGATCATGCCTGAGCTTGCTTTCTCTGTCACTGCCCTGTGGTCTGTGGCTGTCCTTTGGTGTCTTTTCCCTACCTCACCTCTCCCCATATTGCAGAGAGAGAGAGAATATGAATGAATGAATGAATGAATGAATGAATGAATGAATGAATGAGTATGAAAAATGGGTGGGTTCTGAGGTCAGACAGTCTGGATTTGATTCCCAGCACCCTTACCTACCAGCGTTGTGACCGTCCCACCTTGGGCCAGTTTCTTGCCCTCTACCCCTGGGTTCCATCACGGACCTCGAGAGTCCACTTCCGTCTCAGGGTTGTTGTGAATATCACTTGCTCCGGTGGCACGTCTAGTGCCGACCCTGGCACCTGGTCACTGCTCTGTCCATCTCCTTCCCTCTCTGATGCCCCCCTCTCTCTCTGCCCAACAGACACTGGCTTTCCTCTGCCTACACGCAATTTGCAGTGCCCTACTTCATCTATGACATCTACGCCATGTTCCTCTGTCACTGGCACAAACACCAGGTCAAGGGGCACGGAGGGGACGAAGGGGGGGCCAGAGCCCCGGGCAGCATCTGGGCCGTGGCGCGCGGCTACCTGCACAAGGAGTTCCTCATGGTGCTCCACCACGCCGTCATGGTGCTCGTCTGCTTCCCACTGTCGGTGGTGAGTCGGGGTGCCGAAAGCCAGGGCCTCCTGTCCTGCTCACGCCAGCGCCGCAGGAGCCCGGGGAGCACTGTGGTCGGGTCCCCCAGGGGCAGGGCAGGCCCAGGATGGAGAGTTCCCGCAGAGGGTTTTCTGAGCACCAGGCCAGCCCCAAACAGCGAGAGGGTCTGGGCGCAGCCTGGCCCGGGCTGGATATGCCCGGCCGTGGTGCCTGGGAGCTGTGGTTGCAGGTCTCTGAGCCTCAGTTTCCTCGGCTGTAACATAAGGTATAGATAGAGGCTGCCGCGCGGGATGGTTGGAGGGATACGGTGACGTCATGCTCGCAGCATGGCCGCTGTATACTAGAGGTGTTCAGACCTTCCGAGCTGAGCCTCTCCAACAGTGGCCGCAGAGAAGAGAGGGAGGGAGGCCAGGGAGAGGCCAGGCTAGTTCTCCCTGTCCTCCGCAGGTGTGGCGTCAGGGCAAGGGCGATTTCTTCCTAGGCTGCTTGCTGATGGCTGAGGTCAGCACCCCCTTCGTCTGCCTTGGCAAGATCCTCATCCAGGTGAGAGGGGGCCGGAGGCTGTGCGGGCCAGAAGGCAGGGCATTTCAGGGACCTTCAGGGATTCTTTAGCGGGCCGGGCCCGGGTCAGGGGAGGCGGGGCGCAGGGGCCCGCGGAGGGGAGGGGGCTCGGAGCTGCCCGCCCCCCCTGCTCTGCGCCCCGCCCCCTGCCCTCTGACCGCCCCGCCCACCCACCGCAGTACAAGCGACAGCACACTCTGCTGCACAAGGTGAACGGGGCCCTGATGCTGGTCAGCTTCCTCTGCTGCCGGGTGCTGCTCTTCCCCTACCTGTACTGGGCCTACGGGCGCCACGCCGGCCTGCCGCTGCTCGCCGTGCCCCTCGCCATCCCGGCCCACGTCAACCTGGGCGCCGCGCTGCTCCTGGCCCCCCAGCTCTACTGGTTCTTCCTCATCTGCCGCGGGGCCTGCCGCCTCTTCCGGCCGCGGGGCTCCACGCCGCCCTCTCCTTGTCAGACCCAGGACTGAGGGTGGGGCTGGGGGACCCTCCACCCCCCCACCCCATTCCTTGGGGACGGGGCTCTGGGGCTGCCCGGCAGGACGTGGGAGCCAGGGCCCTCTTGCCCTGGCGGCCCCAGGACCGACAACAGGTGCACTGCAAAGGGGCGGGGAGCCGGTGAAAGGCGGGGGGGGGGGGGGCCTCTTCTCCCAGCAGTGCCTGAGCTGAAGGTAGCGAACCCCTTCCTGCGCACCCCTTCTCCCATCACCAACCCTGGGGCCCTGGGGATGCAAAGGACAGAGGAAGGGGGCATCACTTCCCATCCACTGAGGGCTAGACGGCCATGGGGAAACTGACTCAAGGGGACCAGGACTCCGAGGATGTGGGGGAGGCCCTGCTGCCAAGGCCATCCCAGCCCTGTCCCCCTGCTGCAGACTCCCCTCGGTTCCGCACCATCTGAGAGGGAGGGGATACCCTAACTAACCCTCCCCCCCCCCCGCCCCCGCAGGCCTTGCTTGGGGCTAGCTGCCTCCACTGCTCCTCTCTCTCAGGGAGGCCAGCCTGAGGGATCTTATTTATTTTATTTATTCGCCCAAATCCATACTAGTCTGTGGGGGTGGGGGGAGGGAGGTGGCTGCTACCCCCAACCTTCCCAGTGCTGAGCAATCCCGGGGGCAGGTGAGGGGGCACCCCGTCCCTTCCCCACTAGGCTGCACATCTTGCCCTCGGGCCCCGGCATGTCCCTGGTGCTACAGACCTCTCAAGGCTTCCTCCAGTCTGGGGTCAGGGGACCCTGGGAGGTGCTTTCCAGACCGCTAATAAAGACGATCTGATCTGCGTGAACGCCACCAAGGCCCTCTTCACCCAGTTCTTTGGTGCGGGGAAGGGTGGGGGTCTGGGGGTAGAAAGCACAGATGGCCCCAGGACCCCAGGATGGGGCAGGACCTCCTGCCTGGTTATCCGAGCAGTCAGGCAAGAAAAAAGCAGACTTTTATTCCTCAGCAGGAGAGGAGGGCGGGTTTGGGCACTCAGGGCAGAGTCCAGGGCCCTTGTCCGGCTCCTCAGGCCCCTTTCTGGTAGCTCCTATGGGATATGAGATCAGAAGTGGGAGGCCACACCCTGCCTCCCTAGGCTTTTGGGTCCTTCAGCCTCTCCTAAGGCAGGCTGAGGTGGGAGGGGCCCGGGAAAGGGGGGCCTTACATGTGTGTGCAGAACTGGTAAAGGAGGAAGAGGAAGGCTACTACCAGAGCGCCCACCAGGATGTGATGGAAGAACTCGGAGTTGGATCCTGTTAGACAAGGAGGGGAAGATGGGGATCCTGCCTCCTCTCCAATGGAAGGGCCAAGGGCAGCTCTTCTCCAGGCCCTGGCAAGGAAGGAGGCCCCTTCTCAAGTGGGTTCATACCTGAGTTAACAAAGATGACAGGTTTCTCTCCAATAAACTGGGCCACAGCCAGGAGCCTGGCTTGGTCTGAGTCTGGGTAATCAAAGAAGTCGGGTCTGTCTATGAAGAGCAGAGACCCTGCTCCCCGGACCGAGGTGCTGGCCCGCTCCCGGCTGGGTGCTAGGGAGCAAAGTCTATGTCAAGAATCAAGCAGACCCCTGCCCTCTACCCCAGGAGGCTGTGGCTGACCCAGGACCCTGCCAGGCCACACAGCCTTAGTGTGGCTGGGAAGGGGTTTGATTTTGTTCCAGGAACATCTTAAGGATCAACTGAGATCTCCATGCGAAGGCCCCTGCTGGATGTGGGGCGGGGGGGGGGGGGGGCGGGGAGAGACGGGCAGGGAGAGGCAGGCCCTTGCTTGGCCTCCCAGCTCCTAAGGCAGATTGACCCTTCACCCCAAGACTTCTCCTCCCCACCGCTGCCAGGACAGCTTCCCACCTGTTTCTATGGCCCCCAGCCCAACCAGCCACACCCATGCCCACGCCCACTGCCACAGCCTCATGACCCTTCCACTCCTGTGACAGGGGTGGGGGCTCTGTGATGTCACAGCCTTGGGCCGTTCTGAGCATAAGCTCTGGGGTGAGGGGAGAGAGAAAGTGCTGGGGGCTGGGAACTTCCCCCCAAGTCCCCACATCAGAAGAGGACACTTTGGGACCACCCCCTCGTCTCCCCCAGGGCCTTCATCCTTTGATTGGGGTGATGTCAATGATAAAACAGTAATAGGGGCAGCCCCAACATTTAGAAATAGGAAGGACTTGGGGGCAAGCTTGCTGGAAGCTGGGACTAAGGAGAGCTGCCTTTGTAGAGCAACACGGTCTTTCCTGGGGTGGGGGGCAGGGAGAAACACCTCCAGTTACCCCCGGAATCCACTCTCTGCATGGCCTCCCTTACCCATCACAGCTAGCCTGTCCTCATTACACAGACAAGGGAACCAAGGCGCAGAGGGGCAAAGTAATGTGGGCGACGCACACTTCCCAGGGCTGTGCATTTTCCTCTCTGAGGCTCCCCCCTGCTTTGGGTCCCCAAATTCAAGGGTCCCCAAATTCACGACCCTTAGTGCTCAGCTGAGGACGACCCTGGGGTTGGGAGCCGGGAGAAATAACAGGCGTTTCCCACTAGGTGGCAGCAGTGCTCACGGGTGCCTGTTTCCCTCCCACCCGCGAGGGCACCGCTCCCGCTCCTCCAAGCCCTCCTCCCGCCTCTTCCCGCAGGTGCTGCAGGAAAAGGTACCGCTGCGGGAACGGCAGGCACGGGGATTGTCAGAGGAAAGGCCCCGCCCATCTCGAGGCCTGTCTCTTGGTCACCCACAGCGCCCTTGCAGGCTCCTCTCTCCGGGTGGGCTCCCCCAAGGGCCATCCCATTTCCCATTTCCAATCCCTGCTTTTCTCTATTTGTCCCTTCCCAACAACCACTGTCAATCCTGCGGACCGCCAAGAGTTAGCTCTCCTCTGATTGGCAGGAGGGCCTGTCTATCACAGATGTGTCCCGCCCCACCCAAGCCCAAGGACAGTTCAGGGTCTTCTTGGTTTGATTACACAGATGCCTGTTCAAGAGTCTCCGGCAGTCCCGGTTCTGTGACTTCCCCCAAATCAGGCATGTGTCTGTGGCATGTTGGGAGGTCCTCTGTCCTATGATGGAGGCGCCCTCCTCCCCTGGGTCCCCACCCCTCCTCTTTCTTGCCCTCAGGGGCTACCCTCTCAAGCGTCCTCACAGTAGCCCCTGGGGAGGTCCTTGCCCTGCTCAGCTTCTATTTCCTAAACGGTAAAGCTCAGGGAGGAGAAAATGGGGGAAAAGGAGACAGACTAACATCTACGGGACCTCCTGTGGGCCCCTATCCCCTACACTTCTCTCTTCTGGGAAAGAGGAAGTGACTTAGCCGAAGTCAGGCACATGAGGAGCAGCGAGGAGTCCGGCTCCTGACCCCGGGCCAGGGTTCCCAGCCCAGGCCTGTCGGAGGCTGCTGCCACCGTTTAGCCGCGGGAAGGGGTCCAGAGCCTTTAGCCACTGGAGTGGATCTTGCCATTTCCTCACTCGCCCCAAAAGGATGCAGCTGCCCTGTCCCCCAGAAAAGCCTCCTTTGACACACGCAGTGACTTCTCATTCATTTATTCATCCAATCATTAAGTACATGCATTGAGCCCCTGCTCTGTGCCAGGCTCCATTTATGGCTTAGAGAGAAATCACCAGGGCACGGTCTCTGCCCTCAGGGATCACAGGGGAAAGAACTCTTGGATGCACATCATTATAGACAGATGACCCCTAAGGGGCTGTCTACACTTGCTGTCTCTGCTCCCTCACCTTTAACGACCTAGCTTCGTCCTCACCGCTCCACTGAAGCCACTTTTGCCAAGTCTACCAAGGACCTCTTAACTTGCCAAATCTAATGGTTACTTCTGCTCAGTCCGTCTGTCTCGCAGCAGCACGCACATGCCCCTGCCCCTTGGCGTGGGAGCCATGCTCGCCCATTTTCAGGGTCCCCCCCTTCTCCAGCCAGCTCAGCCTTGGACCTTCTCTTTTCTGTCTATATTCTCTCTCCCTAGGTGATCTCATTCAGTCTCATGGCTTTAAATACCATCTATATGCTGGTGACTCACAAATGTATATTTCAAGCCTAGTCCTCTCCTCTGAGCTCCAGACTCCTCTACCCAGCTTCCTGCTTCGTGTCTCTTTATGTCCAAAACCATCTCCAACTCAATAGATCCCAAATGGAGCTCTTGGTTCTCCTATCCCAAACTGAGCTCCTGCTTTCCTTCGCCGCAAAGGGGTCTCACCATTCCTTGAGATGCTCTGCTCCACACAAACACCCAGGAGTCGTCCCAACGCTCTTCCTCTCTGGCTCCTGACAGAGCCGTCATCAAGACCTGTTGGCTCGATTTCCAACATGAATCTCAAATCCATCCGCCTCCCTGGCAGCTCCATTGCTGCCACTCTTTCAAGTCAACCCCATTCCTCCCCTGGTATTTCGACAGCCTGTGGACCGGGGGACTTCTCTCTGTTCACTCCTCCCTCGAGGAGAACAGAGAGAAGAACGCTCAGCCCTCTATGACTTAAAACCCTTCAATGGCTTCCCCTGGTGCCTGTGTGATTATGAACACCTTACCCTGAGCTGCAAGCCTCTTGCCCAGCCCCCTCCACCCACCCACCTCAGTTCTTAACACGGCCCCCCTTGCTCAGCACACTCCAGTCTTTGCACACACCTGTGCCTAGGACACCTTGCCCCCCACCCGTGAACTGGCTAACTTCTCCTATCTTCCGAGTCTCAGTTGAGACCACACTTGGCACGGGAGGGCAACTCCCATGGCCTTCGGATCATGCCCTATCCTATCACTGCATCGGAATTGTCTGTGTATCTGTCTCTTTCCCCTACAAGGCCCTGGAGCTAGAGATCACTGATCTTGGTCACAGACTTGCACCAAAGCATATAGTAGGTGTCCAATAAATATTTATTAGCCAAATGGATGGATAAAAACCTTTCCACAAGCCAGCGCTCAGCACTGTCTGCCATTTGCCCGGCAACTGGCTCGAGCTCCCACTTCATCCTCACCTTGCCCCAACAAGGCTTTCTGGAGCCGTGCTGCTGGGCCTGAGCTAAGCCCCCGGCAGGCAGCAACAGAGGAGGGCAGGACTTCTTGGCCAGCTTGCTCCCCCCATTCCCCGCAGGCCCACGTCTGCCTCTTGCCAAACCCACCAGCTCTAGTCCTGGATGGGGGTCTCCCTTGATCCTGCCTCCTCTCTTATCCTGGATAGCCCCAAAGGAAACCTGACGGTTGCCTTTAAATAGGTATTATTTTAATGTATTCTTTTGAATAGGGAACAGAGGCGAATGGTACAAAATCCAAAGGGTACAAAAGCATAGAAAATAAGACTTTCCTATTCTTGCCCTACCCTACCCTCCAGCAATCTCCTCAGAGCTTGATGTAGTTACCACTTTCTTGGGCAGCCTTCCAAGGATAAGTTATGCACAAAAAAAACCCGGACACATATAAACTCCTTTCTCCCCATTCCATTCATACTGTTCTGCGCCTTACTTTTTTAGGTGAAGCTGCGATTGGGAAGACGGCTCTGTACAAGTGTGTGCATACAAGTACAAGGGCCTCTTTCTTTGTTGTGGCTGCATACTCTTTCACCGTTTGAAATTGTGTCAGAAC
Source organism: Mirounga leonina (assembly GCF_011800145.1). Classification (NCBI taxonomy): domain Eukaryota; kingdom Metazoa; phylum Chordata; class Mammalia; order Carnivora; family Phocidae; genus Mirounga; species Mirounga leonina. The sequence continues at coordinate 17,264,179 of NW_023270763.1, read as the reverse complement.
TGATTGAACTGATCCCCTGCTCGTGGACATTTAGGTTGTTTCCTGTCTTTTGTCATTGCAAACATGCTGCATTAAAGAACCCTGAACTTTGATTATTTTGCTCATGGGCCAGCATATCTGTAGGATAAAATCCTAGAAGTAGAATCTCTGGGTCAAAGAGTCTGTGTATTTGTCATCTTGGTATCCACCATCAGAATGGCCTCCGCAGAGATGGTGCCCATTTACCCACAGCGTTGTACACATTGTGTGTTAACAGATGCTTTGAGTTTTGTCATCTGGTAGGTGATAAGTGCTATCTCAGTGTGGTTTGACTTTGCATTTCTCCCTCTTTTTTTAAAAAAATCATGTATTTTAAAAAAATACACATAGTATTTCTATCTTAACCATTTGCAAACATACGGTTCAGCAGTGTTAAGTACATTCACATTATTGTGCAACCACACTTCTCTTACTTTTAAATCACAATACTTCGGGGTGCCAACTGAGGGCTAGGCCCAGCTTGAGGGAGCCTCCATGGCACTCCCTGGTGGTGGGGGAGACAGAAATGTAAACAGGGGGTAGAACGGAGCCTAAGGTAGCCCATTGGAAGCTAGGGGGTGGGGTGGGGATACTCTAGGAAGACTGCTAGGAAGAGGTGACCCAGGATGACTCCCGAAGGAAGGGAAGCTCTTCCAGGCCAGGGAGGTCCTGTGAGCAAAGGTCCAGAGGCCTCGGAGATCCAGGTGTGTTCTAGGAACCGCAAGTAACGTTCCTGCCAGACAGCCACCTTTCGGAGAAGTCATGGTCTTGGGCCGAAGGGCCTTAAAGGCCACTGTGAGGACTCTGTTTTGGGGGGACGGCGGGTTTGGGGCAAAGAAGAGCAAAGGTCCAAGGCTGGGGTCTGACAGGCAGATGGCAGGGTTTCGGGTGGGAAATGGCACACTGGTGAGGGACTGGACTGCAAGGCTCCGGGGCGTTCAGAAGGAAGCCCGACGCCCTTCCCCACCTGGCGGACAGAACTGGAGATGGCAGGGGGTGGGGTGAAGGAGGGGACCCCGGCCCTTGGGGGCTGAGTTGGGCCACAGGAGAGACGCCTGAACGGCTACAGAGAAGAGGCGTGGGGAGGTGGGGGGGAAGCCACAGCCTCGGACCTGTCGCCTCCCTCAGACTGTGAGGTTCCCGGGCCCGGCTCGGAGACCCCCAGATCCCAGGCCAGCGAGAGCGGGCCGACCAGATCCCCGGCGCCTGCCCACCCCGGGGTCACTGCGGATCTCTAAGCCCCGCCCCTACGGATCTGGGGAGGGGAGGGCCCGCCAGCCTACTCCCTCCCCCCGCGCGCTCTCCGTGGGGGAGGGGCGTGAGGATGCGCGGGGGGCGGGGGGAGGAGGAGCAGGCGTCGCCATGGCAACCAGGCGGGTGGTCCGGCGCCGCAGACCCGGGAGGGAGGCGAGGAGACGGCCGGGGAGGCCGGCGCCGCGGGCTCGGCGCGGGGGCAGGGGCGGGGGCCCGGGGTCTCCGGGGAGTTGGGGAACACCGGGCGGTTCTCGCCGCTGGTTCCCGGTGGCGCAGGGAGCCCGTGTGTCTGCGAGCGTGTGCCGGCGAAGTTCTCCGCGGTGGGTTAGTGCATGTGTGCGGGCGTGCGCACGTGGGCGCAGGCGTGTGCGCGGGAGTGCCCGTGGGTGTGTGTGTGTGCGTGCGTGTGGTGTGCAGTCGCGTGCGCCCCGGCCGGTGCCCGGCGGGCGCGGGCGGGAGAGTCCCGCCCCCTCCCCAGCCTCCGGCCGCCCCTCCCCGCCCCCCCGCCGCCTGCGCCGGCTGCTTCCTCGCCTCCACCTCGCTCACCCCCTCCTCCCCGCACTTTCTCCGGCTCTCCCTCCCTCCCTCTCGGCTCTCACCGCCGGACTCCGCGCTCTTCTCGCTGGCCGCCGAGGGAGTCGCCGGCCGCCACCGCCCAGCCTGTACCTGCCGCCCCCCCGCCCAGGGCTTGGGCACCTGTTGGAGGCACAGACACAGGTGCAGAGGGCTGGGCCGCCGGGGGCGTGAGGGTGCGGGAGCGCGTGTGAGCCCACGGCGTGCTTAGCTCCCTGGAGGCTGCAATTTCTGGCTCCTCTTGGAGAGCCAGTCTCAGGAGGAGGCATCCGAGGCGGGGGTCCCCCGCGGGGGGCTGCAGGGTAGGGGGGACCAGGCACGCAGGTAGGCAGGCCGATCCTGGGGCTGAATGAAGGGACAGCGGGCCATGAAAGCCTACAGGGGTGGGTGACACCCGGCCCAGACAGGCCCCTGGTGCAGAGGGACGGACAGAGCCTAGGAGAGGCAGAGGGGGCCTGCAGGGCTGCCTCAGAGGTAGGCAGGGCCCAGGGGCAGACGGCATCCCAGGATGAGGGGCAGGAGCTGGGAAGATGGCATCGGGACTGTCCAAAGGTATGTGGGCATGGCCGAGGTGGAGCCAGGCCCTATCTGGGGGAGTGGGCTGGCAGCCCAGCCCCAGTGCAGCGAAGCTGGGGGTCTGGAGGGCTCAGGCCTCCTGCCTGCCCACCAGCTGGCCCAGGCCACCCTCTCCCTCCACACCTGGGAAGGGAAGCCAGGGAGGGCCCCACCAACTGGGGAGGTTGCCGCCTGGGGCTCACGTTCTCTTGGACCTCCCTCCTGCAGCCAAGGGTGCTGCATGAGGGGCCGCAGGGGCGACCGCATGACCATCAACATCCAGGAGCACATGGCCATCAACGTGTGTCCTGGGCCCATCCGGCCCATCCGGCAGATCTCTGACTACTTCCCCCGCCGGGGACCAGGACCTGAAGGCGGGGGCAGGGATTTCAGGGAGGCCCCTGCCCGCCTGGCACCCCTGGCCCTGGCCCCGCCTGCAGCCCTCCTTGGGGCCACCACGCCCGAGGATGGAACGGAGGTGGACAGCTATGACTCGGATGATACCAGTGAGTCTGGGGGTTGAGGGGGGGTGCTTCCGGGCTGTGGAAAGGGGCTGGGGCCCTGCTGGGCGTGTTGGGGGAGGCGGGCTCTGCCTCCAGGGCTGCAGTCAGCGTGGAGATAACAGACAGTTTCCGAAAGGCTCAATATTCAATATTTCTGCTGAGACACTCAACCACCCACACGGCCCCAGTTGCGGCCCAGCCGGGGACCCAGATGCTCGCGCGCACCCCCACCCCCCCCGCAGGCCGCCAGACGCCCAGGCACGCGCACCTTCCCCAGCCTGCCCACGGGTCTCTCACACACACACACCTGTCCTTACACACTGCCTCACGCTGGTCTTTCCTCTTCTCCAGCCGCCCTGGGCATGCTGGAGTTTGACCTTCTCTACGACCAGGCCTCCTGCACTCTGCGCTGCAGTATCCTCAGGGCCAAGGTGGGTACTCCCGGCCTCCCAAGCCCTGGCCCCGTTTGCCTGTTTCCAGGTCCCCAGGTTGGACCCCTCCTCCTCCCCCCGACCCCTATCCCCCGGCACCCTTCTTCTTGACTCTCCACACCCCGAGGATCCACTCTGCAGCGGGAGGGAGGGAGGCAGGGCTGGGAGCTTGCAGCCCTCTTCCTTCCCCTCCCCTGCAGGGCCTCAAGCCCATGGATTTCAATGGCCTGGCCGACCCCTATGTCAAGCTACACCTGCTGCCTGGGGCCTGCAAGGTAACGGCCTCTTCCCTCCCCCAGCCTGAGCCGGCTTGTGGGTCTGTCCCCAAACTTCCCATGCCTTCAGCCTCTGTGGGTCTGGGGGACGTGGACTGAGAACCTTCGTCCCCACACCTCAGGCCAATAAGCTAAAAACTAAGACTCAGAGGAACACGCTGAATCCCGTGTGGAATGAGGATCTGACGTACAGTGGGATCACGGATGAGGACATCACCCACAAGGTGCTCAGGTGAGGGCTCCATTCCCCCTGTTACTGAGGATTCCAGCTCAGCACCTCCTCTGGGAGCTGTCCTTGCCACCTTCTTTGGCTGGTTGATCTGCCTCCCATTAAGCCCCTCTCAGATGCTCAGGAACAATCACTGGCTCCCCATCCCCCTTCGGCAGCAGGCCAAAATGTTTCCCCGGCATTCCTGCCCTCCAAATATCTCCTCCTACTGCTGGTCAGCTTCAAGACTCCTGACCTCTGCCTGTTGTGTCTCTTCCATGGAAAGTGCTCCCCGCTGTGCCTCCTCCTGGAAGCTTTCCCTGGTTGCCGAGCGCCCTCCCCAAAGCCCCCGACAAGTCAGACCTATGTAGCAGAGGTCTGCCCATCCTCATGCCTGTGCCCCCCTAACATCCCGTGCTAAGGAGTGAAGTCTTCAGGGACAGGGAACTTGCTCCATCATCCCAGGAGGTGGGGCTGTGGGGACTGTAGTCCCTGGCCCGACTGAAGGGCAGCACAGCCCAGGCTTGTGAGGCCTTTAGCTGTGTTCTTGGCAATGGGGAAGCCGGGGCACGGTTGGCACTGGGGCGGGGGCATGGTCAGCCTTGGGTTTTGGAGATCATTCTGTTGGCTGTGAGGCTGACTGGGGATCGGGGCGGTGGGGGCGGGGGGGACAGAGGCAGACACCGGGAAGGCTGGCCCATCTTTCAGATGTGAGCACATTAGGCCTGAGTAGCCGAGTGCGCGCTCGTGCCCAGCTCTGGGTTATGCAACTTTACATTTATTTCCCTTGATCCTGATAGTTGTAGGAGGTGGGTGCTCATATCTCCATTTTATAGATGGGAATTGAGGCATAGGGAGCTTGAGTGACTTGGCCAAGGTCACACAGGTAGCTAGTAGGTGGCAGAGGTAGGAAATAAACAGCCCTCCAGGACAGCTCCTCAGGAGTGTCAGAACAGAAGGAAGCACAGGGAGCTGCAGAAGGGGATGAACGGAACTAAAAGCAATCATTTCTTAAAGATTTTGTCAGAGAGGGAGAGAGCGTACACACAAGCAGGGGGAGAGGGAGAAGCGGACTCCCTGCGGAGCAGGGAGCCCGATGCGGGGCTCGATCCCAGGACCCTGGGATCACCACCGGAGCCGAAGGCAGACGCTTAACTGACTGAGCCACCCAGGCGCCCCTAAAAGCTGTCATTTCTTAATCGCTGGGCTCCCGTGTCTCTCCCAGGCTGGTTCCCTGCTCCAGGCAGACAAGGACAGGAGTGCCAGAGGAGGCGTGGGATCCTCGCCCAACCGCCCAAGGCTCCTCAAGGCGCTTCCAGCCCTTGCACACGGAGTCTGGGACCCACACCCACCAATGCCTGCTCTGGGCACGTTGTTCAGTTGGATCCCGTCCCCAGGCTCTGAATGGAGGCAGTGGAGGGTGGCGGTCCTCAGGATTTGTGAGGGCTTCCTGAAGTAGCTGCGCAGGTCCCGATGGACCCGGGGTGGCCGGGGCAGCGGGACAGGGCACCACACAGCCCGTGAGACAGGTGAGGCGTAGAGTAGGGCAGAGCTGGGACTGGCTTCAGGTGCCCCGCGTTCGGTTGGAGGACCTTTCTCCCCACCGGAGCAGGCTCAGGTACGCCGGGGGCCCTGACCCTGCGGTTCCCCGCCAGGATCTCCGTCTGTGACGAGGACAAGCTGAGCCACAATGAATTCATTGGGGAGATCCGAGTACCCCTCCGCCGCCTCAAGCCTTCACAGAAGAAACATTTTAACATCTGCCTTGAGCGCCAGGTCCCGGTCTGTGTAGGGGTGGGGCGGGGGGGGGTGCTGGGGGGGGCGGCGACCCTGGGGAGGCCAGGTTTCCAGAACCTTCTCTCCGTCCCCTCAGCTGGCTTCACCCTCCTCCATGTCAGTGGCACTGAGGGGCATCTCCTGTTACCTGAAGGAGGTGAGGTACCCCACAGGGACCGCGCCCGTGTGGGTGGGAAGTGGCGGGGATGCGGGCTGACCCCCGAGTCCCCCCCACAGCTGGAGCAGGCCGAGCAGGGGCCCGGGCTGCTGGAAGAGCGCGGGCGCATCCTGCTGAGTCTCAGCTACAGCTCTCGGCGCCGGGGGCTGCTGGTGGGCATCGTGCGCTGCGCCCACCTGGCTGCCATGGACGTCAACGGCTACTCCGACCCCTACGTCAAGACGTGAGCCCGCCCTTCCCTCCCCTGGGGGCCTGACCTCCTCTGCGGCCTGATGCGTCCCTGACCGCCCCGCCCTCCTCTGCAGGTACCTGAGGCCTGACGTGGATAAGAAATCCAAGCATAAAACGTGTGTGAAGAAGAAGACTCTCAATCCGGAATTTAATGAGGTAAGCGGGGCAGGGCCCAGAAATCAAGCCGGGGGTGGGGGGCAGCTGGGGCCGGGGCCTCACGGAAGCTGAGGCCCGCCCTGCCCCAGGACTTCTTCTACGAGATGGAGCTCTCTGCTCTGGCCACCAAGACTCTGGAAGTCACAGTGTGGGACTACGACATCGGCAAATCCAACGACTTCATCGGTGAGGGGACAGGCTGCTGGGTGGGGCCGGTGATGGGGGGCTGGGCAGGGGGCAGGCCAGCGGAGACGGGCCCTGACGGTGCCGGCCCTTGCTGCCCGCCAGGTGGCGTGGCCCTGGGGCCCGGGGCCCGGGACGAGGCCCGGAAGCACTGGAGTGACTGCCTGCAGCAGCCGGACACGGCCCTGGAGCGCTGGCACACCCTGACCAGCGAGCTGCCCCCCGCCGCCGGGGCCCTGCCCTCAGCCTGAGCAGGTGGCAGCTGCCCCGCACGGGCCCCGCGGGGCCAGGACCCAACCTCCGCACGAGTGTGTTGCACGTTTACACGGGGTGCATGCCCCGCCCCCCACTACCTGTCTTATTTTGTGAGAGTCTGCGTGCCCGTGGGTCCGTCCTCTCGCGAGGGGCCGTGGACATCTACATTCACATATGCAAACTTCCTCCTGCCTGCCTCGCTCCCACACAGATATGCAAACACCCAGCCCGGGCACGCCCGCAGGGGGCTGCCGGGCCTCTCTCCTGCCCCTCCAGGCTGCCCCGTCCCCCTCGGCCCACAGGGAGGAGGTCGGACTCAGGGGGGTTCGGAGGAGGGGAATGTCTCCAAAAAAGAGAAGGACGAAAAACAAAAACAAAAAAAAGAGCCACTCCTTTAATACAGAATCTTCCTTAAAAACCAACGAACCAACCTAGCCCTGTACAGCTGCCCTTTTAAATGGGGGGGCCACCGCAGGCTCTCTGCCTCTCCCAGAGGTGGCAGATGCTCCCGGCCACTCATTTAAAGAACTGTCCCCTGGACGGGGCCAGGATGGGAGGGCAGGGCCTCTGCCCTCCCCCCCACCCCCACCCCCGCGGGGACCCACCTCCCGGGGGACATCCGTGCATGTTTACGCCTCTTCTGATCGTGTCAGTGGCCGCGGCATGGCAACTGGGCGTCAATAAACGTCTCTGCGGAAGCTGGGGGCTCGTGTGTGCTGGCGTCGGGCACAGGGCGGGGGCTCGGCCAGAGAGGGGGTCACTCTGGGATGTCGATCACCAGGTCATCATCCCCGTCCAGGGCATCGTCCCCGCTGCCCGCGTCGCTGAACATCTGCCGAGGGACGGCGCTCAGGATCGTGGGAGGAGGCATCTTGGGTGGGGGCAGTGGGGCCAGGGCTGCCCCCACCCCGGCCCCAGAGCCCCGGCCTGGGAAGGTCAGCGGCCCTCCCACAGGGCAGTCGGGGGGGCCCACCGCCATCTGCAGCAGGGGGAAGAAACACAGGGAGGGCTGGTCAGGGAGGCACTGGACCTCCAGAAGGCTGGCGGGGGCCTTTTAAGGCAGTTCTGGGGGGACAGGGGAGGGGGGCGAAGGCTCATGCCAGGGGCAGTGGACACAGCCCGGCCAGCCAATGCTGGAATCGGAGTGGGGGGGGCCTGCCTCACCTCAGCCCCTTGAATCTCACCCCAGCAAGTGCCTGCAGGTGAGAGGTGGTGATGGAAGCGGTAATGAGGGGGGTGGTGGTGGTGGTGGTGGGGAGGGGAGTCTCCCAGGAAACCAGGAGGGGAAGGCTGGGCCCCGCCCTCTCCAGGGAGGCCCCTTGGCTGCCCCGTGACAGCACTTAGAGCTGGTCAGAGCCAGCCCGCAGTGCCAGCCTGCCTGCCTCTGGGCACCTCGGACCCCAGCTGCCGGCACCGGCCTCTCCCTCCTACTTCGGGACTCACTGGTGAGCTGGACGCTGTCCTAGGCCTTCGCCCCCCCGCCGGGTGAGGCTTCTACCTCTTCTGTCTTGGGATCCCCGCAGCTCACCTGGGCTACAGTACCAGCCTCCTAACTGGACTCCCTGCCTTCAGCCTCTCCCAGAGTCAGCTCTTCCACACTGCAGCCAGAGTGAGCTCTCTAAAACACAGACCTGAGCGCGTCATTCCCCCACGCAAGGGACAGGTGGGAAGCTGTGCCCGACAACAGGCCAGCCCCTCCACCTGGAATGTCCTTTTCTAGCCATTAAAGTCTTGCTTTGTCCTCTGAGGCTGGGACGTGGCCTCTGTCCTGCCCAACCCTCCAGCCCCCGCCCCCTGCCAGGACTCCCCCCACCCCCACCCCACCAGAGAGCTCTGTGGGCCCAAACAGCACCTGCTACGTGCCAGGTGACTGCCATTAACAACCATTCCGACCACCCTGGAAGGGAGGGGAGGTCACGGGCCAGAGGAGGAATCTGAGACTTGCAAATGAAGACTCCGAGGCACAGGCCTGCTGGGTCCCCGCTGGGCAGGTCCCGTATGCCGCCTGGGTCCCCGCTGGGCAGGTCCCATATGCCGGGTGGCGGCGGCAGGAAGCGCTTACGTGTGTCTCTACAGCGGCCCCCGGGGCCTGCTTTCACACCTTCCGCCCTCATGGCCTACCGGCTGCCTCTCCAGGAGCCCCCAGCCCCACTGCTGTCCTTGGGGTGGTGGAGGGCCAGAGTTGGCCTTTACCTCCCGGTCAGTGCCTCAGGGTACAGGAGTTGGCCAGGACTGGTGACAGACAAGAGGCCCAGCTCCATGAGGACAGCCCCCCTCCTCTGGCTGCCACCTTTGGACCCCCACCCTAGTCCTTACGTCCCACCCCTTCCTGGCCTTCCTCAATGGCCTCTGTGTGACCAAGAGCAGCTCTTGTTTATCCACAGCTTACTAGGGACCAGGCACTGGGCTATGTGTTTTCTCTCCCTAAACTCACTTTATTCTACACTGACCCCACCAAACAGAGAAGCTGAGGCTCAGAAAGTGAAATGACTTGCCCAAGGTCACACGGGGAAGTGTGTGGAGGACTCAAACCCACTCCATCTGACGGGCCCAGGCCCTTAACTGACCTGCTCCTGTTTTCACGGCTGTCCTTTGTCTCCTCAGATCAAGCCACCCAGAAACTTCAGTGACGCCCATCCCTTTACAAGGACCTCCTGGCCCTGGGCACCCAGACCTCTGTGATCCCCCCTCACCCTATGTTTCTGTCCACTGTCCTTCTCCCTTCTCCCTCCTGCGTCAGCCCAAACAATACTTCTGCCACATCCCTGTCCTCCTTCCACTCTTGCTGAGCCTGCAATTTCCAAATCTCACCTCTCCTGGGCTCAGATGTTACCTCTTCTTTGAGGCCTTCCCTGATTTACCCCCTCCTCCACCACAGCAACTGATCTGGGCCCGTCTCTCAACCAACCTCCTCTCTCCTCGATGGCCACAACTCAGCTCCCCATCACCTCTCCGTCAGGACCCAGCACCTCAGCCTCATACCGCAATGCCACACGCGTGCCACGCCTCCACCCATCGGCTCCAGGCTTCACCGCCCCTGGCCTTCCGCACCATCCCACCCTACAGGCCAGAAGCAAAAGCCTGCCGAGGAGAGTGTGGGGCCAAGGTCACATGGAGGGTAAGAGGCGGAGCTGGGATTTGAACCCCGAACCAGCACTCCTAACCACCACGAACGGTGACCTCCCATTTCGCCTCTGGCCCCCGTCTACCCACTTTGAAAGGTGTCCTGTCTAGTCCCAGTTCCACCCTGACTCGGAGCTGGAAGGGCACTGTGCCTCCTGGGCCCTACTCCCTCCTGGGACTCAGCGTGCAGGCCTCTCCCTTCCCCTCTCCAGCCATGTTCTCCCCCAACAATCACACCCACCTCCACGCTGAGGACTTCAGTGCACCCCACGAGCCCCAGGCTGGCGGCCTCCTGTATCTCGCTGGCCTTTCCAGACAGCATTCAGCATGTCCCAACTCCTCGTCTTCCCTCCCACAGCTGCTCCTCCCGGGCCTCCCGGGCTCAGAGGGAGGCTACCCCTCTTCTTCAGTTGCTCGGGCCCCAAACCCTGGAGCTGCCCCTGGGCTCCGCTCTTTCCCACAGCCCGCGCTGGTCTTCCCATGGCTCCATCTTTGAAATCGATGCGTCAGCCACTTTTTGGCGGCTCTATACCCTGCTTTACTGCAGAAGCCTCCTCGGGGGTCTCCCCACTTGCATCCTGACCCAGCGCCTCCCTGGTCTGTTCTCCACACAGCTGTGAGTTCCATAAAACAGAGCAGACTCCCCTTGGCCCGATCTCCTGCAACGGCTCCCCATTTCATTCACAGTACAAGCGAGTCTCTGCGACACCGAGAGGGCGCTCCACCATCCTGCCCCCTGGTTATTTCTCTGACCTGCTCACCACCACCCACCACCCCTCCCTTGCCTCCGACCACACTGGCCTCCTTCCTGCTGGGGGCCTCTGCACTGCTGGCTCTCCCTGAAACACCTGTTCAGAGAGCCACATGCTCGCTTCTCATTTCTTTTAAGCCTCTGACCAAATAATGTCCCAGACCACCCACCCAACAATACCAGCCCCTCTCTACTCTGGAGCTTCCCACCCACTCTACCTGGCCCCATTTCTCGGCGCTGGCACCTACTTATCTTGTCTGCTTTCCACCTCTCTTGCTAGAATGGGAGCTTCGTGAAGGCGGGGATTTTTGTCTGTTCTGTTCGCTACCGCACCGGCAGCACCTCGGACAGTGCCTGGTACACAGCAGGTGCCCCAGGAACACTCATTCTACATGTGGTTTGAGCACTCATTTACGCATGCAGAAGAGGCCTCGACGGTCAGAGAGACCTGCTCAAGGCCACATGGTTTCTAACTGGTGCAGTCTTGACTCGACTCCAGATCCCACAGCTCTGCCCGTCCTCTGGGGCTGCCCGGCATCACAGGCCACCTGTGAACGATGAGCCTGGTCCCCACGAGTCTTCGCTCTGAGTGCCCCAAGGCTGGTCCTGCCCTCATTTTTCTCCACATCAAGTCTGTGGGCCAGGACATCTCTGACCCACCCCTCAGCGCCTAGCCCTAGGTTGGGCCCCCAGCAGCCCCAAATCAATCCTTGGAAGTTCTCGGACAGGCCCCAGCCCATCTCGAGCCTCCCTCAGATGGCGGTCCTCCTGCCGTTCTGGCCCCTCCCTAACATCCCCCAATCAGGGTACCTTGAGTTTCCGGGGCAGGCGGGGCCGTTTCTCCCGCTTGGGCCTCAGGGGGCTGGGCTCGGGCAGCTGCAGGGCCAGGTAGTCAGAAGGGAATGGGGGGTAGGGGGGGGAAGCCAGCTGCAGGCGGGAGTGAGGGGATGGAGATGGGAAATGGAGTGGATGGGGTGGGCGGGGAGGGAAGAAACGCAAACAGGAGGAGGAATGGAAAAACAAGAGGTGGTGATGAGTGTGGCTCCTGAGAACAGAAGGGGAGGGGACAGCAGCAGGACTATGTCCTGAGCTCTGCTCTCCTCAGTCACGCCTGTCCCCCATTCCTACACCAGAGAGAAGTGGGCAGCCCCGACTCACACCCCTCCAACGGACGCTTGCTGCCACACCCAGACAGATGTCCCCAGAGTTGGGCCGGCCTCCCCCTGAGGCCCGTCTGCCCAACAATGCCCACCTTACTCCCAGGCGGCTCAGTTACCACTTCCCACCCTTGACCGCAACTCACCGAGCTCAGGTACGGGGAGGGGGCCGTGGAGGCCTGAAGGGGAAACCCCGTTGAAGGAGGCAGGGAGAGGCTGGAGGGGGAGGGGGCACCCCCCAGTGGAGGGCTTCTCTTCCTGGAGAAAGTACGGGGGGGGTGTGTCAGAAGCAGCTAGGAGGCCCAGGTGCCCCCACCCACCCCCACCCCCAGAGAAGAACGATGGCTTCTTCCCACCTCTTGGGGGCTGGCGTGTCCGACAACTTGGGTGTTCCCTCTGTCTCGCTGTTATCTGAAGATGCAGTGGCATCTGAGTCTGTGAGGGGGTAGGGCTGGTCAGAGGGAGGGTGGGGGGCTCCAGCCTACCCCAGAGAGGTGCAATCTCAACTCTATGGAAGGGCCCCAGGGAATCTGACTCCCCAGTTGGCACATACGTGCTCTTTGGGGGAGGCCCACAGCTTCCTAAAATGTCCTTTACAACTGACTTCCTGCCTGGACTCCTCCCTCGTAACACAACTGTCAAGCACTTAACTGTGTGCTATGCTCTGAAAAGTTCACCCCCGCTCCCTGTGCTCATAACCATCCAAGGAGGAAGGTGAGGGCATCATGTCCTCCTTCCAGATGAGGTCACCAAGGCTCACAGAATAAGGTGTGGAGCTGGGACTTGAACCCCCATCTCTGACTCGTTCACCATCTTCTGCCACTCTCCTTTATGAGCCTCCTAAGCTGCCTTCAGCTCCTGCCTCTGTTCCACTCCCCAGGTCCAGGGTCCTGCTACCCTTCACATCTCTCCTGTTTTTATCCACTGCTCCCCATCCCAACGACCACCAGCTCAGGCCACCACATCAAAATCACCGGCTCAGCAATCTCACCTCTCCTGCCACCCACTGTCCACGCCAGCTCCAGAATGATCCATCTGGAAAGCTGATCCCAGCCTTCCTGGTGACATCCCCTCCTGCCTGTGAACATCTGGAGTGCTTCTTAATCTGGTCTCAACCTACCTTTCTGGTCTCCTGACCGAACCGTACTCTTCCTTCACATCATTTCCTCTAAAAAGAAATTTATTGGGGCGCCTGGGTGGCTCAGTCGTTAAGCGTCTGCCTTCAGCTCAGGTCGTGATCCCAGGGTCCTGGGATCGAGCCCCGCATCGGGCTCCCTGCTCCGCGGGGAGCCTGCTTCTCCCTCTCCCGCTCCCCCTGCTTGTGTTCCCTCTCTCACTGTGTCTCTCTCTGTCAAATAAATAAATAAAATCTTAAAAAAAAAAAAAAAAAATTTATTTCCCAGTTCTGCACTTCTACTTAGAAGGCCCATAGCTCATTTGACAAATAACTGATACCCGGGATATAGGCTGTCCCCAGTTTCTCTACTCAGATCCTTTAAGAGGCAAAATTAAACACCGCCTCGGGGCACCTGGGTGGCTCAGTCGTTAAGCGTCTGCCTTCGGCTCAGGTCAGGATCCCAGGGTCCTGGGATCGAGCTCCACATCGGGCTCCCTGCTCAGGGGGGAAGCCTGCTTCTCCCTCTCCCACTCCCCCTGCTTGTGTTCCCTCTCTCGCTATGTCTCTCTCTGTCAAATAAATAAATAAATAAATAAATCTTAAAAAAAAAAAAAATTAAACACCGCCTCTCTGAGAAGTCTTCCAGAATCCCTCAGGCTCAGTTAATTGCTGGCTCTCCCCAAAACTCTCCACTCTCACTTGTCAGGGCTCGCCTCACGTTGTGCTAAGATGTGTCATGTGTGGGTGTCTCCCTGACCAGACGGTGGGCTTTTCCAGGATACGAGTGGCGGCTTATGTCTCTGGTTCTCCCTCCTCAAGATTTATCCCACTCTGACCATGAACATGCTGTTTTTTCTCATGGCTCCTGTCCTGAAGTTCCCCTCAAACAGGAAGTTACCTGGAAGACCTCAGAGAAGGAACAGGCAGGCAATGAGAAGCAGGATGAAAAGCCAAATGGTTTGCCTTGACCCACATGAGCTGGCTCCTGCCTATTTCTCTGACCTCATCCATCACCTACCATCCCATCATATATAAAGTAATGACCATTGTGTGTTCCAATAAAACATTATTTACGAAAGCAAGTAGCCTAACTGACTGTTGTCTGCTGACCCCACTCCAGACCAGTGTTTAAAGGCACCATGGGGAGAGGTGATCGTATATGACATATATGAGGACCCCACGTTGGAAGAGGACCACAAATGCCCACCTTAGCACTTTTTCAAACTGTGGGTCTCAACCTATTAGTGGGTCATGAAGTCAACTTAGTGGTTTGCAACCAGCATTAAGTTAAAAAAAAAAAAAAAAAAGTGGAGCACCTGGGTGGCTCAGATGGTTAAGCGTCTGCCTTCGGCTCAGGTCATGATCTCAGGGTCCTGGGATCGAGTCCTGCATCAGGATCCCTGCTCCTTGGGAGCCTGCTTCTCCCTCTGCCTCTCTCTCTCTGTCTCTCATGAATAAATAAATAAAATCTTAAAAAAGAAAAAAGCAGTCTAGGGGCGCCTGGGTGGCTCAGTCGTTAAGCGCCTGCCTTCGGCTCAGGTCATGATCCCGGGGTCCTGGGATCGAACCCCGCATCGGGCTCCCTGCTCTGCCAGAAGCCTGGTTCTCCCTCTCCCACTTCCCCTGCTTGTGCACCGTCTCTCGCTGTGTCTCTCTCTGTCAAATAAATATAAAATCTTAAAAAAAAAATAAAAAACCAGTCTAAAAACCATCAGAACAAGTTATATATGATGACCTTTAACGCTGTTTCATTTTGTTGTCTTATAAGCAAGTATGTCCGCGGGGCCTTGGTCTGACATGATAAGGAGTGCTCAAAGCAAAGTGTGGAAACACTGCTTCAGCCCTTCTGCTCTGCAGACAACCTGGTCCCTTCTCACCTCAGGGCATCTGCACTGGCCATTCCCTCTGCCTGGAAATCTCCCACTTGTATCTTCACAAGATTGGTTTCTGCTTCTTACCTAGGTCCCAGCTGAAACATTCCTTCCCGAGAAACGCTTTTCTGGAGTGCTCTACTGATGCTGTCTGTCATCTGCTTTTGTGTTGTTTGCAAACTAAGAACAGCTTTTACGTTTTTTGTTTTTTTTTTTAAAGATTTTATTTATTTATTTGAGACAGAGAATGAGAGACAGAGAGCATGAGAGGGAGGAGGGTCAGAGGGAGAAGCAGACTCCCTGCTGAGCAGGGAGCCCGATGCGGGACTCGATCCTGGGACTCCAGGATCATGACCTGAGCCGAAGGCAGTCGCTCAACCAACTGAGCCACCCAGGCGCCCCAGCTTTTACGTTTTTAAATGTTGGGCGGGGGTGGACTCAAAGGAAAAATACTACTCATGACATGTGAAAATCACATGAAATTCAAGTTTCAGTGTCCATAAATAAAGTTTTATTGAAACACCTCCATGCTCACTTATTTACATATCACCTATGGCTCCCTTTGCACCACAACAGCAGAACTGGGTAGTTGCAACAGTTCTGCAAAGCCTGAAATATTTTTAATCGGGCCCTTTACAGAAAACGTTTATCAACCCCTGCTCTACTCCGATCACTACCATACAGCCCTGATTTTATTCCTTTCAAATCTAAGATCCTAGTTTCTTTGCTTTCCTGTTACCCCCAGCCAGAACGCAAATTCCACTGTATCCCCTGTGCAAAGCAATAAATACTCGAGTGAAAGAATGGTAGAGGTGAAGGGCAAGCAACAGATTTAAGAACCACTGGAGGTTTTATCAGCCTCCACAGCCTATAATGAGGGGCCCAGGAAGCTTGCTGAAGTGCCAGGAGCCACTTCCTCCACTAATATTTCATGACCTTGCTCACCAGAAGAATCTTCATCCACATTCTCGTACTGCAGAAGTCGGTCTAGGAGGAAACTAAAGGAAGAGGCGGGGAGAACAAGAGTGTTTATTCCCATCTCAGCAACGTTCTCCTGGACCCTGTCCCCTCTAGCTGGTCCAAGGGGTCCTCGCAACAGCCCCAAGCCAGGCGCCATGCATCTGTGGCCCAATTCCAAGGATGGGGTCCGAATGTAGATCCACAGGAGCCACACCACCCGCAGACATTCCCCCTTCCCCCCACCGTGTCCCACCTCTTATCCCGGGACACCTTCAGCAACTTCCTCTGCGCCTTCCTCAGCTCCTCCTGGAAGCACTCGTGTTCCTGTATCACAAGCAAGGTGGACGCTGAGCCAACGGTCATCGGTAAAGGGGCCCGGAACCCGGCGACAGTTGACTCCGTTCCCTTTACACGTGGGTAAACTGAGGTCCTACCAGCGCCAGGCCTCAACCCCCACAACCTCTCACCCCTGCACTCACGTAGATGAGGAACTTGAGCTTCCGCTTCAGGTTCCGGTATTTCTTCTTGTAGTCCACTTCGCCGTCCGCCGGCCCGTTCATGACCTGCCCCAGGAGCAATGCCCCGCAGTTGTCGGCCGCCCCGCTACCCAGAGCCTGCGCACAGCCCCGCCTCTCACGCCTCTGCTTCCGGAGACTCCGTAAGGCTGTGTCCGCCGGGACTACAACTCCCAGCGTACCCCGCGCCCAAGGCTCTTAACCACAAGAGTTGCCCTCTTAGGAACACCGGGAAAAGAACGTAGCTTCCAAGGGGCTACGCTGAAGATGGCGTCGCAGCGACGCGATGATGTCATAAAGATGGCGGACGCCGGAGGTACCTTTGCGGATTCTGGATGTGCTTAGCAATCGCAAGCCACAAGACTTTCCCCCAGGGATTCCTAGTCTTCAGGCGAGGATATCCTTTTTCATCTGTCTTTCGAAATCACTGCGGCCTAGCTAGTGCCCGTGACCACGGACGGAGGCAGTGTCGCGGGTTGATTACGTTATTACACCCGAAGGCTGCCGGCGTCGAGTCGGTTTCTAACGAGAATTTTTAAAAACGATTGACCCTAAGAAAAGGGAGGAGCCGCGAACCCCTCCAACTACCTGAGGCAAGCAAGTTTTGTCCGGCAAAGTTCTCGGTCCAAGCGACCCGCGACCAACCCCCAGCGGTCCCTCTCACGGCGCCGCCACCCTGCGAGTGCGCAAGCTCCTGTCAAACGCGGTGACGGAGGCCGAAGAGAAAAAAAGGCGGGAGCCACCAATCCCAGGTGGAGCAAAATGGCGCGGGAGAACGAGATGCAGGAGTTCATCCGTAGCTTCTTCCGAGGCCGCCCGGACCTCAGGTGCACTAGAGGCTGGAGTTGGGGTTGGAAAGGGCAGGGGCGGGATGTGGACTCTGTCTTGACACATGTCTCCGCAGCACGCTCACGCACTCCATCGTGCGGCGGAGGTTCTTGGCTCACGCGGGCCGCGACCACCTGGAACCCGACGAGAAGCAGGCGCTGAAGCGACTGGTGGAGAAGGAGCTGCTGAAGGTGCAGGTGTGGGCGCGAGGCGGGGTTTGTTGCTGAGGAGGAGGGGCCTGGGAGGGGGTAGGGAACGCAAACTTGGTACACGTTTTGCCCTCTCGCGCACACACAGGTGGATGAAGCAGGTGCCAGGGAAGAGAGGCTAGAGCTTGCCAAGAAGGCAAAGAGGCCTCCCACTCCCAGCAGTGGCCCCGTGAGGAAAAGGTTCCGTTTCAATTCGGAGTCAGGTTAGTGCCTTCCGCATAGTTGGTGCATTCAAAAAGTATTTACTGTGCGTGCATGATCTCCCAAGGCATTAGACGAGGGCAGGAGGCCAGTGAGGCAGAACCAGGCAGGGGGTGGACTGACTGACAGCTGTGTTTCCTGTTGCCCTTCCCTCCATCTGTCAGAGGCAACCAACCCCAAGTGGAGGGAAGAAGGGCCAGGAGGAACCCATCCCGACCTTCTTTTCTCTCCACATTCCAGAGCCCAGCTCTGCAGCCTCCAGTCCAGACTGCTTTGGCCCCCAAGCAAAGAATGGGATGGCGGCGGTAGAAGTCAGTCCAGCTGAGGGGGAGAGTCCAAAGCAAGCCTCAGAGAAAGCAGTTGAGGAGAGCAGTGATGAGGAAGAACAGCAGAGGGGCCTGACTGCAAAGACTGGATTAGAGAAGCTGGTGGCCAAGGAGAGCAGTGAGGAAGAGGAAGAGTGCTCGGCCAGAACAAGTGAGGTCTCAAAGGAAGAGAGCAGTGAGGAAGATGAGGAAGAGGAGGAGGAGTCTAAAGGCAGGATTAGGAAGGAACCTGTGACAAGGAATAAGCAGGCACCAGGCAAAACCTCAGCCAGTAAGAAGCAGGCTAGGGAGGAGAGTGAGGACAGTGAAGAGGAACCTATCCAGAGGACAAGAAAGAAGGCAGTGGGAAAGAAAGGAGCTAAAAGCCACCAGGAAAGTGAAAAGGACAGTGAGGAGGACACCCTAGCCAAAAAGAAAGACAACAGAGAGGAAGAGGAGGAGAATTGGAAAGCTGGAGCCCGGGGCAATGGAGGGAAAAAGTCAGCTTGGGAGGAGAGGAGCTGTAAGCAGAAAAGCAGGGCAGCAAGACTGCTGGGAGAGTCGGGGGACAGAGAGGAAGAAAAGGAAAAAGCAGGCAGTGGGGATAAGAGCGGGGGAGACGAAGAGCCCCTGGTGCAGAGGAAGAGAAAGGACAGGACCCCATGGAAGGGTGAGAAAAGGCAGAGTGGAAGCAGCGAGGATGGGGGAGACAGCTGGAGAAAGGTGAAACCAACTACTGAAGGCACTGGAAAGACAGCCAAAGTGGGCAGTATCAGTGGTGAGGCGAGCGACTCGGAGAGGGAGGTGAGTGACGGTGAGGCAGGGGGTAGCCCTAAGAGGGAGAAGGAGAACCACTCTTTCCAGAAGAGCTCCAGGAAAGGCAGGACGCGAAGCTCCTCCTCCTCATCCACAGATGGCAGTCCGGAACCTAAAGGCAGGAAGGTGATGAGGGGGGACAATGGGGTGGGAGGCCACCTTTAAGGAAGAGGGAGACCCTGACTCAAGTGCAGAAGGTTTGGCCTTCAGCTGCTGTCTTTCTTTGCCAGGCTGGCTCTGGTCGCCGCGGGGAGGACCACCCAGCTGTGATGAGGCTAAAGCGTTACATTCGGGCCTGTGGTGCCCATCGCAACTACAAGAAGCTGCTGGGCCCCTGCCGCTCACACAAGGAGCGCCTCAGTGTCCTCCGGGCAGAGCTGGAAGCCCTGGGCATGAAGGGTGAGGCTGGATGTGCCCTGGGGGCCGCAGGAGAGGGCCTGGGCAGCTGGGGAAGAGAGGATCACCAGCCTCTTCTGCCCCAGGTAACCCTTCCTTAGAGAAGTGCCGGGCCCTGAAGGAGCAGCGGGAGGAGGCGGCCGAGGTGGCCTCCTTGGACCTTACCAACATCATCAGTGGTTCAGGTGAGGGGTTTCCTCCCACTCTCTGAGATGGGGCTTGGATTTTCTCAGATAACTGATCTGCTTTTTCTACCCCTCTATCCAGGCCGGCCACGCAGACGCACAGCTTGGAACCCTTCAGGAGAAGCAGATGCCCCAGGGGAGCTATACCGCCGGACTTTGGGCTCAGAGGATGAGCAGCCCCGTGCCCCACCCCCAGACTGGTCACATATGCGCGGCATCATCAGCAGTGATGGAGAGAGTAACTGAGCTCCTCCCCTTTCCCAGGAGGCTTTCCACTTGGAGAAAGCAGATCAGCACCCACAGCCCCCATCCCAGTCGGTGCCTGCAGAGCTTCAGAAGCAGCTTTCTTCAGAGAAGACTTTGCACCCCCAGGGACACAAGTTGTTGGGATCCTATTTCTCATGTTCTCAGTTGAAGGTGTTTACAGGGGTTTATTGTTTAAGACTCAATAAAGGACTTGTTTGAATCACCTCATCAAAACTGGTCCCCACTTGGGGCGCCTGGCTGGCTCAGATGGAGGAGTACGTGACTCTTGATCTTGGGGTCGCTGAGTTTGGGGCGAAGAGATTACTTAAATAAAACTTAAGAAAACGAAAACCGGCCCCACC
Source organism: Mirounga leonina (assembly GCF_011800145.1). Lineage (NCBI taxonomy): Eukaryota > Metazoa > Chordata > Mammalia > Carnivora > Phocidae > Mirounga > Mirounga leonina. Next base: position 17,244,541 of record NW_023270763.1, on the reverse strand, counting down.
CTCACTCCGTACTTTGAGCCAGGAAGGTGAGGAGTGTCCACTGTCCCCACCCAGTCTCGTTCCCTTTTATTTCCCCCAGGTTCTCCAAATGAAGTCCCAGCTCCAGACCCTACCATCCAGTCTGCCACTGGTCTCTATCAGAAGAGTGGGGCTCCTACCCTGCTTCCTCCAGCCCGACCAGCAGGGCCCTCACCATCCTGCTTTTAAGCTGTGTTACATGCGTAGCTGGGAGGAGGGTCTGAATAACTGGCTTTAAGAAAAATGTGAGAAACATAATGAATTGACTTGGGGACAGCTGGTGTTTACGTCTTCCGTCTCCCCTTCTGGAAACAGCCACTTAGTCCCTGGGCCAATTCTTTTCGCCTTGAAGGGGTAGGTACGGGGCATAGACCTACCAATCCGAGTACCTCAGGCCTCTGGCTACAGACGGAGCCAATGACGTCACTTTAGGACTTTGCTGGCATACTCGCTGTTGAGATTGCTGCTAAGATGTAGGCTTGGAGCTGCCAGGAGCCTGTGTGTGAAGTGAACCTTCTGAAAATCTTTGAAGCCCAAAGCAAAGGGAGTAGAGGCCAAAAGACTGATGAATCCCTTTAAAGCTCTGGATCTAGCCATGCCCAAAGTCATTAAAATCACTGAAATTTTTAGTTAACACAGCCCAATAAAATCCCTTTTTAAATAGAAGTCACACGATCACCTCCGGCCAAACAGTCCTTAATACACACCTTGGACAGAAAGGGTGAGTCCTGGGGTCTGTTAGAATAACCAACAGTTTATTAAAAGCTTGCTGTGGGGCTCTGTGCCAACCCCATAGCTGGGAGGGGCTCCCATGACTGCCCCCAGGCCTGGGAGCAGCCCCTTAGAAGGTCCTTCCCTTGTTCCCCTGCCCCAGCTCTGATCTCAATTAAAAAAAAAAAAAAAAAAAAGATAAAGGACAAGACGGCACAGGACGTCAGACAGCAACGGTGGGGGGAGGGGGGGATATGGAGAGACCAGGCAACCTGACCCCAAGACCCCATCCTGATCCTTCTTTTTTAGGAAGGCCTTTTCCTTCTGTTCTCCCCACCCCAGACCTGCTCTGCCACACCCCAGGTCTGGGGGGCCTGGCATCCCCAGTCCACAGCCCCATTACACGGGGTAGTATAGTTCTCTGAATATAATATATCTAGACCCACCCTTCCCCTCCCCCAGGGGACCAGATGAATATTTGACACGCACATCTCCCTCCTTTCCCGAGGCTGTGATGGAGAGAGACCCTGGCACCATGGTGGGGAGGCAGGGGCTCCTGGTCAGCCTTGAGGCACCGATGCCCAAGCTGGCCCTGGGCCACTGGCCAGCCCAAGAAGCTCATGAGATGAGGAGGTCTGAGGGGAGCTGGAGCCAACATCCTGTCCCCCACCCTTGGGTGGGCCTCAAGCTTACAGCCCTCCAGGATCAGGCTCCACCCACCCCTGCCCCTGTCCCATTCATCTGCTCATCCACCCCTGCACTTCAGGAATAGAAGTGGGAGGAGCCATTGAGGATGTGGGAAGCGACACTGGTGCTACGGCTCAGAGGCCCAGGCACTGCAGCGGCAGGGGGGCCCACGTTGTCACTGCCACTGCCCCCCGAGGCTGCCCGCCGCAGGGGCTGAGGGCTGTTTCTTAGCAGCAACAGGGCTCCACCACGGGGTGTCCCACTCTGTGTGGGGGGCCCCAGCCAGTTTGGGGGACCTGGAGGAGCCAGCAGAGAGGGCTGACGCCAGGCTGGGGGGGGCATGCCCGGTGGAGGAGGACCATGGCTCCAATGTGCCCCCGATCGGGGAACAGGACGCGAGGGCCAGGCAGGGGCAGGGGGTGGAGCAGGATAGCCCTGGGCAGCAGCCTCGGCTGGGATGCCCCCCAGAGCCATACTGGAGAAGCCCAGCCTCATGCTCTCAGCATCGAAAGCCTCGATCTCACGGGCCTGCCGCTCGAGCAAACTCCGGATTCGCTCAGAGCGCCCTGTCTGCAAGGCCAGCAGCTCCTCTTCCACCTGGGACACCCAGAAGAGAGGTTAGCAAGTCCAGGGGCAGGAAATGGGGAGCCTGCCCTCCCCAGTGCATCCTGGTGTCAGAGTCCCCTTACCCGCTGCTCCAGCAGTGCCCGCCTCAGAGCCACCCTCTGCTCCAGCTCCCGCAGCTCCCGCTCATGCTGACTCTCTGTGCGGATCTTGATCTTGCTCTGGTAGGCATTGAGCAGCTCCAGCTCCTGTTGAAGCTGCTGCCGAAGGGCCTGGAATTCTGCCTCCTGGGTCTCATCAAGCCGCAGCTGGCAAACAGGAAGAACTCATTTGAGGGGCCTCCTCCCCTACCCCCACAATCCTCCCCTGCCCCAGGCAGGCCTGGGCCCTAAGGTTTCAAGCAGCAGCCAGTCTCAACATCTATCAGAATGAAAGGTCGTCATACCCTGTGACACAGCAATTACACTTCCAGGAATTTATCCCCCAGGTATACTTGCACATGTGCTCGGAGGTGTTCACCGAAGCGTTGTAATAGCAAAATACTGGAAACCACCTAAATGTCCACCAATAAGGGATGGGTTAAAGAAATTATGGTACATCCATGCCACGGAAAATTCTATGCTGTTTCAAAAACGAGACAGGTGTACTGACATGGAAAGATGTCCAAGAAATATTAGGTGGAAAAAGAAGAGAACAGTATGTACAATCCGATCCCATTTCTGTTTAAAATTGTATGTAATTTTCCAAATATGCATAGGGAAAAAACCTAAAATACAATTATTAACAGTTACCTCTGAGAGGTGGGACTGGATGAGAGAATGGCAATGAATAGGGGCACTCTGATGTTTTACACTATATGTAGTTTTTAACTGGCCCATTCCAGTGTTGTGTGATCTCTGTTAGAGAACAGCGATCTTCAAAATCCTCCAGAAGTCTGAGTAAATCGGCCCAAGGGCCACAATCATTTTAATTTGCCCCCTGTTAACACATTAAACTAACTCAGGCCCAGGAAAAAATTATAGCCACTCTTTCCTTGGTGGTTCTTGGTAGTCAGGCTGGCTTTGTCAAGACCTTAAGAAAATACTTGAGAGAGACAATAAAACCATGGCAGAGAATACTAACAGTGGGAAAGTATCCAAGTTTCCCCCAAGAACAAAAGCCCCGTGTTTGTCCACACTCCCCCATTCCCACTCCCCATAACTAAGCCGGGTGTACAGAGGCCAACCTCCACCATGCTCCCTCCCTGGACCCCAGGCCTCACCGCCTGTGAGCTGAGCATCTCTGAGATGGACTGGTCGTACTGCTCGGCTAGGATTGCCAGCTTGCGGGTCTGTTCTTCTTTGAGCCGCTTAAGGAGGCTCTTGTGCTGAGCTTTGGGTGTGGTCTCCAGCAAGTGTGCCCGCAGGGCCTTGTACTGCCGAGTCTGGATCTTACACGTCTCCTGGAACTGCTTCTTGATCTGCAGCTCCTTAGACTATGCAGTGGACGGACCAAGGGGAGATGGGGGCAAGGGAGAGGAGGAGGAAGAAGAGGAGGAGGAGAAACAACCAGGGGAGAGGGGGAGGAGAGAGGGAGAGAGGGAGAGAGAGAGAGAGAGAGAGGAGACAGAAGCAGAGACAGGGAGAGGGAGAGAAACAGAAAACATGTTAGACAGAGGGGGCGGGGGGAGCTGTATACAGACAGACACGGAGAGATGGGATTGTGTTGAGAGAGATCAGGAAGGTTCTCAATGGGCAAGAGATACAAAGTAAACAAGACAGGTTCCAAGAGCATGTTCAGAGTTGGGTAGAAAACTCACAAGAAACAGCAGGAGAGTTCATGGACAGGGAACTGAAAATCTTTAGGGTACTGAGTGCACACAAGAAGCTCTGACCATGCAAAGAGGGAGAAAATACAACCCAGAGACAGAAGCCAAGTGAGCAAAGAGTGAGAGAACCAAGTCACACAACACACCCATGGAAGAGAGCAACACAGCTAAGGAAAGACAGAAGGAGTCCCAGGTTCAGCACCTCAGGGTGGGAGGGAGAGGAGGAGGATAATCTCCGAGCTGCGAAATGGATAAGGAGTAGCCCCATCTTGGGCCACACCAGGGGAAGGGGCAAGGAGGTGTCCAGAAAGGGCCTGACAAGTTCAATGGGCCAGCAGCTGCTACCCTGACCAGATCTCCACATTCCAGCCCGGCCCCTTATGTACTCAGCTCCCACTCCAAGCCCACAACCAATCCCATTTCCATGCCCCGCCCCCACTCTGCCTGTCACCCCCGCCCCCCCAAAACTCACCACCCCCTACTGTAGAGGGTTTGTAGTCCCACCCCAAGCCCTCTAGGGTAAAGCCTAATGCCAGGAGAGAAATTCAGCTCCCAGATAGAAGGGAACCACATAGGGAATGGGTTGGGAGAAAAGGCAGGGGATGAGGACAAAAGGACCTGGAACCTAAGGACTCTCTGGAAAGAATCCACCAACAGGGGAACTATGGGACCAAGAAGTTCTGTGGAAGCTCAATAGGGGCTCAGACCTCTGAGCTAGTGGTGGTCATGGTGCAACGAAGCTATGAAGGCAGAGAGGATGAGGCTGAGGAGTGAAAGGAGTTAAGATAACGTAGATGGGGGTGAAGAGGTCATGGAACTGGGGGCCAAGGGTCCAGATTGGGGGCATACCCGGGATGCTAGGCGGCAGGACAAAGCAGACAGAGGCAGCCTGGGCCAAAGGTACAGTTCCGCTCAGATATTTTATTTGTGTTTGTCTTTTTCTTTTTTTTGGTGGGGGAAAGGGGACAGGTTGGAAGGGAGACAGAAAAACAAAATCAAAGAGAGAAAAAAAAAAACATGACTTCCCACCCACCGCCACCCCTGGCCCCAGGCCTGAGTTGATGAGGGTGAGGATGAGCACACACACAGCGGGAGAACAGCAATAATTTAGGTGGGGGAGGAGTGTCAGGAGAACACAAAGTGTAACTTCTGGACTCCACGGTGGAGGAGGCTGCCTGTCTAGAGGTCCAAAGGACTGGGGTGAGGTGGGAAAGCATACTAAGGAAGGAGGGGTGAAAGGGAGGAGAGGATTGGGACTGGAGAAACCTCACTGAGTAGTGGGAGATAAAGTGCTCGATGCTCTAGATTCGGGCTGAGGAGGAGCCAGAGTTGGTTACCTCCAGGGAGGCAGGGCCCGGGACTGGCGGGTTCGGGATCGCCGCCCAGTTAGAGTCCCAGGCACTGGCTGGCGAGAGGCAGGAGGCCCTAGCCGGCGCTGGCTGCGTGGCAGCAGCCGAGGGATACGGCTGGGCCTTTCACCCCGGAGCAGGCCCCAGCTGGCCAGTGTGTGGATGGCCCAGGGGGGCAAGTGGGAGGCTAAACCCTGGCTGGCCCGTGCCAGGCGCCAGTTCCAGCCCTTGCACAGGGTCCAAAACCTCGCCAACAGGGCTAGTGGGTGTCGGGCAGTGCGGGGATTACCCCGCCGGGGCCCAGGGACAGGCAAACGGCTGCGGAAGCCATCCTTGTTGGTTTTGGGGTAGAGCGCAAACAGGCCCCGGTCCCCCACAGCCCCACAGCCCTGTAGGGCACGAAAGGCCATGGGCGATAGGCGCAGGAGAGCCCGCAACCAGAGTCGAGAGATACCCCGGCGCATCCGGGGGCCCTGCTGCCGCACCCATTTGCCCCCAGCTGCGAGAGCTGCCAGAGGTAGAGCCAGGCCTGGCCAGGCTAGGAGCCAGGCAGCCCCAAGGCCCAGAGGGACACCCAGAAGGCCACGGCGCCAACTCAGACCCAGGACGGCCCCCAGTGCGGTGCCCTGGGCCAGGAGTAGGAACAGACTGGGGGGCAGGTGCAGAGCTGTACAAAGAAGTAGGTAGGAGGCCCCCAGGCCCACCAGCCCCACCTCAAGGGCCAGCAGTGAGGCCTGCAGGCCACCGCCACCCTGCGCTGCCAGCAGTGGGAGGAGCAGCAGGAGTAGGAGGGGCAGGAGGCCAGAGGAGGACCCCACTGCGAAGGAGAGGCCGGCCAGGAGACCATGGGACAGAAGTCCAGGGAGCTGGCTAGCAGGGCCGTGCCTCAGATGTGTTGGAGGGGGCTCAGGGGGGATGTCTGGTGAGGGACAGCCATCTCCAGGATCCCTTGGGGTCCTAATTGGAGCTCCCTCTTCCTCTTCCTCCTCCTCCTCGGGGACTGGGGTCAGTGCCGGGCCTGGGATCCAGCCAAGCTCAAGTTCCTCATCCAGTAGGCTCCCATCCTCTTTCCCCCATAACCTCCATTCCCCAGCTGTCTCCTGGCCTACAATGCTCCTCTCCTGGGGTGCCAGGGATGGGACTCTAAGTTCTTCTACCTCCTCCTCAGGCAGACCCCAAACTTCCTCCTCAACCAAACTCCTATGTTTTTGTGGACCGGGACTAGGGGTTCCTGATTCTTCCCCCAATATCCTCTGTTCCTCTGGCTCCAAGGTGGCCCCTTCCTTTCCCAGAATCCTTCTCTCTGGAACTGCTTCCTCCTCCTCTCCCAGAATTCTTTGGTTCAGGACTGCCTCCTGGTCAGATGAGCAGGGCTGCTCTTCTCTAGGGGTGCCTGTGCTGGGTGGTCCCAGAGCCCCAGGAATGGGGAGCGGGAGGCCCGGGGGACGCTGGCCTGCACGTACTTTGAGGCTCTTGGGCTGCTGGCGAACCTGGGCCGCGTGCTTCTGCCGCAACTCTTGCTCACGCCGCTTGTTGTACTCCAGCTGGTTGCCCAGCTCCGTCTGGTGCTGCAGGCGGGTGAGCTCCGCCCGTGTGCGCTGGACGGCCTGGAGCTGCCGTAGCTCCAGCTCCCGTGTGGCCTCATGCTGCCGCAGCAGCAACGCACACTCCAAGTCCTTCTGGGTCTGCTTCTTGTTCAAATCCTGAGGCAGAAGGGAGGCAGGGCCCCGGGCCCAGTCAGGAAGCCTTGTTGGTGTCGAGAGAGCCCCAGGAGTCCCGGGGAGCTGAGCACGGGGAGCTGAGGGGTGTAAGGGAGCCAGGCTCCTGGCCGGCCTGGGAACAGAAGCCCAGGCAGCTCAAGCAGGGTCTGACAGCACGAGGAAAACAGGGGTGTGGAAGAGAAGCCAAGCAATGACACGAAAGAGGGCAGAGCGGAAAGATGACCCCCAGCAAGGCAGACGGAAGGGGTAGGCGCCTGGGCCGCGGGAGGGAATGCGGGCTGGGCTGGCCTACCTCCCGCAGCAGGTCCTGGTCCAGGCTGTGACGAGCCAGCAGCATCTTGCGCTTATACTGGCGACACTGAAGCTCAAAGTACTGGCGCTGCCGCCGCAGCAGCCCCGCCTCCTCCTCCGCCTGGCACTGCTGGAGCTGCTCCTTCTGCCTCAGAAGCCACTCGGCCTTCTCCCGCTTCGGGGTGCTGGGGTTCTCCTGGAGCTCCTGCGCAAGGCAGGGGGGAGCGCAGGGGGGTCAGGGCGCCTCGCCTACCACAGGCCCTGCCCGCGGCTGCAGCCCCATCCCACCTCTTTCAGCTGCTCCTTCCGCAGTTTGTAGGTTCGCTTCTGCGCCTCCAGCAGGGCGGCCAGCTCCTTCTTCTGCTGCCCAAGGATGTGCTGCTGGAACTTCCGCTCCTCGGCCTGGGCAGCTCGAGCCTCCTTCTCACCGATGGCCTGGTGCCGCCGGGACAGCTTTTCTGCCTCAGCCCCAAAGCCAGCCCGCTGGGCCTCAAGCTCCCGCTGCAGCCGCGCGCTGTGCTCCTCGCGCTCACCCCGCAGCCGCGACTCCAGGGCCAGCAGCTGCTTCTGGTGCTGTCGTCGCATCCGCTTATAGCCACTCAGCTGCTCCCGCAGCGCCGAGTCCTGCTCGTGCTCCTGGATCTGGCGGCTGACCTGGGGCAGGCGAGAGGATAAGTGGGGCTCAGCCCTGCCCCACCTCAGGAACACACGCGATCGTCGTGCTCTATTGGAGAACACACGCTTCAGACTCGGGTTTAACTCTCATTTGGTGCTTTCCTCACACTCGGCCCCTCTGAGCCCGCTGTCTCCGCAGGCTGAGGGACACTCAGTCTATTTCACAGACCGGTGAGACCTGCACAGGGCCCAGCGCAAGAGTGGCAACAATTCAAGTTAATTCAAAATCAGACATACCTGGGCTACACTCCCAGCTCGGTCACTTACTAACCACGTGACCTCAAGCAAATTAACGACACTAAGCCTCAGTTCCCTCATTGGCTAAATGGGGCAATGATACCCTTTCATAGGAAGCTGTGGAAATTAAGTCTGATAGAGATGTCATAGTGTCTCATAAAACGCTCTGACCTAACAAGTGTTGGCTTCCTTCCATTTCAGCAAACGCTAAGGACTCCTTACACAGCCCAGGTATGGAGCTGGGAGCTAGACCATGAGATGTTGGGAGTATCAAGAACACTGGACCTGGATGTCCCCATCTGAGGTTTGGAGTTCAGGTCCCACTGTGAAGTGGGCATGACTCCCAACTAGTCCAGGTGGTCACGTCCCTGGAAGTCACAGAGCTCTCTGCACAGCACCACAAAGCACTAAGCACCACAGGATCTGAAGAGCTGTCCTAGCACAACAGTCAACCACAAGCATTAGCCATACAATATATTTGACTGACCACTAGCCTCTAAGGGATTTGATGTTGGTGCCTGCAGCCAAGCAAGAATGTAATCTAAAGGTTTATTGAAAGCATGGATGGGGGCGCCTGGGTGGCTCAGTCGTTAAGCGTCTGCCTTCGGCTTAGGTCATAATCCCAGGGTCCTGGGATCGAGCCCCGCATCGGGCTCCCTGCTCAGCGGGGAGCCTGCTTCTCCCTCTCCCGCTCCCCCTGCTTGTGTTCCCTCTCTCGTGTCTCTCTCTCTGTCAAATAAATAAATAAAATCTTAAAAAAAAAAAAAAAGCATGGAAGAAAAACTATGTTTTATGAAAAGTCTATCCAACCTTTCCTGTGAACTGAGAAAAACATCACCATGACTTGATTTTAGGAGGACCAAGGTCCTGCTGAATTTGAAAATTTGAGAACAACCAAAGGTGTTTAGGCAAGTGCCTTGGACAATAGCGTATCTGAGTCATGAATGTCTCATCTCTCAAATGGGCTTGTACCCTCTCCCTCCAGAGGAGCTGGAAGGATGAGATACAGGCATGGGTGTGGGCCTAAGAGCCAATCAATGGTATCAGGCAGACACTGGCCACCATTCCTTGCCCTCCAGGAACATAAAATCCAGCACACCTATCATAATGCCATTTAAGAGTAACACAGCACCTGGCTGGCCAGGAGCCTGGGAAGACACCCCAGGACATGCTACTTAAGCCTAGCCACGAAAATGGCGTAAGAGTTTACCAAGCTAGGAATACATTGGGCAATGTAACCAAAACAGTCTGTTAGGAGAAGAGAGTGGGGAGGTCGAGGAGACAAGGTGAGAGACAGCAACAGAAAGTGAGGGTGGAATCTGGACTTAATTCAGTGCCACAGGAGCAAAAAATCAGCTCTGGACTTAAGAGTTTGGGGCATCCAGGCTGAGGGAGAATGGCCACACTTACCAGGGAGGCAGTACGAATGGTGGCAAAGTGGTCCCGGTTGCGGCAGTAGGCCCGGCGGCGGGCAGAAGAGGTGGTAGAGGTGGGAGCTGGGGCTGCCGGCTGCTGGAGAGGGCCAGGGGTCATCTCTGGCTGGTAGGGGTCATCATACAGGTTGTCAGAACCCTAGAGGAAGGGAAGGTAACAGGGATGCCCAAGGTTCAGAGGTCACTGGGCCCAAAGGGAGTTCCCTGGAGACCCAGTGAAACTTAGAGGAGGAGCAATCACCCTTGGGGGGAGAGCTGGGGCTCGGCCTTGTCACCGTCAGGCTTGCTGAGGGTGGGCTGCATACCGGCAGTCGGTGGATGATGGAACTATGGGAGGTGACTGTGTGCTCCCCCTCCTGCATCATGGCCATCTCTCGGGCTTCGGGCCCTTCCTCTTCCTCCTCTTCCTCTTCTTCTTCCTCCTCCTCCTCCTCATTGTCTGAAGCATCTGCTAGGCTGTTGACCGAACTGCTCTGGCTGGAGGCGCTGATGGACATGCTGGGCACTGAGTGGCTACTCTCTAGACTGGTCAGCGTCCCAGCCCGGTGCATGTAGGGCTCGGCCTCCTGTGGACAGGGCGCAGGCTTTTGGGCAGGGAAGGGGAACGACAAGGGGTGTGTATATGGAGGCAGCACAGGGAGACGGGAGGGTAGGAAGAGGGAGAGGGAAAGTGAGCCAAGCAGCTGCTAGGAGGCAAGCACAACACGGTGGTATAAAAGGGTGGCATGGTAAGCAGGGTCACCTCCTCTTCCTCTGGGGCCTCAGCACCAGGGCCATTGGGTGCCTCTTGGAACAGAATCTTCTTCATCTTTCGGTACTGCAGGTTGTCCAGCTCCCGCACAGCATCCTTAGTCCTCTGGATGAGATCCATGATGACTGTGGGTGGCCGCTCCCGGAGCACAAAGCGGTGCTGAGGGGAGAGAACGCTGAGGCCTGCTGCCAAGCACCCTGCCCCCCAGTATCCCCTGGGCTTTGGCATGCCCTCTGCCCTGGGGCACTTCCCTGGGGCCCATGCCCACCATGAACTGATGCTAGCCTTGTCCTACCCTTGCTCCCGCATGAATTTTCACCACCCAATCACTACTCCCGGGACAGGCTCCTGTTCCTCCAGGCATGGCTGACAGATAACAACAGTCAGGAGATCTGGATTGTAGTCCAGGTCCTCTATCAAAGTACTGTGTGCCCCTGGACACATCATCAGGCCTCTGTGGACCTCATAAGGTATCCCACGATTATAAAACAAGTAGGTCAAACTAGACTGTCTACATCAGTTCCCAACCAGGGCTCCTTAGGCCCCCATGGATCTGTGAAGGGAATGGGGGCCCCTCTACTTTTGATAACTCAAAACACACCTAAGGGAAATCAGACATTTACCCATGACAAGGCTACACAGGCTTTTGGCTTGATTACATCAGATCAGTGTGGTAACCCTGGTTATCGCACGCAGACCAAAAGCTCTGGCTGGCAATTATATACATCTTTGATTAATAAAAGATGGGAAAACAAATTATTACTTAATAAATAAAGGCAGTCTCGTAGACAAAATCTTACAAAATACAGAGTCCACTGGGCACTGGGAATGGGGACGGGAATTCATAAATGAAACTCTTAGTGGAGGAAGAATTGGGAAACACTAATGTCCCTGAGGGGTTTCTCAGGTGATTCTAACAGGCAACAGTTCTAGGAGAATGCTAGGCCAGTGAGCCCTCACCTTCAGAAGAACCTCTGAGGTTGGTCTGTCTTGAGGGATTTTCTGAAGACAGGAGTCAACAAAATTCCGGAAGTATTCAGACCTACAAGTCATGGGAGGATAAGGGAGGGGTGGGAAGGGCATGAGCCAGGCAGCCTTACCCCTGGGCCCAGGAATCCCAGTCCTCACCAGTGTCCTGACTGGAGCACAGGGGACTCGTTCTGTGCAATGTGGTATAAGGCACTCATCGCATTCATGTTAAACAGCGGTGGTTTCCGTTCGGCTACAGAGAAAGGGTCAACAGGGAGAAGGTGAGAGGTGGCAGGAAGGCAGAGGAGGCTGGAATGGAAATCAAAAGATTTGGGTCCACACCCCAGCTCCCTGACTTCCTTGCTGAATGACCCTGACCAATTCTCATAATCTCAATTAATTCCCTCTGTAAAATGTAACACCTACCCTCTCCCCTGCACATGGTGGAACAGGATCAAAGAAAACAACATGTGCATAAGCACCGAAGGAAGCAGAAGGAAACACAGTTATCAGCCCAACTAACATTTATTAGGTTCCAAATAAGAGCAAAAAACTTGGTGAATGTTATGGGGAAGTTAAGGATAAACAAGAGACAGGCCCTGTCCTCAAGGAACTTCCAGTCTAACAGGGAAGGAGACAGAAAAATGGCTGGGAAGCTGGGTGTGCATGCTGGGCCCTCAATCTGGTACACAGGCAGGGGATTAAGGGCAGGTCTTTTGGAAAAAGGGATATTGGAGCTAGGCCTCAGATTAGAAGTTATAAGCCAGGAGCTCCTTGTGGCCCAGACAAATGTTTTGTGTCGTTTATGTTTTTTGGCCTAAACAGTGATTTTTAAATTAAATTCCAACCTAACAATTTTTTTTAAAAAATTTTATTTATTTATTTTGACAGAGAGAAAGAGAGACAGTGAGAGCAGGAACACAAGCAGGGGGAGTGGGAGAGGGAGAAGCAGGCTTCTGGCTGACTGGGGAGCCCGATGTGGGGCTCATTCCCAGGACCTTGGGATCATGACCTGAGCCGAAGGCAGACGCTTAATGACTGAGCCACCCAGGAGTGCCTCCAGCCTAACAATTTAATAACCATCATCATCATCATCATCTAAATTTTTACTTTCTCCTAAAAAATTAGATCTGGTGAAAAGGAGCTGACATTCCTGCATAATGATGGGTTAGAGCTAAGAAAGAGCAATCTCCAGTTTGCCAGGGCCTTCTCCACATTGCTCCTCTGATACAGACTATCAGCTCCCATTTATAATCAGGACTGATTGTTTCTTCAATAGTAGAGAAATATTTCTCTCCACTCATGTCTCTACCAAAAACTAGAAATAAAAAGGACAGCTCTCCATTCTTCTTATACCTGGCCTGTTTCACATATTTGCATCACCTGTCCAGCTGTGTCCTCAAATGACAAATGCAGACATGTGGAGACGGATGTGTGGATGGATGGATGTCCAAATCTCGGACTCTGGGCAGAAGACAATACAAACCAAGGCAAGAAAGTGGAAAAGTTCATGGCACACTCAGGGCGTGGAGCTCATGAAGGGGAGAGCCAACCTTCAGGAAGTGGAATCTTTAGCTTGGTGGAAGGAAGGGTGGGGATGGCGTCACTCTTGAAGGCAATGGGGAGCATTAACGGCTTTGCGGAAGGGAGCGAAGCAACAGCACCCAGCTAGGGAGGATCTCTCTGACATGAGAGAGACTGGAGGGAAGAAGAGACTATTGGTAGGAAAGATCACTGCAGGAAGTCATTGATAAGAGAAGCTAAGGGCATCTCTTTCTTGGGCAACTAGCTGTGCCTGGCACCTTGTTGAAGGCTTTACGAACGTGACCTCACAAACTGTTGTTTCAGTAGCGTAAGCTGGCAGAAGTGAGAACCTTGACAGGGCTTCAAGGCCTGATGAACTCACTTGAGCCTAACTCTCACTGCTTTTTACATGGCATTACCTGCAATATTCCAAACAACCGAAGCTAGTCTCAGCAACTCATGCCTGCTCTTACCGATCTGGAATGCTCTTCCCTATAGTCTTCACACAGCTACTATTTGTCTTATGGCTCTGCTTAGACAGAACCTGTCTAAGCCTCAGCCCCTGAACTAGGTCAAGTCCCTTGTTTTATGGTTGTACTGCTCCTGTAACTTCTCCTTTCAGCTTCTATCACACTGAGAGAAAACATGCCTGTTTCCCCAACCAGAATATAAGTTCCATGAAGGCAAGAACCTCATTCACTGCTATACTCCCAGAACCTGCTAGGATAGCATGGCACACAGTGGGCATTCAAAAAAGACGTGGGTGCCTGTGTGGCTCAGTAGGTTAAGCATCTGCCTTTGGCTCAGGTCATGATCCCAGGATCCTGGGATCGAGCCCCGCATCGGGCTCTCTGCTCAGGGTGGAGTCTGCTTCTCCCTCTCCCTACCGCTCCCCCTTTGCTTGTGCTCTCTGTCAGATAAATTAAATCAAATCTTAAAAAAAAAAAAAAAAAGATGTAGAACTAGAGTAGTGGACAGGAAGGGAAGAATGCTCCGAAATCTTCAGGTCTAAGAGCTGGCAGGATTTGACAGCTGCCTGAATAGGGGATCAAGGGTAGAGTCAAAATGGACAGGAGCTTGAAAACCTGAGGATGAGATGGTATGGGGATGGTAAGAGAAAGAGAAAGGAGTGGAAAGAAAAAAGGACGAAGGAACAGAGGATGTCGTCCTTACCCAGCTCAATGCAGGTTATCCCCAAGGACCAGACATCCACCTTGCCATCGTACTGCCCCTCATCCATTGCCAGGATCACCTCTGGAGCCATCCTGGGAGAAAGGTCAGGAGAAAGAGGCTGATCACTCACCCAGACTCTGCCAACTCCTGCTCCCAACATCCTGGGGACTCTCTCCACTCACCACTACCCCCACTCACCAGTATGGGGTGCCCACAAAGGAGTTGGCGGGTGCCATGATAGATGCAGAGCCAAAGTCCCCCAGCTTCACCAAGCCTGGCTCTGATAGCAAGATGTTTCCAGCCTTCACATCCCTGCCAGAGACAGAGCACAGGGATAAGGCATGCATCTCAGGAAGGCTGGGCAGGGGCTTTAGCACCAAGTTTCCAAGAGGGCTGTAGACCAGCTGAATGAGAAGTGGTGTAGAGTGCACCCCCTCCCAGCCATTGTCAGTGCAGCTTGTACCTATGGATCATGTTGTGGGAGTGCAGATAAGCCAGGCCCTGAAGGGCCCCGTGGGTCACAGCTGCAATCTCCACCTCCTGAAGGGGCTTCTTGTGCACTGGGGAGTGAGGGAAAAACATCGAACTGAAGGGAGCCCAAGGGTGGGGCTGGAACAAGCTCCCCTGATCCCTTCCCCTACAGCTTCTTTGCCCTTCTCCCTTCTCCCACTTGTCGGCCACAGCCACTTACCTTCTAGAAGGTCAGAAGCTGAGCCCAGGCAATACTCCATCACCAGCTAAGAAAGGATAAAGGGTCAGAAATAAGCATATCTGGCCACCCCTGCCCCATCTCCCTTGGACAGAGATCCAGAGAGTTTCTCTGCCTATCCTCCACTCAGGCATTGCCCCCGGGGGGGTAAAGATAGAGAGGAAAGACAACTGAGAAAACGACGTGGTCATGGGAGAGTCCCTTAGAGCCAGGGCCTCCTCTAGAAACAGCCCAAGATATCACCACTCCCATCTGAATCCCTTCAAAGCCCCATTCTATCTCCATTTCCTCCAGTCTACGTGCCCCTTTCCAACTACTAACAGTTTATGCCAATCTTCAAACCAGCTTCTCCTTCTGGACAGACATTGCTGTTCATGGGTTTGTCTGAGGACTAAAGAAGTTGGGGGACACTTCCTCCTTTCCGAGGTCCCTATAATGGCACCTGGAACAGGGCCCACCTAAGAGACTAGACCAGGACAAGGATGGGGGGCAAAGATCAGGCCAGAGTCAGGGGGCTAGCTCACCCAAGCCGTGTGCTCCCTCAGGTAACAGCCCCGGTACTGAATGGTATTGGGGTGCCGGAGCTTCTGCAGGAACCGCACCTCCTTGATGATATCCTGCCACTTCTGAGAGGAGGTCAAGGGAGGAGAGGCTTACTCATCCTACACATCGAGACTTGGGTCCCCTGCCCTGCCCCCCACCAGTCTTGTCAAACTTGACCCACCTCATTTGACTGCTTCCCACTGTAGGACATCTTCTTGATGGCCACCACCTCACTATTCCGGACATCTCGGGCCTAGAAGACCAGACCAGAAGGTAGTGAAGGCCCCTGGTAAGAACTGGGCAGCGGGAAGACTTGCTGGCCCAACAGGAGAGGGCAGGAAAGGCTGGTGTGGTACAGTAGCGTAGAGGGCTGTGGACCCACAGCAAGAAGAATGCAGTGCCCATCCCTACCCCATTCTCCTAAGTCCCAACTCACAAAGTACACGGCTCCAAAGCTGCCATGGCCAATTTCCCGGAGATCAGAGAAGAGCTTTTCAGGGTCATCCTTGAAGAACAGCTCAGCCACATCGGGGTCCTTCAGGCTCCCGGCCCGGCCCCCAGCTGGCATGATGGCCCCTGGGGGCCCTGAGAGTGGGGCCTGACCTGGAGAGTGAAGAGCAGACCCTTAGAGCAAAGATGGGACACTCAGAGAGAGGAAGGGGGCTCTCAAGTTTCTGTCTTCTCCTCCCCTAGTTCCCTGATGAGGGGGAGGCACCGCAGAGGAAGGGCAAGGGGGAGATTAGGAACAACATCAAAGCTCCAAAAAAATGAAGTTGCCCTGGCAACCAGAGCACGGGGGCCGGGTCCCTGGAGTCCCTAAAACTGTTAGGAAGACTGAGAGCTAAGCATCCTCACCACCCCCAGCCCTCAATAAATCCATTTTGCTACAACCCTTACTTCTCCCCTCAAGAATAAAAGATCCCGCCTCCCAGCCAGAACCCCAGATTCCCAAGTGTCCTGTCCCACAAGTCCCATACCCCAAATATTTCCAGGCACCTTCCTGTTCCCCTTGGCGTTGAGGCCCCCTCCTCCCTCAACCTCTCACACCCTGGAAGAGAGCAGGAAACAGCCAGGCCGGAGGCAGTGGAAATCCGGCCATTGTTAGAAGTGGGTACTGGCCCAGAAGGGCCAGAGGACTTGCTCTCAAAAAGGGCTAGGGACACTGTGGTAGGGAGGAGATGCAGAACGGGAAGGACAGGGATAGAAACGGCATCTGGCTTTTGGGGCCTCTCTATGACCTGGGCCGCCTTACTTGTCTAGTCCAACTGCATATGCATCATGCACAGGTACAGGACATTTGTAGTGTACAAATAACATTTATTGAGCATGTCAAGTAAGCACCTTACATGCATCTCTCTCGTTCAATCCTTACCACAACTTTATGAGGATTTACTATTACCCTTATCTTGCAGATGAGGAAACAAGCTCAGAAAAGGTTAAGTCTTGCTGAAAGCTGGTCCCCTATGCTAGGCATGAAATAAGCAGGGCAAGATAGTGATCACCACTTCACAGATGAGGTGACTGAGGCATAGAAAGGAAACAGGATTTCTCCAAGGTCAGAGAACAGGATCTTCTCTCCAGTCAGGCCAGTGTGCTTATTACTGTCTTAGCAACTCACCTCAAGCTCATCCCTCTCCTGCGGGGAAGCCTCCCTTGACCACTCTAGCCTTTGGGGGGAGCTCCTAGAGCACCCAGCCCAAAACCCAGAGCAAGCTCCTGCAGTACAAGGAAGCCAAGGACCCCGCCCCTTCCCCCCAGGGAATTCCAGGCCAGGCTCCTGGCTAAGCACTTGTTGGAATTCAGGCACAAAAGAGCCTTCAGCAGAGTTGGACTCCCAGGGCAGACAGAGTTCTAGCTCCTTTAAAGCACCTAACAATTTACCATGTGATTATATTCTGTCGTGCATTGTTTCCTGTTATGTTGTTAATTTTGTCTCCTTAGCCCAACTGGAAGCTGGAGGGCAAGAAGTAAGCCTGACTCTCCCGTGGGCCCCAGGGTGCAGAGGGCTCAGAACAGCCTGGGAGATTGATTGACTGCCTTCAGCCAAGCCCTCAGCAGCTCCCAAGCTGCTCAAAACAGGCCCCTTTCTCCATTCTCCTGCCAGCAACCCCGCCAAGCACCCCTCACCCCCACCACACACCCACACACAAAGGCAGGTGCTCACAACTTGCCAAAGCAATCTTCTTGACCTCTTTACCAGCACCCAGCCCAGAATGCCAACCCAGGACCCCAAGCCACATATAAGGGATGCCAACAAACATCACGCAGGGCCTCTTCCTCAAATAATGAATATTTGAGCAATTACCAAAGTCTGTGCTAAATCACAGCCACTTTCTAAAATGGACAATGTTATCACCATTCTGCAGATGAGGAAACCCAAGTCTGTCCCTAAGCTACACTACCAGTACATCTCATCAGCAACACACCACAGGGTTTTGAGTAAGTTTCTTATACTTGGTCTTCTCTTTGGTAAAATGGATTACAGCATAGGGCTGTTGAGAGATTTTTAATGAGATCTCAAACCTAGGAACACTAGGCAGACACTTAGCATATGGATTTTTCCTTCCCTGCCTCCAGGGTCACCACAAGGATTTAATACTTTGGAGATCATCCTACCCCAGCAGCTTGGCTTTAACTGTGAAGAGACACCACTATGGCTATCATTTGTCAAGAGAGAGCCCTCTCAGGAACCCAGACCAAAGAATGGAATCAGGGTAAAGATGAAGGTCACAGTAGAGAGAAAAATCCACGAGACAGAAGACAGGAGCCAGAGCCTCCCATCAGGAAAAGCTTCTGAGTATAGCCCTCCTAAAAAGGAAGCTCTTCTCCCCCTCATTCTTAAATCTCATCCCAACTCATTCTCCTCTGGATTCCTGGCCAAGAAGAGATGCCAAGAAACAGGTATGGAGCAGGGGCAAAACTTGATCAAGAACTTAGGTTCAAATCCTGATTCTGCCACTGTGTGACCTTGGGCAACCTCTCTGGGCCTCAATATTCTCAACTGTAAAATGGGAAGACAGCAACAAAAGAGGTCCCCACAGGGTGAATGGAGGGGGAGGTGTCACATGAGAGAACAGATGTAAAGCACTTTGTAAATGACAGATCGCTTGACAAATGTATGAGATTACACCATCTGCAAGAGGTTGGAAGGTAATGATATAGCTGGGAGAAAATATTGCCAGGCATTCCCTAACACAAATGCACACACACACTTCCTTGAAAGGACAAGAAATCCAACCAGACCATGCCTAAAAAACAGATAAGTGGACCCACCATGGAGATCAAAGGCAAGGGAATCAACACCCAAAGCAATCCAGAGAAAGGGGTATAATCACGGAGAACAGGTAACTGTGAGGGGCAAAGTGAACATGGGAGAAGACCAGAAGAGTGCAAACCCATCTGATTAGCTCAAGCACCCTAGGGCGTGACCCCCATGACATCAAAGACCCTGTCACCTGATGTTCCCCCATCAGACAGACATAATGAAGGAAGAGGAACAAGGTGGCAGCAAAAGGCACGGCTAGCCAGAGGATGACCACTGGCCCACTGGGCTTCATCCTGAGGAGAGGGCCTACCCAGGCCCAGTTCCTCAAAAAGGAGCACCCTTTCTTCTCAATGCTAGATACAGGGACCCGCGCCCCTGCACCCCGTGTCTCACCTGGTAGGGGTCACTATGGTGCCCCAGCGCTTCCGCCTCCTCCTGGGGTCCTCCAGCGGCTCTGCCAAGCAGGGAGAGGGGCAAGGAGACCTTCCCCCTTGCCACCTCTTCCTCGGCTTTCGCCCTTCCTGAGGGGCGGGCCCGGGAAGCCTCCCCTGGAGGGGGGGGGGTGACAACCTGATCTGACCTCGCGGTCCAGTCCTCCTCCTCCTCGAGGGCGACAGTTGCTGAATCCCGGATTTCTGGTTGTGGGGTCTGAACCCCAGATATTTGAACGAAGGGAGGCTGAATTTGGTATCTGAACGCGCGGGGAATGAACCCCGGATACTGGTGCACGCAGGGGCCTGAACCCCAGATTTTTGAAATCCTATGAAACAGAGCCCCAGGTTTAGAGAGGTTGGGACCCGAGTCCTGGATATGTTGGGTCTGAGGGGCTGATACCCGGATATTTGAGAAGCGAGGGGTCAAGCCCGGAAATTCGCGACCGAAGGGCCTGAGCCCCAGGTCTTCGGCCACCGACAGGGGGCCCACCCCGAGGACGTCCGGCCGCACGGCCCCTCTCACGCCGGGGTCCGAGGGTGACAGCCCTCACTCCCGCCCCGGCCTCCTCCCTTCTCCCTTCTCTCTCCTGGGGGTAGCTGACAGATTGTAGCTAAGGACGGTCCCCGCGCCTTCTCTCCCTCTCCTCTTCTCAGTCTCAGCCTCTCTCCGCACCACGGCCCCGGTCTCGTCCCGGTCTCCCTCTCCCTCTTCCTCCCAATTCCAAGATGGAGACCGGGCGGGAGCGCGCAGGCGCGGTAGGGACGCCGGGCCAAAGGGGGCGGAGCCTCAAATGAAATAGCCCCGCCCCTCTATCCTCACTGCTGGGGCCAGGGAGATGGGCAGCCACCGAGTCAGAGTGCGCGCGCGCTCCGCCACGCGGACCCTCGATGGGAGGAGGCGGGGAGAAGGGCTAGGCTTGGAGGGGGAGGAGCTCAGCACGCAGTCCGACAACTGGCCGTGGAGAGGGCTGCAGCGCATGCGCTCGTCCCGCCTTAGCGCTGAGCCCGAGCTTGTTGCTAGGGGAAGCTTTGAGGGGGCGCGAGTGGAAGGAAAGCAGCAGCCGGGATCTGCGCCTGCGTATAAGGTAGCGGTTGGGAGGGGCAAGGGAAGGAGACTTGCTGGGCGCAGAAAAGGCGGGAAAATGGACTGCTCTGGTTAGTAACTATACAGCCAGGGCGTGGGCTCCCAAGTTCGAGGAATCTTTGCTGGGAAAACTCAATCTGTCAAATCCCTTCAGGAAGCAAGCCGTTCACAATTGCATGACCTGCACAAGGTCACACAGCATTTATGTCAAAGCATCCCCATGGTTCTCTCAACTAGTTGGAACTATCGATTTTCTTTCATAGAAAAAAACAAGACATAAGGTGGCAGAGCTGCGATCAAAACCAGGTGTTTTCCAAAGACAAGTCACAAGAGAGGATAGAGCTGCAGTAATCCACGCCCTATGCCAGCCTGTATCCCAAACTGAAGAGTCAACAAGGAAAAGTCCCCCAAACCTGTCTACCCTGAAATTCCCACCTCAACCCAATCCCCAATAAACATCCTGGGCAACACTGGGCAAAAAAGCCTTTTATTTTCCCCCACATTCCAGCTCTCCATTTTTTGTAACATTTCTTCCAACTTAGAACAAAGTCTGGAGAAGTTGATTCACACCTGGAGAAAAAGAAGATTAAAAACAAGGGCAGAGGATGCCTGGGTGGCTCAGTTGGTTAAGCGACTGCCTTTGGCTCAGGTCATGATCCTGGAGTCACAGGATCGAGTCCCGCATCAGGCTCCCTGCTCAGCAGGCAGTCTGCTTCTCCCTCTGACCCTCCCCCCTCTCATGTGCTCTCTCTTTCTCTCATTCTCTCTCTCAAATAAATAAAATCTTAAAAAAAAAAAAAACAAAACACAAGGGCAGAGGGGCGCTTGGGTGCCTCAGTCCGTTAAATGTCTGCCTTCAGCTCAGGTCATGATCCTGGAGTGCTGGGATCGAGCCCCACGTTGTCAGGCTCCCTGCTCAGCGGGGAGTCTGCTTCTCCCTCTGCCTCTGCTCCTCCCCCTGCTCGTGCTCTCTCACTCACTCTCTCAAATAAATAAAATTAAAAACCAAAAAAACAGGGCAGATCAGAGGGCTGTTGGGGGAAGCTCTGGGATGGCTGCAAAGAATGAGGAAGGAGCAGAGGAAGTGGGTACAAGCACTCATCCCAACTGGGTGCGTGGCTTCAGGACCCCAGGATCTGCTAGGAGCCAGAAAGCCTTCATTTCCCAGTCCACTCAGATCTAAGAAAAGCTAGGAGGGTTCCACCATCTCCTATCCCAAGTAGGTGGAGCCTAGCCCTGAGCAAAATAAGCAAAGTTGATCTTAAGCATCCAGTTCCTCTGGCCAGAGCCCTTCCCTGGGCTTGGTCTGTTTCCACTTCTGCCATGGCTATCTCCTAGGGTACAGCAGCTAGTCACTGAAGCTGAGAACAGTTTAAGAGCTGGGTGCATAACAGATAACTCTCAAATTATATGACCTCCACCTCACAGAGTGAGACTTTTTTACAGAAATATCTTTTTCCTTAATGAGCGGACACATGGACTAGTTAGCCAATATGTTCCCCGCCCACTGCCACCTTTGTGAGGTGTGTTCCTCCAAAGATCCTGTTAGCAAAATCAACTTTTTCTAAATGCAATGAAGGCTGATGGAAAAGAGAAAGTGTATGTAAAATGCTTGGGCATATGCTATGTGCCTAGTAAATGCGCATCATCAATCCTTTTGTGCTGTTCAAGGTGAGTTTTACAAAATTTGCATCATAAAACTGGGTATCAGAATTTCAGGACAAAAGCAAGGCAAACCTAATTCATATCCAGGATGCATCATCAAATGTGAACCCTGTTAACTCACCACTGTTGCCAAAAAGCTTGGATGTGAACTACAGCTATGGATGAATCTTAAAATCAGAATGTTAACCGCAAGAAGTCAGTCACACAAGAATATGTACGATTCCATCTACATAAAGTGTAAAAATAAGTAAAACCAAACCATATTGTTTAGGAATGACTCTATCTCAGTTATAATTGCCACCTCCACCCCACCCCCTACTCCCACAGGACTGGGGCGAAGAACCTTACCTGAGAACAAGATGGGAACTAGGCCAGTGCCCTCAGAGCCGGGTTCTAGACCAGTGGGACTCCCGGCGTGGGTGGAAGCACACAGCAGTGAGACAGCAGAGAAGGCCACAGAAGAGAAGCAGGAAGGAGCCCAAAACAAGCAGTCTGGAGCCACACAGAGCCAGCTCCTCCTAAGGATGGCCAAAGGGAGGGAAGGAGGAATGAATGAGAGGGAAGGAGGGTGGAGAATCTTCCTCTGGGAAGACATCTTATCCCCGGGGCCAAGAGCTATAGAGAGAAGCCCCCAAGGGGGGAGAGGGCTCTCTACATCCAGTGAGCAACCAAAGGGAAAATGTAATTTCTATACAAGCTAATTGTCTCAACGGTCTATGAACTGCTTTCTTGCCCAACCATTGAAGTGAACCCCCATAATGTCTCCATTAGATAGGAAATTCACTACTGCCCACATTTTAAATGTGCTCAAGCAGGGCCCGATCTGGAAACCGTATTTTCTCTGATTCTAAGCTCCCAGGTGATGCTCCTTGCCAGGTCTTTGCAAATGTGAGAGAAAAGCACATAGCAGCCTCCTAACTCTAACCTCTAACTGGTCTGTCTCCTCTACTCCGTCTCTCTCACCCAGCACCAATGGCCCCCATGGCCTGCAGGATCAAGTCGCAGTGTTTTAGCCCCAAGTCGCGGTGCCTCACAATCAGGCCCCTGCCTCTCCCCCTCGGTCATTCCTAAGCCCCTCCTCATGGAGCACCCTCGAAGGCTGAACACTTCAATCTCCAGGCCTGTGCTCGTGCTGGTCCTTTTGCCTGGAATGTGTTTCCCCTCTCCTGAACCCCCTCTATCGCATTCTCAGCCCACATCTTCCTCCTCTTCAAGGGTCACCCTGAAAGGGCAGACAAAGCCTGGGACTGCAGTCAGAAGGCATAGGTTGAAATCCTGGGTCTGCCACTTATCCAGTTGTGTGGCCTTGGGCAATTCACTCCCTCTCTCTAAGCCTGTTTCCTCATCTGTAAAATGGGATAATAACAGCTACCTCAAAAGGCTATTTTAAGGTCAGATGAGATAATGAACCTGAAAGCACTTTGTACATTATAAACTACTGTACACAGTTCTCTTTCTTAAACGCCACCTTCTCTGTGAAGCACTCTCCATAAGTGTTCAAGTTAGGGTTAATTGCTCCCTACTCCATGTTTGAATAACACTTTGCTCACATCTCTATGATAGCGATTAGCCCATTCTGCCTCTTCTTACAGCTTCTGCATTCCTTTAAGGTGGAGATCATATTTTATTCTGTGTAAAGACAATCATTAATAGTAATAGCTGTCACTCACCCAATCTCTATTATGTAGCAGGCGTTGTACTGGGCACCTGACATTCATTCTCATTCATCTTTATTTGTTGGCATCAGGAGATAGTATCATGTTTTCCATTTTACAGATGAGGAAGCTGAGGCTCAGAGAAGCTCAGATGCTTGCTCAAGGTCACACAGCCTCTGAGGCAGAATTATAGACTATGAAACCCCAACAACCTGAGGCTCTTACCGAGGTGAGCAACTTGGTGAGCACAAGGCCTTCGTGGCTCCAGACCCTGATACACTCCTCAGCCATCTCAGGACTCAAGGTGGCATTTCCTGCTCCCTCCTCTGAGCAGGAGAGGGGTGGCTGGCTGGAGGGCAGGATTCCTGGAACAGCACTAAAATACAGGCAGGTTCCTGGGGTCCTTTCTGTGGTCACCCTGGCAGTAATGAGGACGGGCTCTCTTGCAGAAGATCCTATGAGAGGCAAAGGACAGGCAGTGGAAAAAGATGGAGGGTGGGGTGGAAGCCATTCATCTTCAGACTTCCATTCATTTCTAAGGCTTCCTTCAGTAACAGCTGTTTGGGCATTGAGTCTATTCAATAAAGTTCTCTATATACTATCCCTGTGCCCTTGAGAAATGACAGTAACTATGTACCAATTTAAACAAAAAATTAAGTTTGCTTGCAATCAATAAAACAATCATGCCAATACTCACAAAGTTGTAGTGAAACTGGGGCAGATACACATTGCCAATGTCAGTCTGTATAAACGAGCCTGTCCTTTTTAAGAAAGCAGTCCCTACTAGGTACCAAAATCCATGAATAGGTTCACACCCCATTCCAAATTAGCAGGGAAATTTAGTCAATGGCCTTGGGACAATTTCCACTTGGGGAAAAAAAAAGTTAGACTCATCTCACACTACAAAATAAAGTCCAGATGTGTTAGAGATCTATACAAACACATTAAACCAAACAAAACCCAAAGAAAATACAGAAGAATATTTTCTAAGTTTAAAGTGGGGGAAGGCCTTCCCTAAAAAAGACATAAGACCTATAAGCCTGAGTAAAGGGTGAGAGCAATAAACTTAACCTTGTAACAGTTGAAGGCTTCTCTATGATGAAAGATTAAAAAAAAAAAAAAAAGTAACAGAATGGATGAAAATATCTATCCATTTTTTGTAAAGATTTATTTACTGGGGGGAAAGGCAGCAGGAGAGACTCTTTAAGCCGACTCCCCTCTGAGCGAGGAACCCATGGGACTTGATCTCATAACCCATGAGATCCTGACCTGAGCCAAAACCAAGACTTGGATGCTTAACAGACTGAGCCACCCAGGTGCCCCAAAATGCCTATATTTAATTGGGAAAAAGGTTAACAATCCAGAATATATAAGGATCTTCTAAAAATCAAAAAGATAAAACAAGCAACTTAAAAGACAAATGAGCAAAGTATATGAACAGGAAATTCATGGAGGCATGAAAACGGCCAAATAAACCTAACAAGAAGATGTTCAACCTCACTAACCATCAGAAGAAAGTAAATGAAAACAATCAGGCAATTTCTTTGGTCATTAAATTGGTAAAAATTAAAAAGACTGATAATAACAAGAGTTGCTGAAGATGTGGGGAAATGGGCACTCTCAATGAGTGACACCTTTTAGAAGACAATGTAGCTGTACCTGTTACAATTTTAAATGGGTACAGATTATGACTGAAAGATGCCCATCAAACTGTGGACACTGCAGGGGAGGTGGGACAGATTGTTACATGTGCTTTGTATACTTCTTTGTGATACGAATCCACAACAAAACACATTTGTCTATTAAAAAAAGGTCCATACCCTTTGACTCAGTAATACCACTTACAGAAACTCATCATAAGGAAAGGATTCAAAAGAAAGATGCCGGGGCGCCTGGGTGGCTCAGTCGTTAAGCATCTGCCTTCGGCTCAGGTCATGATCCCAGGGTCCTGGGATCAAGTCCCACATCAGGCTCCCTGCTCAGCAGGAAGCCTGCTTCTCCCTCTCCCACTCCCCCTGCTTGTGTTCCTGCTCTCACTATCTCTCTCTCTGTCAAATAAATAAATAAAATCTTAAAAAAAAAAAAAAGATGCCAAGTATACCAAGATGTTTATTGTGACTTCACCAAAAAAAAAAAGGAAGCAATAGAGATGTTTAACACTAGGAAAAGCATTACAAATGATGGCCCAAGCACTTAATGGATCACCTTACATCCATTAAAATAATAACATTCAGGCCAGGCAGAAAAAAAAAAAATGATGTCATAAGCGAAAAAAGAGAAATACAAACCAGGATGTATCATACATACATATTGATATATATATATATATATCAATATCATAATGACAACTAAGAAATGCACATGCAAAACTGTCTAAGAGAACCACCCCCCGTTTCTCTATGTTCCCCAGATTGAATCAGTCACCATGTCCTGTCAATCCACTGCCAATATCTCTCTCAGATCAGTCCCCTTCTTCAACGGCATTGTCTTAGCTAGGGTGTCCTCATCATCGTTCTATTGCAACCACCTCCTACCTGCTCTTCCTGCCATTGGACACACTTTTACCAGGCAGTCAGCCAACAGAGTGTGATCTTTTTAAAACAACAACAAAACCTTACTATTTTCCTGACAAAAATTTTGAGTTTGCCCAATGTACTAGATAAAGTTCAACTACCTGAGCTTGGCACACAAGACCCTCCAGAGGATTCTCTCTGCTTCCTCAAACACATCTCTTGCCACTCATTCAACACTCCTTCCCCTGCACCAGTCAAACTGAACCCCCTGAAGCTCTCAAACATGCCATTATGGTCCCCATCTGCATGCCTTTGCATATGCTTGTCCCTCTGGCTGGAAGAGCACACTCCTAAACCTCCATCAAGCCTCAGCTCAGGCACTGAATCCTTGGAAAAGCCTCTTCACTAACCCTGTTTGACAGACTCCTGAGTATTCCCACTGTACCTTGTGTGCTACTTTACATACTGAAAGGTATTTACTTCTGTTCACATCTGTATCCTTGCTAGACTGTAAGCAGCTTGAGGTGAGGACCCATGTCTTACACATCTCTATATTCCCCATGCTTGGTACATAGTAGGTGCTCAGTAATTATTGCTTAGATGGTGCAATCACAGGTGGATTATTTTTTATTTTGTTCAGAATAATCTTTGATGATATTATTCTGTTTCTGACCATCATAAAAAGAACAGGGCTTAACGACTGATCCACCCAGGTGCCCCTAAATACAAGTCTCTTATCTGATGTTTGCATCAGATAAGATGCAGAAGCAGAACTTGAGAAGCTGATCCTAAAATCCGTATGGTAATTAAAGGGATCTGGAATAAGCAAAATAATTTTTACAAATAAGAACAAAGTTGGAGGACTCATATTTTCTGATTTCAAACTTAATACAAAGCTGCAGTAATTAAGAGTGTGGTGCTACCATAAGGACAGACACATAAATCAATGGAATAAAACTGAGAGTCCAGAAATAAACCTATATATACATCTATGGTCAATTGATTTTCAATAAGGGTGCCAAGACTATTCAAAGGGAAAGAACAGTCTTTTCAATAAAACATGCTGGCACAACTGGATGGCCACTTGCAAAAGAATGAAGTTGGACCCCATCCTCACACCGTTCACAAAAATCAACTCAAAATGAATCATAGAGCTAAATGTAAGAGTTAAAACTATAAAATTTTAGTAGAAAATATAGGGGTAAATCTTCATGAGGTTGAGTTAGGCAAAGCCTGCTTACTAAAAGCACAAGCAACTAAAGAAAAAATAAACTTGTGGCGCCTGGGTGGCTCAGTTGGTTAAGTGTCTGCCTTCGGCTCAGGTCATGATCCTGGGGTCCTGGGCTCAAGCCCTGCAGTGGGCTCCCTGCTCAGTGGGAAGTCTGCTTCTCCCTCTGCCCCTCCCCTGCTCATGCTCTCTCTCTCTCAAGTAAATAAATAAAATCTTAAAAAACAAAACAAAACACCATCAATAAAGTGAAAAGACAACCCAGAGAATGGGAGAAAATATTTGCAAATCATACATCAGATAAGAGACTTGTATTTAGGGGCACCTGGGTGGATCAGTCGTTAAGCATCTGCCTTCGGCTCAGGTCATGATCCCAGAATCCTGGGATCGAGCCCCACATCAGGCTCCCTGCTCCACGGGAAGCCTGCTTCTCCCTCTCTCACTCTCCCTGCTTGTATTCCCTCTCTCGCTCTCTCTCTCTGTCAAATAAATAAATAAAAATCTTTAGAAAAAAAAAAGAGAGACTTGTATTTAGAAAATATAAAGAACTCATATAACTCAATAATTAAAAGGCAAATTATCCAATTTTTTTTAAAAGGCAAAACTCCGAATATACATTTCTTGAAAGAAGACAGACAAATGACCAAGGAGGGCATAAAAAAAATGCTCAGTATCATTAACCATGCCAATCAGAACCACAGTGAGATACTACTTCCCAAAGACTAAGATGGCTAGAATAAAAAAAAGACAGATAATAACAAGTGTTGGCAAGGACGTGGAGAAACTGGAACTCACACACTACTGGGGGGAAGCAAAATGGTGCAGCCACTTTGGAAAATGGTCTCACAGTTCCTCAAAAGATTAAACGCAGAGTTACAATATGACCCAGCAATTCCACTTCTAGGTATTTCACTTCCCCCAGGAGAAATGAAAATGTATGATCATACAAAATCTTGCATGCGAATGTTGACAGCAGCATTGTTCGTAACAGTCAAAAAGTAGAAACAACCCAAATGTCAAACAACTGATGAGTAGATAAATAAGATGTGGAATATCCATACAATGTGTTATTCAGCAATAGAAACACAAAGTACTGATACGTGCTATGACATGGATGAACCTTGAAAACATACTGATTGAAAGAAGCCAGTCACAAAAGAGCACACATTGTATGAAATGTTCAGAATGAGCAAATCTACAGAAAAAGAAAGGTATATAGTTGCCTGGGTCTGGGAGGTTAGGAGGAAAAGGGGAGTGACCGCTAATGGGTACAGGATTTCTTTTGAGATAATGAAACGCTCTAAAATTGATTGTGGTGATAGTTGCACACTTTTGTGACAATACGTAAAGCCACTGAATTGCACATTTTAAATGTGTGAATTTTGGGGCGCCTGGGTGGCTCAGTCGGTTGAGTGTCTGCCTTCGGCTCAGGTCATGATCTCAGGGTCCTGAGATCGAGCCCCACATCGGGCTCCCTGCTCAGTGGGGAGCCTGCTTCTCCCTCCCTCCCGCTCATGTGCTCTCTCTCTCACTCACTCTTTCTCTCAAATAAATAAAATCTTAAAAAAAAATTTTAAAAATGTGTGAATTTTGTTATATGATCATATCTCAATAAAGCTGATATACATATATTTACAAAATAAAAAACAGGAAAAATGATCTCAAGTCTGTATATTATCAGACACCTTCCTTTACTCTCATTCTTTGACCACACACATGTACACCTGGACATCAGAGACCTCCCCCCGCCACACACACACACACACACACACACACACACGCACACACACACGAAATTCACAAGGGAATCTTAGAATTGGAAAGGACCTCAGAAGGCAGAAAGTTCCACCTTTCTCTCCTCCCTTTTCATTTCCCCAATTTCAGACAAGGAACCTGAGCCCAAATCTCACACAGGAATCAATGGCACCCACTGATTCCCCCCCTCCCCCCATCATTTCCCCAGAAGAGTCTCAGCCCTGTGGGAATGGATGATGTCTAATTTTTTTCTGTATCCTCCATAGCACATGGCGCTGTGGTAAGAACAGAGCAGGCACTCAGGACACTTGCTTAACTGAAGAGGACATGCTTGAATATCCCTGAGGAAAAAGAAGGTGTCTCTAAGAGAAGAAAGCAATAGGGATGAAGAGTGAAAAGAAAGAACATTAGGTCAAATCTACCCCATCTCATCGCACCTCCAAGGATGAACCTCAGAGCTGGAAGGGAAGAGAGAAAACACTTAGAGGGAACCCACATAGTGTCACTGTGTTCACTGAAAGTATCTAGTCCTTACTACAGCAGAAGTGACTAAGGTCTTGGGATATGCCCAAGGTAACCAGGCTGGGGAGGTCAGAGACAGAACCCATCCCTAAGTGTTCTGACACCCAACCCACAGTCCTCCTTGATCTCACCTTTCAATCCCATCTGACTAGCCAGGACCGTGGCTTGGAATGTCTGTGTCTTGTTCCTGTCTGGACCATCTCCGAAGTTCAAGGTGGTCAGTAAGCCCACGACTTGAGGCCCACGCCACTTCCCTGTGACTGTCCCATTCACCGGGCACAGGGTCAGCTGGCCAAAAGATCTCAAGAAAGAGACCCAGTCCTGTGTGCAAAAGAAAGGTGGAAGAGAGGTGAGAGATTAGCAGCATGAGCAGGCCTGTGCGAAAAGGACGAAGAAGATACTCACCTGAGGGATGTCAGGGCTGCGCAAGCCAGTCCTGTGGGTGAGGAGGAAGCTGCCAAGGCCCAGGCCTGAAAGGCCAAGAAGCAGCAGGATCAAAGTGGCACAGACCAGAGGTGGGTGGTGGGCCAGACAGAGATGCAGGTTGTGCCCTGCCTGGCAGCTGCCCATGGAGAGGAGAGGGGTCCGGGCCTCCACGGAGAGCCTGCTGGAGGACAGGAAGGAAGAACTGGACAAGAGCCTGCCAGTCAGAAGGCACTTACCCATTTTATTCAAAGGGAAGTTAAAGCACTGAAAAGACAAGGGACTTGCCCAAGGCCACACAGCCAGTTAGTGGCAGCGCCAGAACAAGAATCCAGGGCTCTTAACTCCAAGTGTTCATCCCCATGCACCACTCAATAAATGTTTGCTGTACTTCATTTCTGAAGTAATCAAGGCAGAAGCGAAACAGAGCACACTGTGCTGGAAAGAGGAACCCAAAAGGAGAATTCTTAAGGGGAGCAATTCAGGAGGCAGCTGTTCTGGGGCTAGGGTTTGGCTGAAGAATGGTTCCATCCAATAGCCTAGACAAAGGAAGTGTCTGATGAAAAGAACTCCACTCTGGAGCAAAAACGGTTCAATCTGTATCCTCCTCTGCTACTCACTGGCTATGTGAGGAAAATCAGTTAACCTCTGGGAGCTTACGGATCCGTGAAAGAATGCCAAATAATGAGGACCAAAATGTGACAGAGAAAGCAGTTTTGTATAGTACTCGGCCTTGCAGGAACTCAACAATGTCCATTTCCTTTGCATTTCACTGTTTCATACTGATCTTTAAAACCAGGTGAAGCAAGGCAATAAATACTGTGGTGGAAACTGAGGTTCGGGGACTTTCACAAAGGCGTGGCAGGGCCAAGGTCTGAAACCCGTCTTCTGCTCCCAGGTAGTGTTACTTCTCCCAAGCGAGAAGCGATAGCCCGATGAAAAGGAACCTCTGGAAGACGGGATAAACATATGGGGTGGGGGGAGAAGGAGGGCTCCAGGGAAATGCAGGTGTCACAGATGCCCAGTCCCTGCCCTGCCTCCCGTCCCGGCACATCTGGAAAGGGGGAGAAAGCACGAAGGGAGAGGGCAGAGCCGGAGTTCTGCGGCTGGCGGTGCCCCTGAGCCTCCCCTCCCCCCGCAAGGCCCCTCCTGCAGGAACTCAACACCCGCAACATCCCTTCCCGGTCCTGCGGCGTCGGGTCCGCCTGCCGCTCCCCCTCACCACTCGGAGCCGTGCGGAGGCCGGCGCCCCCCGCGACGTCACGCGTGGAGCAGCGAAGGGGCGGGGTCCGTGCTCCCCCCACCAACCCCCACCCACGCGGTGGGGATTCGCATGCGCGGTGTCTACGCGGGCAGCAGCCCGGCCCCTCCCAGGCCGGCTTGGGGGGTACCAAGAAGGAACCCAGTGAAGGGGCAACGGAGAGGAAACTACTCCGCGGTAGGTGAGTAAGAGGGAGAGAAGGCAAAGGAGCCGATTGTGGGGACGTTGTTAGAACTGTAAAGCCTCACTCCGGAGACACTGTGGGGCGTTTCAACGAGAATCGCGTCGCAGGCATTTTTCTGTTGCTCGTCCCCCTCCCGCGCCAATCGCACAGCCCGGCCGCGCCCAGGTTCCGGATCTGAGTTTGGGGTCCGCCTGGGGGCGGAACTCCAGCCCTGCGGTTCTGGCCTTCCGGACTCTGAGCTCGGCTCTTCTCGGCAGCCCCAACGTCTGCACCTTATGCTTGGCCCCTGGTTTTAGTGAGTCCTTAATGCATAGGATCCTACAGCTGCCAGACTGTTCAATAGAGACCATCTCATTTCATTTCTGCCGTATTTTAGAGATGAGGACACCGACGTCCCCCTTACCTGAAATAGCAGGACGGATGGAGCCAAGAACCCGGGGTTCAAATCCTAACTTTGTGCCTGCCTCTGCACAAGCCATAACCGTGCTCTTTTGGGGGGAGCTGAGTTTGTTAAAGGGGTTCAACCCACCTACCTCACTGGTTGGATGGGAAGCTTAAGAAACAAAGTGCGGGAAAACATGGGCCCAGTGTGCACTGAGCACAAAACCGCGCTGGACAAAAATGCTCTTTGAAACAAAATCTTAGTACTCAACTCTACTGAGGCTCCGTTAAGACAGAGACAAGGTCATTCCTGTACCACCCGCTCCGCAAAAGTTTATGGCCCCAAATCCTTTCCCATGTGGTAAAATGATATTCAACAAGGGTGCCAGGACCATTCCATGAGGTAAATCTACTCTTTTCAACAAACAGTATTGGGAAACCTGGATATTCACATGTGAAAGAATGAAGTTAAACCTTTACCTTATACACCATATACAGAAGTTAATTCATAATGCACCAAAGAACTACATGTAAGAGCTGAAAGTATAACTCTTAGAAGAAAACAGGAAAGCTTCATGACATTGGATTTGGCAATGATTTCTTGGGCATGACAGCCAAAGCACAGACAGCAAAAGAAAAAAGATAGGTAAGTTGGACTACATCAAAATTTAAAATTTCTGTGCGTCAAAGTACACAACAGAGTGAAAAGGCAACCCATGGAATGGGAGGAAATATCTGCAAAGCATGTATCTGCTAAAGAGTAAATAATAATATAGAATATGTAAAGAACTCTTACAATGTAACACAGGAACAAAAATCCTGGTTAAAAAATAGGCAAAGCACTTGAAGGTATTTCTCCAAAGATATACAAATGGCCAAGAGGCACATGAAGAGAAATTCAACATTACTAATCATTAGGGAAATGCAAATGAAAACCACAATTAGATACATCTCACAGCTATTGGATGGCTACTATTAAAAAAAAAAAAAAAGGAAAGTGTTAACAAGGCTGTGGAGAAATTAGAACCCTTTTGCATTGTGGGTGGGAACTTAAAATGGTACAACCACTAGGGAAAACAGAATGGTGGCTCTTCAGAAAATTAAAACTAGAATTATGAGAGGCACCTGGCTGGCTCAGTTGGTGGAGTGTGTGATTCCTGATCTCGGGGTTGTGAGTTTGAGTCCCACATTGGGTGTAGAGATTACTTAAAAAAAAAATCTTAAAAAAAATAGAATTACCATACTATCCAGCAATTCCACTTTGGGGTACATACCCCAAAGAATTGAAAGTAAAATCTCTAAAAAATACTTGTATACCCATGTTCATAGCAGCATTATTCACAAGAGCTAAAAGGTGGAAGCAACCCAAGGGTCCATGAACAGATGAATGGATAGAGAAAATATGGTATATACATACAATGAAATATTATTCAGCCTTTAAAAGGAAGGAAATTCTTTTTTATATATATATTTATTTATTTGACAGAGAGAGAGAGATCACAAGCGGGGGGCTGGGGGGGGGGGCAGAGGGAGAGGAAAAAGCAGGCTCTTGGGTGGAGCAGGGAGCCCAATGCGGGGCTGGATCCCAGGACCCCAGGATCATGACCTGAGCCACCCAGGCACCCCTAAAAGGAAGGAAATTCTGATACATACTATAACATGGATGAAACTTGAGGACATTTTACTAAGTGAAATAAGCCAATCACAAAAAGAAATACTAGGGACGCCTGGGTGTCTCAGTCGGTTAAGCGTCTGCCTTCAGCTCAGGTCATGATCCCAGGGTTCTGCTCCACGGGGAGCCTGCTTCTCCCTCTGCCTCTGCCTCTCTCTCTCTCTATCTCTCATGAATAAATAAATAAAAAATCTTTAAAAAAAAAAGAGAAATACTATAAGATTTCACTGATAAGAGGTATAGAATAGTCAAATTCATAGAGACAGAAAGTAGAATGGTGGCTGCCAGGGGGTGGGGGGGGTGGGGACAGGAATGGGGAGTTACTGTTTCATGGGTACAGAGTTTCAGTTTTGCAAGATGAAAAGAATTCTGGAGATGAATGATGGTAATGGTTGCACAAGGTGAATGTAATTAACACTACTGAATTTCTACACTTAAAAATGTACACATAGGGGCGCCTGGGTGGCTCAGTCGTTAAGCGGTGCCTTCGGCTCAGGTCATGATCCCAGGGTCCTGGGATCGAGTCTCAAATCGGGCTCCCTGCTCAGCGGGGAGCCTGCTTCTCCCTCTCCCACTCCCCCTGCTTATGTTCCTGCTCTCGCTGTGTCTCTGTCAAATAAATAAAATCTTAAAAAAAAAAAAAAAAGGTCTTTTCATAGTTTGAGCACAGTATTTACTCAATAAATATTTGTTGTTTAATGTATTGAAAACGACTTCTTACAGGCCAGTTTGCCAGGGGAACTTAGCAATTTTCAGTTTCATTTTAAAATTGGGAGCACACTGCCCATGCTGAATGTTTGTGAAATTTAGGTTAAAAGCTAAAAGAAAGTTTATTTGGTCGACAGTTATTTTTTAGTGCTACTAAAAATAGCACTAAATTTTAGGACTACTATGGTCCAGGCACAAAATTAATATCCATATAGCAAAAGCTTTGTCAATGTTTCCACTTAATGACAAGTCTAATTTGTAGGGCAAGATAAGACATGAAAATGCCCAGTGTAGTGCTGGTACACAATAGGAAGTCAACAAATGTGAGTTTCCCTTCATTATTCTTGTGCTACAGAGTAATTAGGCATATTTGGAGAGCAGTTCTTGTAAATGACCACAATTGATATTTACTTATGTAGCCCAATGAACAAATTCTACGGACCACTAGAGACAAACTGGTTAGAGCAAGGAACTGCCTGAAGGCCTGGAAATGAGGGTAAATGGATGTAAACAAATGTCTTATATAGAAAAAAAAAAGTTGGGGTGGGGAGGAGCACAAGAGGATACAAAATTGTTGGTGCATTGTAATCCGCCAGCATTATACCAATGTTCTGACTTGGTAATCCACTCATCAGGTCCTGAAGGTGGATGTTACTGGAGAAAACTGGTCCTAGGCAGCTTAAATAATTCAAACAAGGTCACACAGTAGTAGGAGGCAGAAGCTGGCTTATGATTCAAGCCTGACTACAAACAAATGTGAGAATGCAAATGTGAGAATCAGAAAGCCAATTGAGAAGCGAATCACCCAGTCTTTTGGAAGGAATTGGGAGAGGGGTTCCTCCATCACTCCACAATGATAGATTCTTCTAGGTGCCCTGGCCCAGATAAAAGCTCTCAGGGATCTGTTTGATTTTTTTCCTTCTATATTATCAAGCTCTAAAACTCTTTGGAGTCACAGACCTCTGTGAAAATCTGATGAAAGCTTTTCATTCAGTCAGATATTCATTCAATAAACATCTCTGAGCTACCAGGCAGTATTCTGCGAGCTGGGAATACAATGGTGGACAAAGTATTCAGGATCCCTAGCCTTCTGGAAAGTAAAATCTGCCTACGGACCTTCTCCATGGAAAAAGGCACTTTTGCCTGAATGTTTATATACAGTTTCAATCAGCAGAACCTTAGTCATCTTGGAGCCTATCCTTGGACAAGAGCCCCTACATATTGCATAAGGTTCCCTCAATTGGACTTCAATTTTGTGTTTAGTTTCATATCAGGACTTCTTGACAAAGTTAGTCTTTTTCCTTTTACTTCTTGGTTTTATCCTGTGTTATTCATCTATTCAATCAACTCATTCATTCATTCAACAAACACTTGAACACTTGTTTAATGCCAGGCACTTGGTTAGGCACTGAGGGAAGCACATTTCCTACCAATGAAAAGCCTTAGTGAAAGAGACAGATGCACAAAAAATTATGATAAAATGTCAAATACCATAATAGATAGATGATACCATAATATAAAAAAACAACAACTACTCTCTTCTGAATAACGTCTAAATGGGTCAAACATTTAATGGCCCTCAAATGTCGTCTTATCAATAACAAAACCAAATCAGCATTATCCCTACTTTACAAGTGAGAAAACCAAGGCTTAGCAATGTTAGGAAACTTGCCCATGATTTTCAACTAGTCAACAGCTAGATGTAATACACACATATCAAGCACACACATGCACACACACATACACATGATAAAAATAATTGAGAAAAAAAAAGAATATGTTTGCAAAAAAAAAAAATATGTTTGCAAACCTGGAATAAGATACCTTCTAATGCAAGACATAAATACCAGAAGCCGTAAATGAAAAAATGGATCAACTTAACATTTAAAATTAAAAGCCTCTACAGTAATCTCTTGGACATTGGCCTTAGCAACATATTTATGGATATGTCTCCTCAGGCAAAAGAAACAAAAGCAAAAATAAACTATTGGGACTATACCAAAATAAAAAGCTTTTGCACAGTGAAGGAAACCATTAACAAAACAAAAAGGAACCTAGTGAATGGGAGAAAATATTTGCAAACGATATATCTGATAAGGGGTTGATATCCAAAATATATAAAGAATTTATACAACTCAACCCCCCCCCAAAAAGCCAATCCAATTTAAAAATGAACAGAGGACCTGGATAGACATCTTTCCAAAGAAGACATACAGATGTACAACAGACACATGAAAAGATCCTCAACATGACTCATTATCAGGGAAATGCAAGTCAAGACCACAAGGCGATATCACCTCACACCTGTCAGAATGGCTAGTATCAAAAAGACAATAAATAACAAGTGTCGGCAAGGATGTGGAGAAGAGAACTCTCGTGCACTGTTGGTGGGAGTGTAAATTGGTGCAGCCACTGTGGAAAACAGTATGAAGTTTCCTCAAAAAATTAAAAATAGAAATACTGTACAATCCAGTAATTCTACTATTGGGTATTTACCCAAAGGAAATGAAAATGCTAATTCAAAAAGATACATACAACTCTATGTTTATCAAAGCATTATTTACACAGCCAAGATAAGGAAGCAAGTGTCCATCAATAGATGAATGGATAAAGATATGGTATATATATACAATGGAATATTACTCAGCCCTAAAATAGAATGAGATATTGCCATCTGCAACAACATGGATGGAACTAGAGGGCATTATGCCAAGTGAAATAAGTCAGAGAAAGAGATATATGATTTCACTTAAATGTGTAATTAAAAAAAACAAAGCAAAAAAAACCCAGAGTCTTAAATACAGAGAACAAACTGCGAGCTGCCAGAGGGGAAGTGGGTAGGGAGATGAGCAAAATAGATAAAGGGGATTAAAAGGTACAAAAAAATTTTTAAAGTCTCTATTTGATGAAGGATTTCATACAAGTGAGAAGTAGGAGAAAATAACTGTAATATATATTAATGGTCAAGGGATTAGTAGTAGCTAATAATGCCCCCTTACCAGGTGAAATTTACATAAAGTAAAATGCACAGATCTTAAGTATGAAATTTCATAAGTTTTGACAAATGTAATGCCCATGTAAACGCCCCAATCAAAACATAAAACATTTCCATCACTCCAGGAACTTCCTTCATTCCCCTTTCCAGTAACTCCCCATCTCCTCTGTCCAAAGGAAAACAACTATTCTCATGCTACCATCAAATACTTAATGTTATTTCTTTAAATGTTCAAGTTCTCTTAACTAGGTTGTAAGTTTCTTTCTTTTTTATTTATTTATTTATTTGAGAGAGAGAGAGAGAGAGAGAGAAACAGCATGAGAGGGGATAGGGTCAGAGGGAGAAGCAAGCTCCCCGCCGAGCCGGGAGCCCGATGTGGGACTCGATCCCAGGACTCGATCCCAGGACTCCGGGATCATGACCTGAGCCGAAGGCAGTCGCTTAACCAACTGAGCCACCCAGGCGCCCTATAAGTTTCTTTAAAGGAAGACCTACCTGGTTTTTTTTTTTTTGCCTATTTTTTTTAGTGTGATAAAATACATATAAAGTTTGCCATTTTAATCATTTTAAAGTATACAGTTTAGTGATACTACATTCATAATGTTGTACAACCATCACCACTATTTTTTCCCAAAACTTTTCATCACCCCAAACAGAAATTCTGTAACCATTAAGCAATTACCCATTACCCCCTTGACCCAGACCCCAGTGACCTCTTTTCTACTTTCTATTTCTATGAATTTGTCTATTCTAGATATTTCATATAAATAGAATCATATAATGTTTGTCCTTTTGTGTCTGGCTTATTTCTCTTAGCATAAGGTCTTCAGGGTTCATCCATGTTATAGTATATGTCAGAATTTCTTTTCTTTTTAAGGCTGAATAATATTCCATTGTGTATACACACCACATTTTGTTCAATCATTTGTAGATGGACACTTAGATTGTTTCCACATTTTGGCTATTGTGAATAATGCTGCTATGAACATTGGTGTACAAGTAACTGTTTGAGTCCTTGTTTTCAAATCTTATATGCCTAGAAATGGAATTGCTTGGTCCTATGGTGATCCTATGTTTACCTCTTTGAGAAACTGCCAGACTGTTTTCCACAGCGGCCACACCACATTCCATCCCCACTAGCAACATGCAAGGGCTCCAATATCTCCACATTCTCACCAACACATATTTTTATCTTTTTTATAACAGCCATCCTAGTGCATTGGAAGTGGTGTCTCATTATGGGTTTTACTTGCATTTCCTAATGACTAATGGCATTGAACATTTTTCATGTGCATATTTGTCATTTGTATGTGTTCTTTGAAAAAAATCAAGTGCTTTGTCCATTTTTGAATTAGGTTGTTTGTGCTTTTGTCATTTGAATTGTAGGGGTTCTTTATTCTGGAAATTAATCTCTTATCAGATATGTGATTTGCAAATATTTTCTCCCATTCTGTGTGTTGTCTTTGCACTCTCTCTTTTTTTTTTTAAAGATTATTTATTTATTTGACAGAGAGAAACACAGCGAGAGAGGGAACACAAGCAGGTGGAGCGGGAGAGGGAGAAGCAGGCCTCCCGCGGAGCAGGGAGCCCGATGCGCGGCTGGATCCCAGGACCCTGGGATCATGACCCGAGGCGAAGGCAGACGCTTAACGACTGAGCCACCCAGGCGCCCCGTCTTTTCACTCTTTTGATGGTGCCCTTTGATATACAAGTTTTTCATTCTGATGAAGTCTAATTTTTCTATTTTTTTTCTTTTGTTGCCTGTGCTTTGATGTAATATTTAAGAAATCATTGCCAAGGTCATGAAGATTCGTCCCTATATTTTCTTCTAAGAGTTTTATAGTTTTAGTTTTTTACATTTAAGTCTATATTCATTTTCAATTAATTTTGTATATATGGTATAAGGGTCTAACTTCATTCTTTTGCATGTGGATATCCAGTTTTTCTGGCACCATTTCTCGAAAAGACTGTTCTTTCCCCCATTGAGTAATCTTGGCACACTTGTCAAAAATCAGTTAACCATGTGTTTCAAGACTTGCAAAATATGGATCTAATAATTTTTTTTATTTTAATTCAATTAATTAACATATAGTGTATTATTAGTTTCAGAGGTACAGTTCAGTGATTCATCAGTCTTATATAACACCCAGTGCTCATTACATCCCATGCCCTCCTTAATGTCTATCACCCAGTTACCCCATCTCCCACTCCCCCACCCCCAGCAACCCTCAGTTTGTTTCCTATGATTAAGAGTCTCTTATGGTTTGTCTCCCTCTCTGGGATCTAATCATTTTTCACAAGTTTTTTTCATACCTGTTTTTGGATGATCAGTGTATAGATGATATTTGAAGCCATTGATGAAAAAGAAGTTGTTTTCAAATTACATTATTGTCTAAATCTTTTTTTTTTTTAAGATTTTATTTATTTGAGAGAGAGAGAATGAGAGACAGAGAGCATGAGAGGGAGGAGGGTCAGAGGGAGAAGCAGACTCCCTGCCCAGCAGGGAGCCCAATGCGGGACTCGATCCCGGGACTCGATCCCGGGACTCGATCCCGGGACTCGATCCCGGGACACCAGGATCACGACCTGAGCCAAAGGCAGTCGCTTAACCAACTGAGCCACCCAGGCGCCCTGTCTAAATCTTTTTGATTGCGCACTTCTATCAGGAAGAACTTTTGAGCCTATACCTTTGACAGATACAACTGTTTACTTGTAAAGTTTTTTTACAATATTTATTAATGCATTACTTATTATATAAAACATGCAAAAAATAGATAATTGAAAAGTGTGAAAAAAATCAATTGACCTCAGATATGAGGGTTTATTTCTGAGTTCTCAATTGTATTCTATTGGTCTATATGTCCATCCTTTACCAATATCACACTGTCTCCATTACTGTAGTTTTGTAGGAAGTTGCAAAATCAGGGAGTGTGAGTCTTCCAACTTTGTTCTTCTTTTTCAAGATTGTTTTGGCTATTTGGGGTTTCTTGCAATTCCATATAAATTTGAGGGTTGGCCTTTCCACTTCTGAAAAAAAAAATCCACCATTGGGATTTGATAGAGATTGCACTGAATCTAGAGATCTCTTTGTGTTTTTTTTGTTTTTTTTTTTTTAAAGATTTTATTTATTTATTTGACAGAGCGAGAGAGCACAAGCAGGGAGAACAGTAGAGGGAGAGGGAGAAGCAGGCTCCCCACCAAGCAGGGAGCCCGATGTGGGGCTCGATCCCGGGACCCCGAGATCACGACCCGAGCCGAAGGCAGATGCCCAACCATCTGAGCCACCCAGGTGCCCCTCTAGAGATCTCTTTGATTAGTATTATCACCTTAACTATTTTAGGTCTTCCAATCCAAGACACAGGATGCCTTTCTATTTATTTAGGTCTTCTTTAATTTCTTTCACCAATGTTTTGTAGTTTTAAGTGTACAGATCTTACACCTCATTGATTAACCTTATTCCTAAGTATTTTATTATTATTATTATTATTTTTTTGACAGAGAGAGACACAG
The DNA here is from genome assembly GCF_011800145.1 of Mirounga leonina. Lineage (NCBI taxonomy): Eukaryota > Metazoa > Chordata > Mammalia > Carnivora > Phocidae > Mirounga > Mirounga leonina. Next base: position 17,204,124 of record NW_023270763.1, on the reverse strand, counting down.
CGAGAGAGGGAACACAAGCAGGGGGAGTGGGACAGGGAGAAGCAGGCTTCTTGCTGAGCAGGGAGCCCGATGCAGGGCTCAATCCCAGGACCCTGGGATCATGACCTGAGCCGAAGGCAGCCGCTTAACTGACTGAGCCACCCAGGCGCCCCTGACATTGTTTTCTTGACTTGCTTTTCTGATTGTTCATTCCAAATAGTGAACTTTTATTGAAAGTTTGCCATGTACCAAACATGGTGCTATGGCCTTTATAGGGATTATTTCATTTAAATCTCAAAAACTACACAAGAAACATACTGTTTATTATTACCATTCCACTTTATAGATGAAGAAAGTGAGAGTGCTTTACAAAAGTTATACATCTATAAATGGTGGAGCAAATATTTAAACTGAGGCAGTTTAGGGGCGCCTGGATGGCTCAGTCATTAAGCGTCTGCCTTCGGCTCAGGTCGTGATCCCAGAGTCCTGGGATTGAGCCCCACATCGGGCTCTGCGGGGCTCTCTGCTCAGCGGTACGCCTGCTTCTCCCTCTCCCACTCCTCTGCTTGTGTTCCCTCTCTCTCTGTCAAATAAATAAATAAAATAAAATAAAAAATAAAATAAACTGAGGCAGTTTATATCTAGATCTGTGTCTTTAACTTGTGAAGTATATTGCGTCTAGCATAATGTCTTGAATATATTATATAAACTTTACTGATATCTTTCCAAGATATATATTTAAAAAACTATCTGCCAAATATTTGTGTATATAGAAGATATAATTTTATGTAAAATTATATATACATATATTTTATGTAATTATATATATTGTTTTATTATATTCACATTTAGTAAAAATAGATAATAAAGGGTCTGGAAGGGCACACAGGACCAGTCATTAACTTTAGGGGGTCACGTGACAGTAGTAATTTTGCTTTGTCCTAAAAAGGAATTTAGTTATTCCTTTTTTTTTTTTAAGATTTTATTTATTTATTTGACAGAGACACAGTGAAAGAGGGAACACAAGCAGGGGGAGTGGGAGAGGGAGAAGCAGGCTTCCCGCACAGCAGGGTGCCTGATGCGGGGCTCGATCCCAGGATCCTTAAGCAGACGCTTAATGACTGAGCCACCCAGGCACCCCTAGTTATTCCTTTTTTAAAAAAAAATATTTTATTTATTTATTTGACAGAGAGGGAGGGAGCACAATTAGGGGAAGCAGCAGGAGAGGGAGAGGGAGAAGCAGGCTCCCCGCTGAGCTGGACTCTGGGATCCAGGACCCTGGGATCATGACCTGAGCCAAAGGCAGCCGCTTAACAACAACAACTTAACCAGGGAACCCCTAGGAATTTAGTTATTCCTAATGTTATTTGAAAAAAACTTATTTTTCATCAATGGCTTCAATTATCATCTATACGCTGATTATTCAAAAATCCCTATCTCTAGGCCATACACTGAAGTCAAGTTTAAGGTCCATATTTTCAAATGTGTTTTTATTTATTTTTATTTTTTTAAGATCTATTTATTTTATTTTAGAGAGACAGTGTGTGTGTGTGTGGAGGGGAGGGGCAGAGGGAGAGGGAGAGAGAGTCCCAAGCAGACTCCTAGCCAAGCGTGAAGCCTGACATGGGGCTCAATCCCACAAGCCCCAGATCATGACCTGAGCCAAAACCAAGAGTCCAACGCCCAATGAATTGCACCACCCTGGCACCTCTCAAATGTCTTTTTAAAAGCTCCATTCATATGGGGCACCTGGGTGGTGCAGTTGGTTAAGCATCCAACTGGTGATTTCCACTCAGATCATGATCTCATGGGTTTGGGATCAAGACCCATGATGGGTTTCATGCTCAGCAGGAGTCTGCTTGAGATTCTCTCTCTCCCTCCCTTTTTGCCTCTCCCTTCACTTATGCACACACACTCTCTCTCTCTTTCTCTAAAATAAATCTTTTTTAAAACTTAAAAAAAAAAAAACTCCATTCATTCAACAAACATTTGTTGAGTGTCCTCTGTGCACCATGAACTGTTCTAAGTTCTGGAGATAATGGTGTGGACATATCTCTGGCTTCAAGGGTTCATAGCTTTGTCTATTCCTGGTGTCTTACAGGCACCTCACTTAGTATGTTCAAACTGAGCTCATGGAATGACATCAGTGAAAAGGGCAGGATAAGACCTCTAGCAGGCCATCCTCCCCAGAACTACCAAAAAAACCCAGAAAAAAACCCATCAGAATGAACATATCAGAACTCTGGAGGACAGAGGTTTACAGCAACTATGTGAATTCTTAACCAACAGGAACTGGGTAAGAGAGCTTTGTGGTGTTTTAATGTTAACCTTACTCCACCCCTTCCTGGCACAGTGACAATCTTGATGACTGTTTCTGGTGTGGGTACCTGGTCCCAAAGGGAACAGAATGGACCTTGTTCCCAAGGAATTATATTTGTGTGTTTTGACCTGCTATGGGTTCCCTGAAAGACTGATGCAATTATTTTGTCTAATTCAGAACACCCTCAGGGCAGAGAAGCAGCTACATGGAAGACCTTCCCAGAAAACATTAAAAGCTAAATGAGGGGCGCCTGGGTGGCTCAGTCATTAAGAGTCTGCCTTCGGCTCAGGTCATGATCCCAGAGTCCTGGGATCGAGCCCCGCATCGGGCTCCCTGCTTGGCCGGAAGCGTGCTTCTCCCTCTCCCACTCCCCCTGCTTGTGTTCCCTCTCTCACTGTGTTTCTCTCTGTCAAATAAATAAATAAATTCTTAAAAAAAAAAAAAAAAAGGCTAAATGAACAAGCCAGTGCCACCTGGGGCAAAAGATAATAGATGAGGCAAACAATAGGTATACCAAAGGCCAGTGAGGAAAAAAAAAAGGGAAATGAGACTCTTTGGAAAATAGGGCTTTGAAAAACTCCCAGGGCAGGATACATGCTCAGAAAATACATGAAAAGACCATAGGTTTCATTTCTGGCTGGTCTTTAGGTTCAGCACAAGCACTAAATGAAGGCAGAGTTGTGAGTGGCCAGGCTAAGTGCTGAAGGAGTGCCCCAACACAGAGACAAATCTGAAAAGACCCAGAAAGTATTTTTTTCTTTTATTTTCCTTTCCTCTCCTCTTCCCCTCCCCTCCCCTTACTCTTCCTTCTCTCTCTCTTCTCCACATCATAATTTCAAAATGTTTAGTTTTCAGAAAAAATTATAAAGCATGCAAACAACAACAGCAAACAGTAAAATATGGCCCACTCACAGGAAAAAGAAAGTAATAGAAACTGTCCCTGAGGAAGCACAGACTTTGGATTTCTGAGAAAACGACTTTAAATTAACTGTCTATAATGTGCTCAATAAGCTAAAGAAAACTGTGGACAAAGAACTAAAGGAAACCAGAACAATATCTCAACAAATAGAGAGTATTAATAAAGAGATAGAAATTATAAAAAAGAACCAAATAGAAATTTAGTAACTGAAAAATACAATAATTTTTTTAAAGTACAATTATGTTTTAAAATGTACACAGGATTTATTTTAATCAGGTATGATAAGACATGGAAATTAATGTCATGAAGGAAGAAGTTTATATACTCAGAGAAACCTAGAAGCAAGAAGCACAGCACACCACACAGGGCAACATGGAGAAGTACCAGGATCAGTCAGGAGGCAGAGGGAATAGGAGGAAATTGTCTGCTTGATATTCTCTCTCTCCCTCTGTCCCTCCCCCTGCTTGTGCTATAAATAAATAAATAAATAAATAAATAAATAAATAAATAAATAAATAAATAAAATCTTTTAAAAAATTAACTCAAATGGATCAAAGATCTAAACTTAAGTGCTAAAACTATAAAAATCTCAGGAAAAAACAGGGACAACTCTTTGAGATACTGTATTTGTCAATGATTTCTTGGATGTGACACCCAACAGCACAAGCAACAAAAATTTAAAAAAAGATAAATTGGACTTCATCAAAATGTAAGTTTTGTGTATTCAAGAATACTACCAAGAGAGTGAAAAGAAAACCCACAGGAGAAAATATTTGCAGATCATGTATCTGATAAGGGGTTAATATAGAGTATATAAAGAACTCCTAACCAGTCAACAACAGCAAAAAACAACTCAACTTTTAAAATGGGCAAAGGACTTGAATAGACATTTCGCCAAAGGAGATATACAAATGGCCAATAAGCACATGAAAAGGTGCTGGGCATCATTAGTCATTAGGGAAATGCAAATCAAAATCACAGTGACATAATAACTTCACATCCACTAGGAAGGCCATAATAATAGCAATAAAGAAAGGAAAATAACACATGTTGGTGAGGATGTGGAGAAATTGGAGCCCTTGTACACCCTTGTACATGGGTAGGGGGGATGTAAAATGGTAAAGCCACAGAGGCAGGTAATCAATAAATTAAACATAGAACTACCATACGACCCAGCAATTCCACTCCAAAGCATATACCCCCAAAGTTGAAAACAGGTGTTCAAACAAAACCCTACACACTAGGGGCGCCTGGGTGGCTCAGTCGGTTAAGCGACTGCCTTCGGCTCAGGTCATGATCCTGGAGTCCCGGGATTGAGTCCCGCATCGGGCTCCCTGCTCGGCAGGGAGCCTGCTTCTCCCTCTGACCCTCCCCCCTCTCATGTGCTCTCTGTCTCTCTCATTCTCTCTGTCTCAAATAAATAAATAAAATCTTTAAAAAAAAAAAAAAAAAACCCTACACACTAATGTTCACAGTGTCTCTATTCATAATAGCCAAAAGGTAAAATTACCCAAATGTTTATCAACCAATGAATGGATAAACAAAATGTGGTGTACATATATATACACACACACAATGGAATATTATTCAGCCTTTAAAAGGAAGGAAATTCTGACACATGCTACAACGTGGATGCACCCTGAAGACATTATGCTAAGTGAAATGAGCCAGACACAAAAAGACACATACTGTATGATTCCACTTACATGAGATTCCTAGCGTAGTCAAATTCACAGAGACAGAAAGTAGAATGGTGATTGCCAGGCGCTGGGGGGGAAAGGAGATTGGAGAACTATTATTTAATGGGTACAGAGTTTCAATTTGGGAAAATGAAAAAAGTTCTGGAGGTGAACAGTGGTGATGGTTGTACAATGTGAATGTACATTTGCCACTAAACTGTATACTTTTTAAAAATTCATTAATTAACATATAGCTGAACCGTACACTTAAAGATGGTTAAAATGGTAAACCTTATGTATATTTTACCACGATAAAAAAGATGGAGAAAAAAGAATGAAGTACTGACACCTGCTAAACAACATGGATGAACCCAGAAAACATTATGCTCAGTGAAAGGAGGCCAGACACAAAAGGTCGCATATTGTAGGATTCCAATTTTATGAAATATCCAGAATAGGCAAATCCATAGAGACTGAAAGTGGCTGCCGGGGGCTGGGCAGAAGGGCTCTAGGGAGTAACAGCTTAATGGATCTGGGGTTTCCTTTGGGGTGATGAAAATACGTTGGAACTAGATAGAGGTAATGATTGTACAACATTGTAAATGTACTTAATGCCACTAAACTGTACTCTTTAAAATGGTTAAAATGGTAAATTGTATGCTACATGTATTTTGCCACAGTTTTTTATTTTATTTTTATTTTTTAATTTTTATATTTTTTAAAGATTTTATTTATTTGCCAGAGAGAGAGAAAGAGAGAGAGGGAGAGAGTGCACAAGCTGGGGGGGGGGGGTGGCAGGCAGAGGAAGAAGCAGGTTCCCCGCTGAGTAAGGAGCTGGATGCTACACAGGACTTGATCTCAGGACTCTGGGATCATGACCTGAGCCGAAGGCAGCCACTTAACTAACTGAGTCACCCAGGTGCCCCTTGCCACAATTTTTTTTAAAACACTGAGCTTGGGGCGCCTGGGTGGCTCAGTTGGTTAAGCGGCTGCCTTCGGCTCAGGTCATGATCTCGGGGTCCCGGGATTGAGCCCCTCATCGGGCTCCCTGCTCCACGGGAAGCCTGTTTCTCTCTTTCCCACTCACCCTGCTTGTATTCCCTCTCTCGCTGTCTCTCTCTCTGTCAAATAAATAAATAAAATCTCAAAAAAACCAAAAACCAAAAAACATTGAGCTTATTACTTTTGCTTAGTATACACTCTCTTGCTGTATTTTTTTTTTTTAAGATTTTATTTATTTATTTGACAGAGAGAGAGACAGCGAGAGAGGGAATACAAGCAGGGTGAGTGGGAGAAGCAGGCTTCCCACGGAGCAGGGAGCCCTAGGATCATGACCTGAGCCGAAGGCAGACACTTAGCGAATGAGCCACCCAGGCGTGCCTCTTGCTGTATCTTCATCTCAGGTAACAGCACCATCATCCACCCAGTCTCCCAAGCAAGAAAGCTCTGAGTCAGCCTTGACTCCACCCTCCCCCTCCCCACCCCAATTCCATCCATCATCAAAGCTGGAATCCCTTCCTTCCTCTCCAAGCCTACTGCCTTTGATTACTTCAGGATCTCCTTATCTCTCATTGGGACCACAGCAGCTGTCTCCTCACCCTTCTCACTGCCTCCGGTTTCTCCTCCCTTCAATCCATCACCCACGTTGCCTATCGGGTTAGCTTCCTAAAAGAGCAATCTCAAGATTCCATTGCTCCGCTAAAGACTTCTGTGACTCCGGGAGTAAGTTCTAAATCCTGGTGCATATAAGATCCTTCACTACTTAGCCTCAACCCTGCCTTCCTGCATCACCTTCCATTTTTCACTCCAGGTATTCCACACCACCATGCTTTTGCTGGTACCGTTCTCTTCGGGGAACACACTTACTTACTTCTACCTTGTACATACTTTCTTTCTTCAGGACCAACCTTAGAGGCACAACCTCTGTAATGTTTTTCCCACTCTCAGAATGGAGACCCACCCTCATCATGCCTCTGCAACACTCCACCATTACAGTACCCAGCACTCTGCCTTCTAGCTTTCTTGTAGAAAGTCTATCTCCTTTGGATTGCAAATTCCTGAAAGCAAAGTCTTCCTGACTCCTGAACCCTCATATCTAATCAGTCTGAAACCTTACTGCCCTACAGATATTTCTCAGATCCACTCTTCCCTCTGCCCCTGCCTTTGTGCAGGCCCTCAACACCTCTTTTGCCTGGACTATTGAAACCATTTCCAGACTTGTTCCCCAGCTGAAATACCAGTCTGATCATTCATCTCCCACTGCTTTCGTGGTAAAATTGAAGCTTCCTGGTTTGTCCCATAAGGCCCTTGGCAGTCATATTCCTGCTGACCTCTGCAGCGCCATCCTCTACTGCTCTAACCCCCTTGTACTTTAAACCCCAGTAAGAACTGAGCATTTATTGTTCCCCAAACATAAGTTACTAATTCAAATATTTATGCCTAAGCTGTTTCTTCCATGTGGATCACTCCCCACCCTCATCTGCCTGAAACATCCGTACTCATCATTTACATGTTGAATTTATATTTCTGGTCTAGACCTCTCTCTCTCAAACTCCACATTCATATATTTCACTGCCTGTTTGACATCTCCACTTGCATGTCTAATAGGTCTCAGAGACTTAACATATCCCAAACTGAATACTCGGTCTTTCCCCCTGAAACTTGCTTTACCTTCAGCCTTCTTATCTCAGTTGAGGGTAACTCAATTTTTTTTTTTTTCCAGTAGCTCAGGCCAAAACCATTGAGGTCATTTTTAACTCCTTTCCTCCTCTCTCATGCCACTTCCTGCTCAATGACTCCACCTTAAACACATATCCAGAATCCAACCACTTCTTACCATCTCCACTACTACCATGTTGGTCCAAGGTCCCATCACCTTATTTCTGACTTACTGTACCCTCTGCTTCTACCCTTGTCCCCACCCCACAGTCTAAATACAACATCCAGAATAATCTTTTTTTTTTTTTTTTTTTAAGTAGGCTCCACACCCAGCATGGAGCCCAATGCAGGGCTTGAACTCACGACCCTGAGATCAAGACCTGAGCTGAGATTAAGAGTTGGATGCTTAACCAACTGAGCCATCCAGGTGCCCCGATCCAGAATAATCTTCAAAAAAAATTTTTTTAAAGGAAGATCATGTTACTCCTCTGCTTAAAACCATGCAATGACTTCTCATTTTACCTAGGGGAAAAACCAAAGTTGTCTCAGTGGCCTAAAGGCCCGTATCATCTCTCTGACCCCCTCTCCTACTATCCTTCCCCTGCCTCAGTCCACTGGCCTCCTTGCTGCTCTTCAAATATGTCAGGCCCACACTTACCTGAGAGCCTTTGTGCTGGCTGTTGTCACTGCCTGGAAAGCTTTTCCTTAGATATTTCCTAACTCGCTTTTGTCAAGTCTTTGTTCAAAAATCACCTCCTTGATAAGGTCTACCTGACCACCTTACTTAAAAGTAGTATTCATATCCCCCTCTACCATAGACACTCCTTATCCCCCTTACGCTATTTTGCTTTTTGTTTTTCCATAGTGCCTATCACCTTGCAACATACTATATAATTTATTTATTCATTATGTCTACTCGTTATTGACTCACTAGGACATAAGCTTCATGAGGACAAGAATCTTTTTGTCACGAATATATCCTAAGAACCCAGAGCAGCATCTGGCACATAACAGACACTTAACACATGTTTGTTAAATAAATGAATTCTTCAAAACTTATCTCAGATATTGGGTTCTTCACCAAGTTTTCCCTAGCTGTGAACACACCCCACTCTCCCTCAAACAGATGAAATGAACCCCTCCCTTCCTTGTGATACCTTTGTACCTTGTACTGTTGTTGCATTTTCCAGATAATATTGTAGTTTGCATGTCTAGATTATTAGGGCAAGGTTTAGGACCTGTCCTATTAATTTCTGCATTCTTGTGGCTCAGCTCAGGACCTGACAATAATATACATGGATTATTTTGATGAATAAACTAATAAAGCCACACCAAGACTGAATGTCTACAAATACCCCATTGGTGAGGGTCTGGGAAAACGGGCCCACCCTCAGTGTTGACGGGAGTCTAAATTGATTTAAGCTCCCTGCAGTACAGAGTGAAAATATCTATCAAGGTGGACATAACCTTTGACCCAGAAATTCTACCTTTAGGAATTTATCTGACAAACTTATTCATGTATTTCAAGATGCATTACAAAGATATTCATTGTAGCATTGTTTATAATATCAAAACAAACAAAGAAAACCAATAGAATTGTCCCATCAGTAGGGTCACAATAGAATATGATTCATCTACTAAATAGGATGAGACATACCTACATGTACAAACCTGAAATAAGCTCCAAGTGGAGCTTATTCAAGTGGAAACAGTATAATGTAGGAAAACATATAGTATGTTAATATGTGCATTTCACAAAAAGGAGGAGATTAGATACACACATGCTTATATATGCATAGTATGTTTTGGAAAGATAAAGGAGAAACTCTGAATAGGGGCTGCCTCTAGACAGGAGAATTAGAGGTCAGGGTGGGGGGGAAACATATTTTTACGGCATACTCTGTTATTGTTTGAATTTTTTATCATGTGTATCAGCTTATCAATAATAATTAAAATTTTTCTAAATAATAAAAAAAGCCTCAAAGGTGCATATTGGGCAAGGATGGAGAAGAGATGCAGCTCTCCATTATGCTTCAGGTGATTGATTGATTGATTGAAAAATGACAGATCTTTTTTAGGAGCCTCTGTCCCAATATCTCTCTCTTTCTCTCCCTCTCTCTGTCTCTGTCTTTATCTCATTACTTCTTTGGTCATCTCTTTCAAAATGAGCAGCTTGGCCACAGAGATGTCTTGTCAGCAGAACGGTCTGGTGGTAAAGAAGACAAGATCTGGGCTGGGAACCTGATCTGGCATAGAGCCACTCCTTGAGCAATGTGGCTATGGCGCACTGGACTGTGCCCAAAGCAACTTGATTCAGGCTGTTAAGATCCACGTAGTACATTAGGGGCAGTCAGAGACTCTATGTAGTGGCTATATTCAGCATGGGGTTCGAGTAATTAGTTTCTTACAACAAGGCTCAGCCTGACATTATGAGCACAGGGAGACAGTCTTGACTCCAAGGGCCAGCACTGGCCAGGGGAGTCTGGGATGCCAAGGAGGGAGGGCTAGGTCCAGTCCTAGGAAACTGTTTTGACATTCAGGGAAACTGAGGCAGAAACCTTGGTCCACAGAGCAGAGGAAAGGGGAACGGCAGGGGCTGGGTGGGCTTAAGATTCCCAGGACTCTCCTTAGGCAGTCAGGAAGCCATAGGTACCTGGACTTTTTAGAGAATAGAGGGAAGGACATATTATGTGGAAATGGCAAGGATACAGAAAGGGAAGTGAGTTAGTGGGGTATAAACTCCAGCACTTAGCCTAAAGCTTTTTCTGTTCCTCCCACTTTCACAAGCCAAAGTTGTCATAGAATTGGGTCCCTTGCTCCTATGATTCTAGTGCTGGAAGGGTCCTGAAAGATTCTAACCAATGCTCTGGGTGATGGCAGAATCCTAAATTCTAGGCGTGATTCATATACTCGCAGAACTGGTAAAGCCTTCAGAGACCGTGGGACCTGGTATACAAGGCCCTTCTCCTGCTTTCTCCTCGGGAACAGCATGCCTGGAAGAATTTTCCCCACAGCCTTTTCCTGCCTGGCCCCAGTCCCCGCTCCCAATCAGCCCATACCTGAGACAGCTCTGCTTTCTCCTCCTCCAGGGCCGGCTGAAAGTCAGGAGGCAGCACACTGCTGCAAAGCCCAGAAAGCCCCCCAGATTGCTGGTAGTCAGACCAGCTTCATTAAAATGAACTTTGTTCCCCGGGGATTTGATCATGGAGGTGTTATTGTGTACTTGATCACAGTTCCTATGGCTACAGGCTCACAGTGGGAAGGAACCGGTATACATCAGCATCTTCCTGTAAAATAGGGACTTGACCTCATTTATAGTCAAACATGCAGCAGGCAACCTTGCAAATGGCACAGCATGAATAGAATTCAGAGAGTTCTGATGACTTAAGTAGAAAAGAACATTAAATAAAACAGTACATGTGAAAGTATGTGTTCAATCCCTGGTTCAGCTTAGGTACTTAATGGCTGTTAAGTATTCATAACACTAATCTTTACATCATCCAACTGAAACGTTGCAAACTGACAGTCCTCAGGCCAAATCAAACCCATAGACCTCTACTGTATGATTTCAGACTGCTTAAAACTTGTTTTGATTAACTTATTTTTTTAACTAATTAACTTATTTTTTTATTTTTTAAAAGATTTTATTTATTTTTTTGACAGAGACACAGAGAGAGAGGGAACACAAGCAGGGGGAGTGGGAGAGGGAGAAGCAGGCTTCCCGCTGAGCAGGGAGCCCGATGCAGGGCTCTATCCCAGGACCCTGGGATCATGACCTGAGCCAAAGGCAGGTGCTTGACGACTGAGGCACCCAGGCGCCCCTCCAGTTAACTTTTTTTTTTTTTAAAGATTTTATTTATTTGAGAGAGAGAAGGACAGAGAGAGAGCATGGGTGGGGGGTCAGAGGGAGAAGCAGGCTTCCCGCCCAACAGGGAGCCCGATGCGGGACTTGATCCTGGGACTCCAGGATCATGACCTGAGCCGAAGGCAGCCGCTTAACCAATGGAGCCACCCAGGTGCCCCTTGAGTTAACTTTTTAAAAATCAGTATCCCGTGGGGGAAAAAAAACAACAACAAAAAACACCAATTGCTAATTTCCAGTGACAATGCCCTCCTGTCAAAGGCAACCAAGAATACACCTATAATTGAACAAAGTTGGGTTTATTGACTCATTGCAATGAGGGAGACCATACAATATGGGAAATTGTAGGGCATCTCAGTAAGAAGATATTAGAAATGACTTATTATAGGACTTGAGCTTGTGTTAGGTTTCTGGGGAAGACTCAAGGAAAGGGGATTTGCTGTGGTTTGAATGCTATGAGGAAGTGGGGATAGTTCTGTGATTGGGGATCTTAATTTTTTATTTTATTTATGTATGTATGTATTATGTATGTATGTATTTAATTTATCTGAGAGAGAGAGAGAACACAAACAGGGGGAGCAAGCAGGCAGAGGGAGAGGGAGAAACAGGCTCCCCACTGAGTAGGGAGCCCTATGTGGGGCTCGATCCTAGGACCCTGGGATCATGACCTGAGCCGAAGGCAGATGCTTAACCAACTGAGCCACCCAGGCGCCCATGGATATCTTAAAAAAAATTTTTTTTAAGATTTTATTTATTTATTTGACAGAGAGAGACATAGCAAGAGAGGGAACACAAGCAGGGGGAGTGGGAGAGGGAGAAGCAGGCTTCCCGCGGAGCAGGGAGCCCGATGCGGGGCTCGATCCCAGGACCCTGAGATCATGACCTGAGCCGAAGGCAGACGCTTAACCAACTGAGCCACCCAGGCGCCCCTTAAAAATTTTTATCTAAAAGGTGGGAAGAAAGGAGCAAAACTAAAGCTATAATTGATAAAGGAGCATAATTATCATATTAGCCAGGATGGGGATATTTGGTCATTTCTGTTTGGATAATATTCTTGTTTTTGTCTGTGTTCAGTCATGATAGAATGGTCTTGTTTTTGTCTTGATCCATCACAGTGGGGGCCTTGTCTTGTTGTGTTGGTGTTTTGTTTATGTTCATCAAGAGAAAACCAGTCTAGTTGTGTCATACGGGCTCCTATCAACACCAAAGCCTAGATGCTAGTGCCAGGCCAGCTCTAGGCTGTCAGAGGATGCTTTCTCTTTCCCGGTCTCCTTCCTAGCCAAGGGCAGACGGAGTCAGCCTCAGGACTTTAGTCTACTACCCAGCTCTTCACCATTGCCAAGATGTTGCTCATTAGGAGATTGTGGAGAGAACATCCACAGTTAGACTTAGTCTAGACATAGTCAGTCTCACCTTTTCCTTTTGTTACAGCATGAGTTGTTGAGTCCTCTGGCATGATGATGGTTGCATAGTAGCATTTGAGACTCTGAAGTCTCAATTTGGTACATCAGCCAACTACATTCCAGGAAATTACCAGAAACAAACTGGTTATTATTTCTTGTAATAGGCCCTGAAGACGGGGGCCCAGGTTATCAAATCCAGGCAATGAAAACATGTCCCAAAGTCCAGGTTGTCTTTTTTAGAAATTCAAGTGACTTCTTTTAGCAGAGTCACAGACTTTTCTACTTGACCTGTATTTATGCAGGTGCAGCAAGAGGTGTTTGCGAAAGCATAACTTTCCCCTTGGTTAATAAATTTAAATTGGTTGTTGGCTGCTGAATAGATGTTGTATCATTTATGATGTCTGCTGAGGTTAGAGACAAGTTTTGGATCATCTTTTCCAGTAGTATTATCCCTCTTTGGGAGGTAAAGCTCATATTGTATGCATGATAAGGGAGTAGGTTATCCCTCCTGGGAGTTTTCCTGAGTAGCTTGTTCTTGTCTCATTTCAGAGATTTCTAGGTACCATTGTCAGAAAAACATGATCCACTGGAGAGGTGGTAGTTGAAAATATCTGAGAGGCTCTAACAGTTACCCTGAATATGCAGGATAAGTTAGTGTGTGGCAGCAGGTAAAAGCTTGATGTCTAAATAAGAAGTAGGACCCCAGTGAGGCATAGGTTGAATTGAGGGATAAATAGCATTTATCACAATAAGTGTGTACAATTTTTGGACTCTTGAGGTAGACAGATTCTTTGAGTGGAATTACACAATTACTGTAAGTAGGTTAGAGTGTCTATAGCAAGAATAGCCCCAACATAAATTCCCATTCCTGATAACCTAGGTTTAACTGGTACAGATATAATGACCTCAGCAAAAGCGTTTTGTTCAGGTCCAATTTTATAGGACCAAACTTTGGAATTAATTATGTGAGGAAAACTTAAGACCAGAAAGGACTTGTGGAAGGAAATCTACCTTCTGACATATTTGAAGCTATAACATTTTTTTTTGTCAGCAGGATTAGGTGGGGAGGCAACAGATCCAGCAATGAGTTAAATTCAGAACAACAGAAATAACAAGTGTTGGTAAGGATGTGGAAAAAATGGGACCCTCACTGCACTCTTGGTGGGAATGTGAATTGGTACAAGCACTGTGGAAAACAGTCTGGAGGTACCTCAAAAAATTAAAAACAGAACTGCCCTACAATCCAGTAATTCCCCTGCTGGGCACTTAACCAAAGAAAATGAAAACACTAATTCAAAAAGATATATGCACCCCTATGTTTATGGCAGCATTACAATAGCCAAGATATGGAAGTAATCTAAGTGTCCACCAATAGATGAATGGATAAAGAAGATGTGATATACATAAACAATGGAATATTACTCAGCCATATAAAAGGATAAGATCTTGTCATTTGCAACAACATAGATGGACCTAGAGGGGTTATGCTAAGTGAAATAGGCAGAGAAAGACAAATACCATATGATTTCACTCATATGTAGAATCTAAAAAAAGTAAATGAACAAACAAACAAACAAAACCAGAAACATAAATACAGAGAACAAACAGGTGCTTGCCAGATGGGAGAAGGGCGGGGGGGATGGGCAAAATAGATGAAGGAAATTAAGAGGTACAAACTTCCAGTTATTAAATAAATAAGTTATGCAGATGAAAAGTATAACATAGAGAATGTAGTCAATAATAATACAGTCAATAATACTATAATATTGTTGGATGGTTACTACACCATATTATTGTGGTGAGCATTGAGTATAGAATTGTTCAATCACTACATTGTACACCTGCAACTAACATAATAACATTATATGTCAAATATACTTTAAAAATAGAAAAATAAGGGGCACCTGGGTGGCTCAGCCGTTAAGCGTCTGCCTTCGGTTCAGGTCATGATCCCAGGGTCCTGGGATTGAGCCCTGCATTGGGCTCCCTGCTTGCCGGAAGCCTGCTTCTCCCTCTCCCACTCCCCCTGCTTGTGTTCCCTCTCTCGTTGTGTCTCTCTCTGTCAAATAAATAAATAAAATCTCAAAGGCAGACGCTTGACCGACTGAGCCACCCAGGCGCCCCAATAAAAATAAATTTAAAAGGGCATATTGTAGGGCAACTGGGTGGCTCAGTCTGTTAAGCGACAGCTCTTGATTTTGGCTCAGGTCGTGATCTCAGGGTCCTGGGATCGAGCCCCACATTGGGCTCCATGCTCAGCAGAGAACCTGCTTGAAGATTCTCTATCCCTCTCCTTCTGCCCCTTCCCTAAATCTCTCTATCTCGAATAAATAAATCTTAAAAAAAATAAAAATAAAATAAAATGGTATATTGTGGGCGCCTGGGTGGCTCAGTTGGTTAAAGCAATTGCCTTCGGCTCAGGTCATGATCCTGGAGTCCCGGGATCGAGTCCCGCATCGGGCTCCCTGCTCAGCGAGGAACCTGCTTCTCCCTCTGACCGTCCCCCCTCTCATGTACTCTCTCTCATTCTCGCTCTCTCAAATAAATAAATAAATCTTTAAAAAAAATGGTATATTGTACTTTACTTAGATTAGTGATAGATAACATTTAATAGGTGATTTTAATATTTTTATAATATGCACATTGTGTAAAATAATTAAGCATTGCCCACCTATCTGTGAAAAAAGAACTCAGAGCAGTAGCTAAGGTCTGAGAAATATGCAGCAGCATATTTTTTTTTTCCTTAGGTAAGAAAGAGAAACCACCGGGGGGCAAAAGTAATAGAATGATGGAATATACAGAAGATCATATTTTTTAAAGATTTTATTTATTTATTTGACAGAAAAATGTCGTATGTGAGAGAGCACAAGCAGGGGGAGCAGCAGAGGGAGAGGGAGGAAACTCCCCGCTGAGCAGGGAGCCCCATGCAGGGCTCAATCCCAGGACCCTGGGATCATGACCTGAGCTGAAGGCAGATGCTTAACCAACTGAGCCACCCAGGTGCCCTGATACAGAAGATCATATTGAAAAAACTTTAGTCAGTTAAAGAGGGGGTGTTAAAGACAATAATAGGTAAGATTTCCAAGAGAACAAAGGATATGGAAAAGGATACTGAAGAACTAAAAAATCAATCTTGTTCTATTGTCTTCTGCAGAAGCTGTTCAATTAGCATCTCGTTCCATCATCTGGGAGAGACACTGCCCACAGTCAACAACTTCTAAGAGAATTGCTAAGAATCCTCAGTGTGAGGTCCCCTAATGGACTAGATGCCCAGTACTCAGCAGAAAATGATATATGTCTTCTTATTTGGGAAATATGAACACAGGGATCAACAACTTGGAGTTTATTGTTATGTCAGTTATTTGTTAAAAGTCCTTTTTGTAGAGGCTCATGGGCAGTTTTTTCCTGATCCTTTTCCAGAAGACCAAATCTCCAGGTATCAGATCATGCAGAGCTGCTTAGGTGGGTGTTTTGGCAATACAGCTTGTTCTTATTGGTGATAAGTCTGGAGGTATTATATGAGTCTCTGCAGAAATTAGTCATGTAAGTTTACAGTGGGATCAATCTAGGATTGAAGTAATTCCCAGATGCATGGGGCAGTTAACTCAGAAGGAAATAACTTCTGAGGATCCTGGAGGGAACTCATCTTGTTGTACCATGGGCAGTTGCAAAGCTTGGGGTTTCTGAGAGTTTTGATAATTATGAGTTTTTGAATTTCTTTAGTTCTCTCTCTTTTTTTTTTTAAGATTTTAATTTATTTATTTGACAGAGAGAGACAGTGAAAACAAGCAGGGGAGTGGGGGGGGGGGGGAGAAGCAGGCTTCCCGCTGAGCAGGGATCATGACCTGAGCCGAAGGCAGGCCCTTAACGACTGAGCCACCCAGGCGCCCCCTAGTTCTCTTATTTTTGCTAAAGATGGTGGATGGTATAAAAAGTTTATTTTCTAAGTAGATTAAGAAAATAATGGTACCAGGGAAATATGTGTTTCTATTACCAGAGAGATAAACTGAAACCCCCTCCTTGGGAATTTTAAAATCAAGTCATTTTTTCTCTACCAGGATGCGCATAGCTCTCTAGCAAGAGAAAGCCTCAATCCATCCTCAGAATAAACAAAAATAACCAGAACATACTCAGAGTTCGTTTGGAGTTGTTCACAGGGCCTGGAGGCTTTGGTTCCTGTTCATGTCCTACCTTTATAGTACTGCAAGGAAGATGTCATTGGCAGTTAGGGTATGCGTTGGAAACATCCTCTGCCTTACCCTGAAAGTCACCCCCACCCATGTTGGTTCAATGTTGTTAATTTATCTCCACTATGTTGGCAATATCAAGTAGCATTCTTGCTAAACTCCACTTTGACTATGCTTACCTCTTAGATAACAACAAAACATCTGAAAGTTCTTAATTTGCTGTCCATTTTAGAGGGAGATGTCAGGAAATCTCTGTTTCTTTTTAAAAATTTAATCACTTTTTATTTGGAAATAATAATAGATTCACAAGTAATTCCAGTAATTCCACTGGTGGGCATTTATCCAAAGAAATGATAACAATCCCGATGGTAACATCTTACATCACCACAGTACGGGGTCACAATCAGGAAAGTGCTATGGTACAATCCACAGACAATCAGATTGCACCGGTTTTATGTGCATTCATTTGTGTTTGTCTGTGCACATATTGAATTTGATCACACGTAGATTTAGGTAGCCACCACCACCATCAAGACACAGAACTGTTGCTTCACTACAAAGATCCCTCATATTATCCCTTTGTAGTCACACCCATCCCCTTTCCCTACCCAGCCCCTATCTTAACCTTTGGCAACCACGAATCTGTTCTTCATCTCAATGATTTTGTCATTTCTACAATGTTATATAAATGGAATCAGACAGTATGGAACATATTGTGATTGGCTTTTTTCATTCAGTATAACTCCCCCCAGGTCTAAGCTGTGGCATGTTTCAATAGTTTGTTCCTTTTTATTGCTGAGGGGTATGATAACCACTGGCTGAGAAGCCTAACAAGAGATGGGAAGGCAAGCCAAAAATTAACAATAGCAGAAAGCTGTTACCACTCCTAGGATGGAGGAACAAGTGTTAGTGTTACCAGATCCCAGGGCCAGGGTCACCTGTAGAAGCTATAGAATCATGGCCAGCCTCTTCCGTGGGAGCTGGACCCATGTGAAAGCTACAGCCATCACAGGAGAAGCTACCTGACATGGGGATGGGAGTGAGGGTGGAGGAGGGTGCTGGGAGAGAAATACCCTGGCTTCTTCCTTCCTTCTTCTGCTTTACAGTCTCCCTCCATTGCTTTCCTTTGCTTCAACTGGAAGCCAGCTGACATGGCTGCCTGCGATGTGCAGCCTGTAGCAATCACCCAGCCAAATAACCGAGCACATCAGGGGACTGCGAGGAGTGGATCTGAGGGCAAACAGGCCCAGAACCCGCACAAGAGCACATGTGAGTGTTCAATTTTATGTAATAATGCCACATGGATTTTCTAACTTAGAATTTCTATTTCTGGGGGCGCCTGGGTGGCTCCGTCGTTAAGCGTCTGCCTTCGGCTCAGGTCATGATCCCAGGGTCCTGGGATCCAGCCCCGCATCGGGCTCCCTGCTCGGTGGGAAGCCTGCTTCTCCCTCTCCCGCTCCCCCTGCTTGTGTTCCCTCTCTCGCTGTGTCTCTCTCTGTCAAATAAATAAATAAAATCTTAAAAAAAAAAAAAGAATTTCTATTTCTGATGCACCTTGAAGTCATGAATTAACCTCAAAGTGTAAACCAATAGCAGTATAAATTTTTTTTTTTTAATCTTTCATCAGCTTGCAGGATGGGTGAAGGTAATTAATTTACCATCTGAACTGATTTAATATCTGGGGACAAGCCTATAAGGATAAATCCAAGATTGTGATAACATAGGCTGCTTGGAATTTTTTTGTTTTTTCTTTCTTTTTTAAATTATTAATTGTGGCAAAATACACATATGATAAATCTTATCTTATGGCTTAGCATCTTAGCCATTTTTAAGTGTATAGTACACTTTTAAGGTATTGTTCAGTAGTGTTAAGTGCATTCACTTTGTGCAACCATCACAACCATCCATCTCCAGAACTTTTTTCATCTTGCAAAACTAAAACTCTGTCATCATCTGACTCCCCTTTCCGCCCAGCCCCTGGCAGCCACCATTCTACTTTCTGTCTCTATGAATTTGACTACTTTAGTACCTCTTAAAAGTGAAATCTTACAGTATTTCTCTTTTTGTGACTGGCTTATTTCACTTAGCATCATGTCCTCAAGGTCCATCATGTTAGAGCATCTGTCAGAATTTCCTTCCTTTTTAAAGCTGAATAATATTTCATTGTATGTAGATACCATATTTTGTCTATCCATTCATCTGTTGATGAGCACGTGGGTTGCTTCTACTTTTTGACTCTTGTGACTATGCTGCTATAAATATGGGTGTGCAAACATCTCTTTGAGACTCTGCTCTCAATTCTTTTGGGTATATATCCAGAAGTGGAATTGCTGGTTCATATGGTAGGTCTATTTTTAACTTTTTGAAGAGCCACCATACTATTTTTCATATGGCTGCACAAATTTATATTCCTACCAGCAGTGTACAAGTGTTCTAATTTTGCCATTTCTTTGCCAATACTTACTATCCACCCCCCTTTTATAGTAGCCATCCTAATAGATACGAAGTGGTAACTAATTGTGGTTTTGATTTGCATTCCCCTAATGATTAGTAACGTTGAGCATCTTTTCATGTGTCGTTGGTCATTTGTATATCTTCTTTGGAGAAATATCTATTTAAGTGCTTTTTAAAAAAAAGATTTTATTTATTTATTTGAGAGAGAGAGAGTGTGTGTGCACAAGCAGGGGGAGGGGCAGAGGGAGAGGGAAAAGCAGACTCCCCACTGAGCAGGCAGCCCAACACGGAGCTCAATCCCAGGACCCTGAGATCATGACCTGAGCTGAAGGCAGCTGCTTAACCAACGCAGGCACCCCTATTTAAGTGCTTTGCCCACTTTTTAATCAGATTAATTTTTGGTTGTTGCTGTTGTTGAGTGTAGGAGTTCTTTATGTATTTCAGATATTAACTCTTTAGCAGATACCTTGGCAAATATTTCCTCCCATTCCATGAGTTGTCTCTTCACTCTGTTGATTGTGTCCTTTGATGCAGAGAAATTTTAAATTTTGGGGCGCCTGGGTGGCTCAGTCGTTAAGTGTCTGCCTTCAGCTCAGGTCATGATCCCAGGGTCCTGGGATCGAGCCCCGCATCTGGCTCCCTGCTCCACGGGAAGCCTGCTTCTCCCTCTCCCACTCCCCCTGCTTGTGTTCCTGCTCTCGCTATCTCTCTCTCTGTCAAATAAATAAATAAAATCTTTAAAAAAAAAAAAAAAAGAAATTTTTTGGGGCGCCTGGGTGGCTCAGTTGGTTGGGCGACTGCCTTTGGCTCAGGTCATGATCCTGGAGTCCCGGGATCGAGTCCCGCATCAGGCTCCCTGCTCGGCAGGGAGTCTGCTTCTCCCTCTGACCCTCCCCCCTCTCATGCTCTCTCTATCTCATTCTCTCTCTCAAATAAATAAATAAAATCTTTAAAAAAAAAAAAGAAATTTTAAATTTTATGTAGTCCAGTTTATCTAATTTTTTTTTTTTTTTTTTGGTCTGTGGTTCTGGTGTCATGAAGCTTTTCCCCTATGTTTTCTTTTAAGGGTATAATTTCAGGTCTTATGTTTAGTTCTTCCATGCATTTTGAATGAACTTTTGTACATGGTATAAGGTAGAGGTTTAACTTCATTCTTTTGCATGTGGATATCTAGTTTTCCCAACACCATTTTTTGAAAAGACTAGCTTTCCCCCATTGAATGATGTTGGTATCCTTGTTGAAAATCATTTGACCATATGTTTGAGGGTTTATTTCTCTATTCTATTCCATTGGTCTATAGGTCTATCCTATGCCAGTTGCCACACTGTTTTAGTCACTGTAGCTTTGTAATACATTTTGAAACCAGAAAGTGTGAGATGTCCAATTTTGTTCTTTTTCAAAATAATTTTGGCTATTCAGGGTCCATTGAAATTCCATATGAATTTTAGGATGGATTGTCCTATTTCTGCAAAAATCACTGTTGAGGGATCCTGGGTGGCTCAGTCATTAGGCATCTGCCTTCGGCTCAGGTCATGATCCCAGGGTCCTGGGATCGAGCCCCACATCAGGCTCCCTGCTCAGCAGGAAACCTGCTTCTCCCTCTCCCACTCCCCTTGCTTGTGTTCCCTCTCTCTCTGTGTCTCTCTCTGTCAAATAAATAAATACAATCTTTAAAAAAAAAAAATTATTGTTGGGCTTTAGATGGATTTGGGTGGGATCAACATCTGAACAATATTAAGTCTTCCAACTCATAAACATGGATGTCTTTCTATTTATTTGGGTCTTCCTTAAGACCTTCCTTTCAGCAACGTTTTATAGTTTTCAGTGTACAAGCCCTTTGTCTCCCTGGTTAAGCTTACTCCTAAGTATTTTATTATTTTTGATGCTATTGTGAATGGGATTTTTTTATTTTTTTATTTTTATTTTTTTAAAGATTTTATTTATTTATTTGACAGAGAGAGACACAGCGAGAGAGGGAACATAAGCAGGGGGGAGTGGGAGAGGGAGAAGCGGGCTTCCCGCTGAGCGGAGAGCCTGATGCGGGGCTCGATCCCAGGACTCTGGGATCATGACCTGAGCCGAAGGCAGATGCTTAACGACTGAGCCACCCAGGTGCCCCTGGAATTTTTTTTTAAAGATTTTATTTATTTATTTAACAGAGAGAGAGAGCACAAGCAGGGGGAGTGGCAGGCAGAGGCAGAGGGAGAAGCAGGCACCCCGCAGAGCAGGGGGAGCCTGATATGGGTCTTGATGCCAGGACCCTGGGATCATGACCTGAGCCGAAGGCAGTTGCTTAACCAACTGAGCCACCCAGGCGCCCTGGAATTGTTTTCTTAATTTCATTTTCATATTGCTCGTTGTTAGCATATGGAAACAACTGATTTTTATGTATCGATTTTGATTCCTATACCTTTGTTAAATTCCTTTATTAGCTCTAATGGTTTTTTTGTGTGGAATCTTTAGGGCTTTCTACATATAAGATCATGTCATCTTTGAACAAAGATGGAGCTCCTGGGTGGTGCAGTTGGTTAAGTGTCTGACTCTTGATTTTGGTTCAGGTCATGATCTCAAGGTGGTGAAATTGAGCCACATGTCTGGATCCACACTCAGTGAGCAGTCTGCTTGAGATTCTCTCCCTCTCCCTCTGCCCTTCTCCCTTCTCATACTCTCTCTTTAAAATAAATAAATAAATCTTTAAAAAAAAAAAGATAATTTTACTTTTTCCTTTCCCATTTGGATGGCTTTTTTTTCTCCCCCAGTTTGGACGACTCTTAATTTTTCTCTTGCCTAACTGCTCTGGCTAGGACTTCCAGTACTATGTTAAATAGAAGTGGCAATAGCAGGCATTCTCATCATTTTCCTGATGTTAGAGGAAAAACTTTCAGTCTTTCATCATTAAGTACCATGATGTTAGGTATTGGTATTTTTCTTTTTTAAATAAGATTAATCAACAAACACCATTAAAGCAGGGATGCACATGGGAATCTCTAGAAGGTCCTTCCAGGATTTGCTAGTTCCCTAACAGAGAAAAACAACCATGGGCGTCTTCTTCTTCATGTAAGAAAAGGAGGGTGGCTGGGCTTACAGAGTTGTAGTAATGGACAGTAATATGTAAAAGGAAAATAATAGTATTTCATAGGCAAATAGGCCACCAGCTGAGAATTGTTGAGTGTTTTCTGTCAGAAGAAGAGTCTTTAATATGGGGAACCATATAGTTAGCAGAAACCTTAGAACTAAATCAAGGGAAAGTTTTACACATTCTGCTATTGTTTCTATAGCTCTTAGACAAGGTAGCTATGCCTTGGTTATTGGATCTAATGAAAAACTGACATAAGCAGTAGGCATCTGATGATCCCCATGTAATTGACCAGTGCCCCTAATGCTTGTTCAGACTTTTCATGAATAAAAAGGAAAGATGCTTGTGAATCTAAAATCCTAGAAACAGATCTTTTCATAGATAGTTCATACCAGTCTTTGTGCTTAAAATTGATTATGCTTTTTTTTAAACTGAAAAGTACATAATCATTGACAGATATTTATTAACTTATACTTTACTCATGTATAAATAACTTAGGAAGAAAGCCTCTCTTCGATTTAGTAATTACATTTTTAAAAATTATGAGTGTAGAAGACAAAAGAGCTCTCATAATAGTTTTGAATTCATTAAAGTTTGGAGAATTCCAGATAAACCTAATTATTCCCATTGTTCCTCATTTTATAAAGTAAAGAAGATCTCTGTGCTACCTAATGGCCATTTTAGAAAATCCAAAGATAGTTTAGGCATAAAAAATAGCCTAAAAATGTTATTAGTCTAAATTTGAGGCCTGAATTTAGGAAGGGCAAAATCAAGAATAATTGTAGAGGAAACAATACATAAGAAACAAATATCTAGGGGCACCTAGGTGGCTCAGTCGTTAAGTGTCTGCCTTCGGCTCAGGTCATAATCCTGGGGTCCTGGGATCGAGCCCTGCATCAGGCTCCCTGCTCTGTGGGAAGCCTGCTTCTCCCTCTCCCACTCCACCTGTTTGTGTTCCTCTCTTGCTGTGTCTCTCTCTGTCAAATAAATAAAATCTTAAAAAAAAAAAGAAACAAATATCTAAAGAAAAATATTTGTAGGCAATGTAAACAGACACAGCAATGAGCAACAATGGTTATTAGGAACTTAAGTTTTTTAAAAAAATAAGGACTCTTTTCAAAAATGACAAACAGTATATTTAAAAAGTACCAAAGAGTTAAGAATCCTAAAATTTTTATGGCATCACAAAAGACCCCGAGTAGCCAAAGCAATCTTGAGGAAGAGGAACGAAGTGGAAGGTATCACAATTCCAGATTTCAAGCTATACTACAAAGCTATAGTAATCAAAAGAGTATGATACTGGCACAGAAATAGACACATAAATCAGTGGAACAAAAAAGACCCTAGAAATAAACTCACACTTATATGGTCAATTAATCTACAACAAAGGAGGCAAGAATATACAATAGGGAAAAGACAGTCTCTTCAATTAATGGTGCTGGGGGAACTGGACAACTACATGCAAAACTGGACCACTTTCTTACATCATACACAAAAATAAACTCAAAATGGATTAAACACCTAAATGTGAGACCTGAAACCACAAAATTTCTTTAAAAAACACATTGGGAGTAATCTCTTGGACATCAGCCTTAGCAACATTTTTCTAGACATGTCTCTTCAAGCAAGGAAAACAGAAGCTACAATAACCTATTGGGACTACACTAAAGTAAAAAGCTTTAGCACAGTAGAGTCAACAAAACAAAAAGGCAACTTACTAAATGCGAGAAGATATTTGTAAATGATATATCCAATAAGGGGGTCATTATCTGAAATATATAAAGAACTTATACAACACCAAAAAAACACAAACAATCTGATTTTTAAATGGGCAAAGGATCTGAATAGACATTTTTCCAAAGAAGACATACAGCTGGCCAACACATACATGAAAAGATGCTCAACATCACTAATTATCAGGGAAATGCAAATCAAAACCACAAGGAGATAATCACACCACACCAGTCAGAATGGCTAGTATCAAAAAGACAAGAAAAAAACAAGTGTTGGCAAGGATGTGGAGAAAAGGGAACCCGGTGCCCAGTCACTGCAAACGCAAACTGGAGCAGCCGCTGTGGAAAACAGTATGGAGGGCCCTCAAAAAATCAAAAATAGAAATATCATATGATCAGGGCGCCTGGGTGGCTCAGTTGGTTAAGCGACTGCCTTTGGCTCAGGTCATGATCCTGGAGTCCCGGGATCGAGTCCCACATCGGGCTCCCTGCTCAGCAGGGAGTCTGCTTCTCCCTCCAACCCTCCCCCCTCTTGTGCTCTCTCTATCTCATTCTCTCTCAAATAAATAAATAAAATCTTAAAAAAAAAAAAAAAGAAATATCATATGATCCAGTAATTCCACTACTGAGTATTTACTCAAAGAAAATGAAACTACTAATTCAAAAAGATATATGCACCCCTATGTTTATTGAAGCATTATTTACAGTAGCCAAGATATGGAAACAACCCAATTGTCCATTGGATAAATGAATGAAGAAGATTTGGCAGGTATATACAATGGAACATTAGCCATAAAAAGGAAAGAAATCCTGCCATTTGTGACAACATGGGTGGACCTTGAGGGGGTTATGCTAAGTGAAATAAGTTAGAGCAAAAGACATACCATATGATTTCACTTATATGTGGAATCTTAAAAAAAAAAAAAAGACTCATAGAAACAGAACAGATTGGTGGTTGAAAGAGGCAGGGCCTTGGGGTGGGGGAAATGGGTGAAGGGGGTCAGGAGGTACAAACCTCCAATTATAAGATAAATAAGTTCTGGGCATATAATGTACAACATGGTGACTATTTTAAAAAGAAAAAATTTAAGGTAAATAATATATGAAAACCTTGATAATTTACTTAACTTTTAAAATCAATACAAAACGGGCACCTGGGTGGCACGTTAAGCTCCAACTCTTTTTATTTTTTTTAAGATTTATTTATTCTTGACAGAGAGAGGGAGCATAAGCAGGAAGGGAAGAGGGAGAGGGAGAGAAAATCCCAAGCAAAGAGCAGAGTCCCACCTGGGGCTCAATCCCACAGCCCTCAGATCACAACCCAGCTGAAACCAAGAAAGCCCAACCGACTGTACCACCCAGGTACCCCTAAGTGTCTGACTCTTGATCTCAGCTCAGGACTTGATCTCAGGGTCATGAGTTCAAGTCCTGCCTTGGGCTCCACGCTGAGTATGGAGCCTACTTAAAAAAAAAAAAAATCAACATAAAAAATAAGAAGGCTTAAATCATGAGAAAACTAATGCTGATCTAATACCAACCAAAATATTGTGTTGGTATTATTTTTACATGGCAAATTAAAATTTAAAGACATTGGATTATGCCAAAAACTCTTCGTTTATCCTAGAACTAAGACCTTTTCTTATCTTGTACTATAATAACAAAGCCCATTACACAAATATACTTTCCAGTGCCCACAAAGGAAACATACATAGTTTAACAATTCATTTAGACATGTTTGACTGTTTAACTATACTAGATGTTCCTAGAGTGCACACATTCAAAAGAATAATTTTTGATTAGTTAATCTTTCAAGTCTTCCAAGAGAAGAAAATGAACAGCAAAAAGTGAGAGGGAGCTACTTCAGATAATTATAAAATTATCACTCTAAAAGGCTAATCCAAGCCTGGGTGGCTCAGTCGTTAAGCGTCTGCCCAGGTCATGATCCCAGGGTCCTGGGATAGAGCCCCTCATCGGGCTCCCTGCTCTGCAGGAAACCTTCTTCTCCCTCTTCTAGTCCCCCTGCTTATGTTCCCTCTCTCGCTGTGTCTCTCTCTGTCAAATAAATAAATAAAATCTTAAAAAAAAATAAAAGGCTAATCCATGTTTCTCCTGCAAGGAGAGGGAAAACAGTTTAAACATAGAAAAACACATTGTGTTTGCTTTTTTTTTTTTTTTTTGAGGGAGAGAGAAGAGAACATGAGTGGGGGAGGGGCAGAGGGAGGGGCAGAGAGAGACTTTTTTAATTTTTATTTATTTTTATTTATTTTATTTTTTTTAAAGATTTTATTTATTTATCTGATAGAGAGAGAGAGATCACAGGTAGGCAGAGGGAAAGAGAGAAGCAGACTCCCTGCTGAGCAGGGATTCCCAACATTGGGCTCGATTCCAGGACCCTGGGATCATGACCTGAGCCAAAGGCAGACATTTAACTGACTGAGCCACCCAGGGGTCCCGAAACAGAGAGAGAATCTTAAGCAGGCTCTACACCCAGGGCGGAACCTGATGTGGGGCTTGATCTCACCACACTGAGATCATGACCTGGGCTGAAATCTAGAGTCAGACGCTTAACCGACTGAGCCACCCAGGTGCCCCAAAAAACACATTTGATATATACATACACACACAAAGAAGAGTGATGTTCCAGCCTATTTAAAAAATAAGTTAGGAACTTGGCAATTTAATAGAGCCATACAATTAAAAAGTCAGCATTTATTAATCTCCAAAGTACAGAAATGAAATAATCACCTATGTTAAACAAAATAATCTCTCCCCCTTTCTTTTTTTTAAAGATTTGATTTATTTATTTATTTGTCAGAGACAGAAAGAGAGAGAGAGAGAGTGCACGAAGAGGGGGAGGGGCAGAGGGAGGAACAGGCTCCCCGATGAGCAAAGAGCCTGATGTGAGACTTGATCCCAGGACCCTGGGATCATGACCAGAGCTGAAGGCAGATACTTAACTGATTGAGCCACCCTGGCATTCCCCCCACCTTTTGTTTTTCCTAAAGTAGGCTCCACACGGGGTGCCTTTTAACAAACAAGACAATCTCCTCATAAGGGTTTCTTCCTTCCTTTTTTTTTTTTTGTTGTTGTTGTTCGAGGTTCTTGTTAGGGGCCACTGCAATTCTAACTTGTCCCTAGTGAGATTGTGTCAGAGAGGTAAGGGTACAAGTTAGTGTTATTGTGAGAAGGAAGCAGAAATTTGGCTGTGCAACTTGTATCTGCAGAACTTGGCCAAAGGCCAATTATCATTGACAGGGGCCAGAGAAAATGTCCTGATTCTGGGCAGAAGAAATGAAACAAAGCAGTTCCCAGGGACACAAACAAA
This sequence comes from Mirounga leonina, assembly GCF_011800145.1. Taxonomy (NCBI): domain Eukaryota; kingdom Metazoa; phylum Chordata; class Mammalia; order Carnivora; family Phocidae; genus Mirounga; species Mirounga leonina. The sequence goes on along the minus strand of NW_023270763.1, from coordinate 17,176,529 downwards.
ATTGAGGAAGGAGTCCTTATAGCAATTTAAAATGGCAATCTGAGGGGGGCCTGGGTGGCTCAGCTGGTTAAGCATCTGCCTTTGGCTCAGGTCATGATCCCAGCGTCCTGGAATCAAGCCTCAGCAGGGAGTCTGCCTCTAACTTCTCCCTCTCCCCCAACCCTGCATGTGCTCTCTCTTGCTATCTCTCTCTCAAATAAGTAAATGAATTCATAAATAAATAAATAAAATGGCAATCTGAGGAAAAGTTTATCCAAAAGACACTGGTCTGAGGATGAATTCATAGCCTCTAAGGCTGGTTGTAGTACAGACTTATTGGACATTTATTGATGGAGTGATTTTTCTGGTTTATCCTGGTAACAAATGACACTCAAGCATGCTAACTATTTATATGACCCCTGAGTGGTTGACATCTCCAGCTTCTTAGAGGGACAATCACTAGAGTTTGAGCAATAACAGATTTGTGATGCCCTGCATACCTGTCCTTTCCTTAGAAATGTTTCCTCTTATAGACAAATGGCATTCAAAACACTAGACAAGAGAACAGATCATAGGAAAAGGTATAAAAAGCCAGAAAACAATTTTACCAAGGAAAAATAAAAATCTAATTGGATAACCATAAAACCAAAGGGGACATTATTGTAAGGAAAACAAAATAATCCCAACACTGAAGGGTCTTAACAAAACATCAGAGCTCACATCTAGTGAGAACTTACCTCCCAGCCATGGGCAGGATGGTACCTCAAACAGTTAGAGACACAAAGGGTCTCAGATGTGCACAGTATTACTAGAGTTGAGGGTCCCAGTCCAAAGTAGTGAGGGCTTCAGCTGAATATCTGTGGATTCTCCATTTTTGACAATGTCCTGCAGCTAAAGACCAGTAGGAGCACACCTGTAGTTGAACAAGGGAAATGGCACACCATGGGGAACGCATCACGGTCATCTCAGCAAGAATGTGTTAGGAAGGACTTATCATAGGATTTGGGCTTGTATTAGATGATTTTCGAGGAGGGCTTGAGAGAAGGGAGATTTGCTCTAGGTTGGATGTTGTCAGGAAGTGGGGATAATTCTTTTTGGTTATCTTAATTTTTATCTAGAAGGCAGGAGGAATGGATCAGGGATTAAAGCTGTTCTTGTTAAAGAAGCAGCAGTCACTCAAACTGTGGGGGTAGGGGTTATGTTTGGTCATTTTTGTGGTTTGGACAATGTTCTTGTTTTTGTGTTCAGACATGATTATGAGATGGTCTTTCTCTCAATCCATCAGAGAGTGTCTTTGTCTGATGTTGGTGTTCTGTGAACTTGTTGATGCTCAACAGGATAACACCATAGCCTAGCTGATAGTGCCGGGCTGCCTCCTAGCATTACCAAGGCTTCCAGAGGGAGAGTGTAAACTAGCTCCCAGCAGCCATGGGGTGCTTTTTTGTTTTTTGGGTTTTTTTTTTTTTACCAGTTACACTTGAAAAATCAGAATTGGCAACCCCTTTTGGTAAAACATGAGCTCTCTGGGTCACCACAGACCCCATTGCTCCCCAATACTTTATAATGCCCCACCCCACTCATTTACACTCCTAACTGTCCCCTGGCATTGAAATCTGCACCCCTCGCTAAGCAAAATAGGAACCAAGCCCAGAGAAAGGTGACTTGCCGAGGATCACCCAGTGAACTGTTGACAGGGTGGAAATTACAACTCTGTTTAAATTTTCCTTCCAGCACACCCCCATGCTAGACATTAAGATCCTTAGTTAAATCTCTCAAGTATCAGCCTCTCAACGGAATGTAGATCCAGTCAGATAAAACACTTCTCAGCACACTTTCTTGTCAATAACGTGTCCCTATCTTATTCCTTCTTCTTTTCGGGACTGGGTGTCTCACGATCTTAGCTGGGATTCTCAGACCTTTTCTTGGCAGGCTGCAGCCACCCCTGACATTCATTCTGCTCCTCAAAACCACCAGGCGTGTTCCTGCCTGGGGTCTGTGTATGTGCCCTTCCCCCTGCCCGGAGCTCTCCTCCTTCACACCTCCATGTGGCCCGGTCTTCTCAGCTTCAGCTCTGCATCACCTCCTCCTCCACGGACTCCCTGACGACCTTACCTACTCACACCCTGCATGCCCTAGCACTACTGTCACCTCCTCTAGGAGGCCACCTCACTTTAGCCTCTTGTACAAGTCTCCCTTGCTGCTTTGTTCGAAGCTCTCCTCAGTCTGTCAAAAGCGCGGGGATGGGAGGCGGGAAACCTTGCCCTTCACGCCCGCGAAGCGCTCTGAGGGCAGAGACCAACCCCCCGGCGGAGACCTCGCTTTCCACAGCAGCCCTGCGGCGGAGCGCGCCTTCCAACCAAGGCCCACGACTCGCGGGCGCAGCGCACCTCGCGCCCGCCCCCACCCCGCCGCAGGTGGCGCGCTACCTCTCAACTGGCCCAAGGCCACCACGCATGCTCCGCACCGCCGGCGCGCGAGGTCGGGGGCGGGACCTTGGCGCGCCTGCGCAACTGCTCGGCCCCGGCTTCCGGGCGGCGTCGGCGCGATGCGGCTGAGGGCCAGTGCGGCTGAGTAGCGGCGGCGTGTGGGCGTGCGGGCCGGGCGGGCCGGCTCGAGGACTCGGGTCTCGGGGTTTTGGGGAGCCGCCGGAGGGCGCGGAGAGAGCCTAGGATCGCCGTCCGCCGCCACTCTCTGGCATGTCGGCCGAGGCCTCGGGCCCGGGGGCGGCCGAGGCCCCCCCGTCCCTAGAAGCCCCTAAGCCCTCGGGTCTGGAGCCTGGCTCCGCCGCTTACGGTCTCAAGACACTGACCCCGAACAGCAAGTACGTGAAGCTGAACGTGGGCGGCTCGCTGCACTACACCACGCTTCGCACCCTCACGGGACAGGACACCATGCTCAAGGCCATGTTCAGCGGCCGCGCGGAGGTGCTCACCGACGCGGGAGGTACGCCGCGCCGCCCTTACCTGTGTGGTCCCGCATCCTCCAGATCCCCGTCAGCCTTCCGTCGCCCAGTCTCCCCATACCCTCTCTCTCGTCTCTCTACCGTCCAGTCACTCATTTCACCTCCCTCCAGCCCCACGTCCCGTCTCATCGCCCCTTTCCCATTCATGATCCCCCTGCTCTCTCAGTCCTTTACTCCCAGCAATAACCAACATTTATGGGACATCACACGCCCCCCTCCAGCAGGTGCTGTGGTAAGTAATTCAACATGTCACTTCAGAATTTTTATTATCAGTCCCCTCCAGTTCTCCCACCCTTTATTCCTCAGCTCGGACGACTTGGGAACCAGCCCTGCTATCAGCAGCACCCTCCGGGCAACCTACATGTTCCTTCCAACTGCCCAGCCTCATGTTTGCCTCTCTACCTCAGCACTGCTAACAACCAGCCTGGAGGAGTTGTCTGTCTCTGTGTTCCTCTGACACAGGTCCCTGTACATTCTAGGGATCCATCTCTAAATGCAGACTGTAGGAAAAGGCTGTTTTGGGGTTTGCCATGGACACCAGAGAGGAGGGTGGACAGTTCTTTGGCAGGTGAACCTTACCTTCGTGGAGTGTTGCCTTCAGGGTTGGGACCCACATGCCCAGGTGGAACTGTATAAAGTTTTTGTGAAGGTGGGGGAAGGTATTCAGAGGGGGTACAACAAGGATTTTAAGAGCAGGAAAATTAAAGTTTGGGAGGTGGAGTTCAGTCTTCAAATATCTGAAGTTGAAGAATTTATTTATTTATTAATCAAGTATTTGTAAAGTGCCAGTTAGTGGAAAATGAGTCAGACAAGGTTAGTTTTATGGACTTTTTTGTGGGGGCAGGAGGAGAATAATAAGCAAATACACGTACAGAAAACACCTGTAATTGCAGATAGTAGTAAGTTCTATGAATAACATAAAGGTTAAAATGGTAGTGAACTGGAGGGTGGGGTGGGTATTTTAATTAAATAGGATGGTCAGGATTAACACTAAAGGTTAGAGTTTGTTGATAAGGTAATCTGTAATCATTTTCTCACGGTGGGAACTTTTTCAGTGTAGAACAGACTTGGAAGGGAATTAATTCTCTGTGTCTACGAATGTTAAAAAGGGGTCTATGGGGAACTCACTGGAGATGTTTTAAAGGGATTTTCTTGGATATGGCAGAGGTTTGAGACAGATCAGTATTCAGACTTGTAGCTTTGGAATCTGTTTTTCATAAAAATTTAGTAGCTCCAGGGACCCCTGCAAAGCCATCCTTCCTTCTGCCTCTCTCCATTCCACCAGGTTGGGTGCTGATTGACCGGAGCGGCCGCCACTTTGGTACAATCCTCAACTACCTGCGGGATGGGTCCGTGCCACTGCCTGAGAGTACCAGAGAACTGGGGGAGCTCCTAGGTGAAGCACGCTACTACCTGGTACAGGGCCTGATTGAGGACTGCCAGCTAGCATTGCAGGTGAGGGGCCCTGGGTCCCACCCGATGCCCATGTCTCTGGAGAGCTGCCCAAGCAGTTAGATACTGGGACGTTAAAAAATAAAGGGGAGGCATATGGGGTACTGTCTGGAGAGGCTGCCTGTGGCCTGGCTGTGACTAGCCATGACCGCAGAAAATTTGGGGGTGCTTTCCTGTGTATCCCTGCTGCCTCAAGAAGGACCTCCCTTACCACCTCATGCCAGGACTGTTGCAGTAGTTAAATGATTGCTCTCTCCTTGCGGTTCCTCCCTGCCTAATCTGGCAATCACACTGCCACCCAAGTGATGATCCTTAAACACAATCACAATTTATTCTCCCCCTTGCTCAGAAATTTTAAATAACTCCCTGTGCCACTAGGAAAAAAAATACCTAAATTTAAATTATAATGACCTCTGTGTTTTGGTCCTATCCTGGGAGGCAGCATTCCACCCCCAGCCAGGTTTTGTTTTTTTTGTTTTTAACTTTTTTTTAGCAATGAAATCTTAGAAGCAGAGCTGCTCCTAATAAAACTGGTTGGGGGTTCCACAGCCCCAGCTGCTGGGCTTCTCTTCTGTGGATCTCTTAGGGTTCTGAGGAGAAGAGCTTAGAAAGCATAGCCAGGACCTGTGGGTTAAGTGTCACCTCTACCACAGCTGACTGAGTGACCTTGATTGAGTCATTTCCTACCTCTGGCGTTCTGTCCTCCGTTCCAAAAGATAGGGAAACAAGAAAAATAGGTACAGTGTAATGAGTTTTACATAAAGCCTTTTATTCTGTTCTATTTTTACAATGTTAAAAATGTCCTTTCTTTAGTGATACAATATTAATAGGAGATTATGAGAGTTTCTTTTTTGATGCCCTTTATATATTAAAAAGTGGCAACTATGAACAACTTTCTGTTGGCTTGGTGAATACTTACTGGTTCTTGAAATTCAAAAGTATAGAGTTCCTTTGGGCAGTATGCATGTTTTTCAAACTGCATCCCATAGGAAAAAAATGTATTTTATACTTACATATATATAACTTCAGTCAGAGTTTTATAAATACATGCTGATATATTGTTTTCTTTCTTTTGAATGCTCTTTGGGACTCATTAAACTTATTTCAGGACCCATGAATGGGTCACCACTTGGAGTTGGAAAACCATTGAACTAGATGATCTTGAAAATGGGTTCCTGCTCTGTAGTTGTACATTTATCCCGTGTTACCTCATACCCGCTGTGTGTTGGGAGTGATTCTGCTATCTGCTTGTGTGTACGTCTTGTACCCCTGTTCGATACATAGGCGGGACGTTGGGGATGCATCCAAGGTCAAAGAGCCAGCCAGTAAGCCAGAGAGCTCAGATTCAGCCCCAGGTTATCTGACTCCCCAGTGCAGTGCTTTTTCCTCTGCTCCAGTTGCCTCCTTTACCAGGTTTCCCTGACACCGTTCCCATCCTCAGCCCACTCAGAGTTTGCTTGTTCGTGTGGAGGTTTTGGTTTTTGTTTTTAAGATTCAGGTATAGAGAATTGAGTTCATCCTACTCCTCAGTGTGGGGTACTTAATCATCATGGGTCTCTATAAGTCTTTTCTCTTTTTATTTTTCCCCTTTATTCCCAGCCCCTTGCCCACTTCCCTTTTACCCGTAGGTACCCCTCCAGTTCTAATGTTTTGATACATATACTTAGATTATGTTTGTACCTCTGAAAAGCTAAAAGCCTCGTTTTGTATATGTATTCGTTTTAAATTTCCATAAATGGCTTTGAGCTATGGATTGTGTGTTCTGTTTCTTAATTCAACACTTCTTTCAAGATCTATTCATGCTGCTGTTTGTACATTTAGTTCTTTGCTTCTAACTGCTGCACAAGAATCTATGGCGTGTATTCACTGTATTTTATTTATATATTCCCCTGAGGTTGGAGACCTAGATTGCCTCCACCTTCCTTCCCCTGCAAACGGTGCCACCTCCCACCATGAGCATCCTTATATATGTGCCCTTGTGGATCCTGGGCCAGGGTTTCTCGTGTTTGTAGGTGGAAGTGGAACTGCAGGGTCATAGAACACATACAAATGGATTTCAGCAAGTATCATCAGATTACTCTCCCAAATGACTATAGCACTTTATACTCCTGATCAGCAGTACATAACGGATCCCGTTTCTGCATATTCTCAGCAACACCTGGCATCAGCCAGTGTTCTGATTTTGCTAATCTGATTGGTATAGAGTGATCTCATTTTAATTTGCATGCCTCTAATTACTAATGAGATTGAGCATCTTTTCATATGCTTACTTGCTTTTGTGGTTTCCTCTTCTGTGAATTGCCTATTCATATTCTTTACCAAATTTTCTACTGAGTTTCCTATCTTTTTCTTGTTGCTTTGCAGAAGATCCTTGCATATTTTAGTTTAGTTCCTAGGGAGAATTAAGCCCGAAGACATGTATTGTACATAATAAATCTACTTTCCTCATATGCCTCTAGAATGGTACTATTTTCCTATCATCATTGGAAGAGTTGAGAAAATAGGTACTCTATTTATTTGCTGATTTTGAGATTCAGGTGAGGAATCCTAGTTGGGAAAGTCTGTTTCAGATAATTTCTAGTCAGTTTTAGTTGTCGCCAGTATTTTCTCTTAAAATGTCACCTGTCTGTGGCATCTTTTGTTGAATAGAAATCCTTGATTTTTTTATTATAAATAACCATTTGTTATTTTTAAAGCAGTATATGTATGTATTGTAGAAATTTAGAAAACACAGATGATCAAAAAAATAAAAGCTCCAGATACCCTTCCAGGGGTGTGTGTGTGTGTGTGTGTGTGTGTGTATTTGCCAAAATATATATGATCATGCTATATGTGCTGTTTTGTAATTTGCTTTGTTTGTTAATAATTGCTATCTTTCCGTGTCAATAAAATTTCTTCTTATCTAACATCCAGAGTATACACAAATTTCTCCATTTGTTCCAGAAACATCTTTTATGCCTTGTTCATCTAAACCAGGACCCAGTCTAGATCCTTGCATTACATCTGGTTATTATGTTCTCTAAGTCTCTTTCAACCCCAAACCATCCCTTTTTTGCTCATGCTGACTTGTTAAAAAAGACCACCAGTTGTCCTGCACATTGACCCACTTTCCAAATTTGCCTGGTTGTTTCCTTATGATATCATTTGGTTTGGTACTATACCCTGTTCTGAGTTTTCTGTAAACTAGACAGTAGATTTATTTTTTTTTAATTATTTTTTTTAGTATACTAATCGCTGCACCCAGCATGGGGCTCGAACTCACGACCCTGAGATCAAGAGTCATGTGCTCTTCCAACTGAGCCAGTCAGGTGCCCCAACAGTAGATTTAAAGGCTTGATACTATAACATTTTGATTAGAATATATTTTAGGTAATTTTCTATATTTTATATTGTGTTGAGAGATCCATAATATTGCTAATAGGACCCATCATTAGTAATACTCAGAGTTACCTAGATTCAGGTGGTGATGGTTGGATCCCTCTATTATAGTTACACCTCCTTGTTGCCAACCATAAACTAATCTGTGTGATGTTGTTTAGGCACTGTGTGAGTGGCAATTACTTACCAACCACAAACCAATTGAGAATCCTTACCTGAATCAATAATTTCATTAGGGTTGTAGAGTAATTATAATTCTGTCATTCCTTCAGTTATTACGTGAAATTATTTGTAAAGTCAGTTTCCGTTGTCAACTGGAGAAAATCTTGATTTTGATGTCAAGTTCCTCTTTTTTTTTTTTTTTTTTTTTTTTTTTAATGGTATATCCTTGTAGGGTCTTTTTTAAGAAGGTTTTTTTTTTTTTTTTATGTCAAGTTCCTTTTTTTTTTTTTTTTTTTTTTTTTTGCTTAATGGTATATCCTTGTAGGGTCTTGTTTAAGAAGGTTTTTTTTTTCATTCTATCTACATCTTTTGTTAGCTTTATAGTTTTATCTTTCATATGTGGGTCTGTTAATCTAAATGGAATTCACTGTTACAAATGTGAATTATGAAGGGATTTAACAATTTTTTGTCCTCCAGAGAGTGAGCTAGTTTTTCCAGTGCCATCTACTAAACATTCTGTGGTAGCCTGTGTCCAAGATAGCCACCAGCAATTCTTGCTTCCTCCTTATCCAGGCTCTTGTGTAGTCCCCTCCCACACTGAACAGAGCTGACCTATGTAGCCAATAGGATATTGCAGAAGTGATAGTGTGTGACTTCTAAAGCTAGGTCATAAAAGACATTGCAATTTTTGCCTCTGTCTTGGATCACTCACTCTGGGGGAAACCAGCTGCCACATGAAGACACCCAGTCAGCCCAAGGGAGAGTTTACTAGTGAGGAACGGAAGCCCCCTGTCAATAGCCAGCACACACAGCCGGGCATATGGGTGAACTCTAACAAGCAGATTCTCTAGGTCCAATCAAGTCTTCAAATAACTACAGCCCAGGCCAACATCTGGACTCCCAACTTCCTGAGAGACCCTGACCCAGACCACCCCCAACTAGCCAATCTCAAGTTCCCAACTCACGGAAACTGTGCGATAATAAATGTTTATTGTTTTAAGCTGCTAAATTTGTAGTAATTTGTTACCCAGCAGTGGATAACAGATTTGGTATCTGGGTGGGTTCTGTGGTAACAAAAGCCTGAAACGTACTAGTGGCTTTAGAACTGGGAAGTGGGCACCAGTTGGCAGGACTTTGAGGAGAATGTTAATAAAAGCCTGAAGAGCTTTAAAGGGTCTGTTCATGGAAGGCTGATGACCTCAGAGGAGGCTGCAATGGGGAAAATGTTACTGGAAACCAGTGCAGAGGGAACCCTCATCATGTAGAGGCAGGATTTTGGCAACACTGTCTCTTGCAGTAATGTAGAAAGTAGAAAATGTACCTAATAAACTGGGTGATGTAGCTAAAGAAGTTTCCAGAAAGAATGTTGAAGGAGCCACCGGGTTTCTTGTTGCCAACAGTAAAATAGAAGAGGAGAGGGTAAGCAAGAGGGAACACAATTAAACAAGGAGGCAGGAATTACTGGGTTTGAAAAGTCCAAACCTTTCCAGATAATACATGATGTTACAATTCACAAATGACTTTCTAGCAAAGATCAAATACAGGGCATTCTCAGTAAAACATGGTCTAAAGATGAAGCCGAGGATGTGATTGTAAAAGCCTTTGTTAAGACTTCAGAAACATCCCAGAAGATGCCTCAGAGCACTGTTGATCAAACAACCGTGCTGCCCCTCCGCCGTCTCAGCACACGCCCAAAGTAGAGAGCGTATCTCACAAAGATTTGTGGGTATGACATCTATCCAATGAACTGAACCCCAAGACTCAATGAGTATCCACCCATTAAGTTTTTAAAAGAATTACGTTGGCAGAAACACTGCCAGCTTGGACAAAAAGTGATCAAGACGGTACAAGAGAAGAGGCCTTTGGGCCCCCAGAGCTCTACAAGCAGGAAACCACGGAGCCGCAAGCATGGACTGTCTTTCATGGAAAAGGAAGGACGATTCAGGGCAGAGCCAAGAGCCGTAAAGAATCATTTCTGGCAAGAGTAGGCATCAGAGAGCTCCCAACATTTGTCCAACTGGATTGCAGAATTTCTACAAAGCACTGACTTTTGTATGCCACCTACCTCCCCCCAAACCTTTTGAACAAGAGTCCCCCACTGATTGTCCTAATGCCTGTTCCACCACTGCATATTAAGTATGTGGGAGAGAGAATTTGTCTCTTTAGTTCACAGGTCTTCAGATCAAGAAGAAATGTACTTAAGGAGCTGTAGTTAAGGAACTACACCCAAGGAGCCTCATCCCCACCTGGACTGACTTAGGTGACCGGATTCTGTACTTCAGGCTGATGCTGTAATGGGATGAGACTTTGGGGATCTTGGGAGGGGGTGAGTGTACTTTTCAATGGGAAGGATTTGAATCAAAGGGGCCAGAAGGTGGCCTGTGGAGCCAGCCTCCAAGGCAGTCCCCCATGATTCTTATTCCCTAGTATTCATTCTTTCGTGTAGTTCCCTTTCACACGGAACAGGGCTGACAAAACCAGGTCATAAAAGACATTGAAGCCCACACCTTGCTCTCTCGGATTATTTGCTCTGGAGAAGCCAGCTGCCATGTTGCAAGGACACTCAAGCAACCCTATGGAGAGGTCCAGATGACAAGGATCAGATGTTTCCTGCGGGGAGCCGGCACGAACTTGCCAGCCATGTGAATAAGTATTCTCAGACACAGATCCTCCAGACCCAGGCATGCCTTCAGATTCCTGCAGCACTGGCTGACTTGGCTACAACCTCAAGACAGACCCCTATGACAAAGCGACCCAGCTAAGCCACTCCTGAATTCCTAACCCACAGGAACTGAGATAATAAATATTTATTGTTGCCTTAAGCTGCTAAGCTTGGGGATAGTTTATTACACAGCAATAACCAATACACACTCCATACTTGCCCCACTGTTATGTGATGTCTCCTTTATAAATATCAGTTCTCATATATACATCAGCCCATTTCCAAACTCTCTTTTGTGTTCCATTGGTTTTGTGTTTGTTCCCCAAAACCACACTGTTTTCATTAGTATGGCTTTATAGGATATCTTAATATATGATAGCATCAGTCCTTCCTCTTGGCTCTTTTTTAAAATGGACCTAAGTAATAATAGACTTTTATTCTTCCATATTAATGTTAGAAAAAGGTCTTTTTTTTAAGATTTTATTTGTCAGAGACAGCACACACAAGCAGGGGCATCGGCAGGCAGGAGAAGCAGGCTCCCTGCTACGTAGGGAGCTGATGCAGGACTTGATCCCAGGACCCTGGGATCATGACCTGAGCTGAAGGCAGACGCTTAACCGACTGAGCCACCCAGGCGTCCCTAATATTAGAAAAGGTCTTACAAGTTTCTCAAAAAAAAAAACTTCTGGAATTACGGTTGAGAAAAAGATCTGGTTGAGAGAGGTGAAAGGGGTTTGGCATAAAAATTCTGGAAGACAGAAAAGAGGAAAGAAGCCCATGTATCTGGTTCTGCCTCAGACCTCATCCCACCCAACCAGGTTCATTTTTTCAACAGACACTGAGCATCCACTGTATACTAGGCACTCCCTAGGTGAGAAGAGACAGATCGTAAGCAAACATACAACAAAATGAGAAAACGTGAGGACCTCAGTGCTTTGAAGAATGAGCTACTAACGTGTAAAGAAGAAGGTAGAGGACGCTGTTTTAGTCAGGGAGCTTTAGGAGATGGACCAGCACCCTCTGAGGGGTACTGTTTTGAGTTACCTGAATGGCATGAAGGGGCCAGGCACACAGCATCGAAGACCATTCCAGGCAGGGGGAGCAGCAAAGGGTTGGGTGGGCACAAGGAACAGGCCGTGGGTAGGGCTGAAGCCCAGCAAGCCAGGGAGAGTGGTAGAGATGAGCTCAGAGAGGTTGGAACCTGCAGAGAGCTCAGTGGACCACTAAGGAGTCCGGATTGTTCCCCCCAAAGGCAACAAGCAGGTTTGGATGGCTTTTAAGTGGGGGAGTGAGTGACCTTTGTGCTGTTAACCACCTTCCGCTTCTTCTCCAGCAAAAAAGGGAGAACCTGTCCCCGCTGTGCCTCATCCCCACGGTGACATCTCCCCGGGAGGAGCAGCAGCTCCTGGCCAGCACCTCCAAGGTGAGGCCCCTGAGCCCTGTAGGGTGGAGGCTGGGGGCCTCTCCCTGCCTGACCCGCACCCGTCTCCGTGCTCTCCCCCCTCCCCCCACAGCCCGTGGTGAAGCTCCTGCACAACCGCAGTAACAACAAGTACTCCTACACCAGGTGACCGCCAGGGCCGGGGGGGGGGGGGGCCGCCCTGGGGTGGGGGTGGGGGGCTGGGCTCAGGCACAGCCCTAATGGGGGCCCCCAGGGTGGGGGGGCTGTGGCCACCCAGAGGGACAGAATGCCTACCAGGAAGCAGATTCCAGCTCTGGGTACTCTGGGTACTGTGGGCAGGTCATCGTCACCCCGGAGGTTCAGCGTGCTCACCGGCAAACTGGGCTCCGGCGGCGAGGATTAGATGAGCATGGCTAGCATTTATTTGCTAAGGGCTTTTCCGCAGCAGACGCTGCTTCCCGTGCTTTACACATACTAACGCCCATAATCCTCATGGTTGTGTGGGGTAGTACTATCTCCATGTGACACAGAGGGAACCGAGTCACCAAGAGGTGAAGGAACTTGCCTGGTGTCACTTGGTTGCAAGAAGTGGTGCAGCGAGGATGTTAGGTGAAGCCACTGGGCCCCTCTGCTGTGCGGGTGTTTGCTTGGCAAATGCTGCTTCTCCAAGGCCAGCTGAACCGGACTCCAGACTCGGGGGTGGGGGCGGGGAGGGGGGTGCGGAGGAAGCTCCCTGCTGGGCACTGGGGCCTGAGTGCAAGGTAGGGGGCCCCTGTGCTGCGGGAACAGAGGGAAGGAAGCCAGTGTGCTAAGGCCTCCTGGCCCCCTGGTCCTCAGCACTTCAGATGACAACCTCCTTAAGAACATTGAGCTGTTTGACAAACTGGCCCTGCGCTTCCACGGGCGGCTGCTTTTCCTCAAGGATGTCCTGGGGGACGAGATCTGCTGCTGGTCCTTCTACGGGCAGGGCCGCAAAATCGCCGAGGTGTGCTGCACCTCCATTGTCTATGCCACGGAGAAGAAGCAGACCAAGGTCAGAAGGGGCTCAGGGCCTGGTCAGGGAGGGCTGTGGTGGTGGGCAGCAACCAGGACCCCCCGCCAGAGGCAGCGCAGCAGACCGGGCAGTGGGAAGTCCTGGGAGTCAAGAGCTGCGCTTCCAAGTTCTGGGGTCTCGTGTAACCTTGGGCAAGTCACCTTCCCCATGCGGGTCTCTGTTCCTCTGGTATGAAACGAGTGTTGGATTAGAGTGGGATTCTTTACCTAGCCCATTTGGGTCTCAAGGCTGTCCTGAAGTGGTGTGCAGGTTTGGGAGTGTGTACGCATTTTTCCGTATAGAAGGACCATAGTTGTCGGGGCGCCTGGGTGGCTCGGTTGTTAAGCATCTGCCTTCGGCTCAGGTCATGATCCCAGGGTCCTGGGATCAAGCCCCACGTCGGGCTCCCTGCTCAGCGGGAAGCCTGCTTCTCCCTCTCCCACTCCCCTTGCTTGTGTTCCCTCTCTCGCTGTGTCTCTCTCTCAAATAAAGAAATAAAATCTTGGGGGAAAAAAAAAAAAAGAAGGACCATAGTTGTTAGAATCTCAGAAGGGTCCATGACCCAAGATAGGTTCTTATAACCTCAGGGCCTTAGAACACACAGGTCTCTAAGAACACGCTGAGTTTGTAAGTCCTGAGTCATTAACCTGGCAGTCATCAGCAGATACTGCTTGAGCACCTCCTCTGCACCAAGCACGGCACCAGGCTTGGAATCCAGGTGAATGAAAGGTCTAGTAAAGTACCAGCCCTCTGTCGTGTCATCTGCTCCCTTCTGACCTTGATATGGAGGAAGTGCCTCAGACCCAGTGCTATTTCATACCTCCCCACCTTTGCACATGCTAGTCCCTCTTCTTGGACTTTTTCCTCATCCCCACCTGCCTAATGAACTTGTGCCTAATCTTTAAGACCCAAGCCAAGCACAGCTTTCTTTGGGACACCTTCGCTCATGAGCTTTCAACCTCTCACAACCCCAAAGTTGGTCATACTTCCTTCCTAGTCTGCAGCGGTCAGGAGGGTGTCACAGCAGCAGCAAGGGGTTAGCTCCTTGAGGGTAGGGCTCTAGCTTTTCTTCCTATCTCTCTAGCACTAGACAGGCGCTTACCATGCAGTGGAAGCTAGGAAGCATTTATCGAATGTATGCAGGAATGAATGACCCAGCTTCCAAGAAGTTCCCACTGTAATTGGGAAGACAGGAAGATAAACCAGTAATGAGAATGCAGCTTGTTAAGAGTTATATTAGCTCTGTCCCTCCAGGCCACACAACACGACACCTCCTCTGTCCCTCTCCAACACCTCCTCGTTTCACCCCTTTCTACTCTCTCTCCACTGTGCCTCCTTCCTGCTGATCTTCAAATACTGTACTAAGTGCACCCCTGCCCCGAGGCTCTTAGCCTTGCTGTTGCCTGTTCCCCAGACTGCCCTTTCTCTACTTACCCACCTGGCTCCTTCCCTCCCTCCTCTGACTGCTGGTTGAATGTCACCCTTTCAATGAGGCCTTCTCTGAATGCCCTCTCTAAAGTTGTAACGTTTGTGGCCATGACCCTCCCCACCCCTTTTTTCTGCTGTATTTTTTCTTGTAACATTTATCACCATCTGAGAGTTTATATTTGAGTACACGTATGTCTGGGTCCTCCCCCTTGAACGTAAACTTCCTGCAGACAGGAACTTCGTTTAGTTCACTGCTATATTCCCAGTGCCTAGAACGACACCTGGGACGGGGCCGTCACTCAGTATTTGTCAAATGCAAGAACATACCAAGAGACTTGGCAGCAAAGGAGAGAAAAAAAGTAACTCTGCCTGACTTCAGAGCTGGACCTTGAGGGATAAGTATGACTTTGCTGAGTAAAGAATTTGCCAAGGGGTTGGATAGTCCAGGCCAAAGAACCCGTGACTGCAAAGGCTAGGGGGTGCTCCTGTGCAGGAGCAGCTGGGCCGGGGGGCTGTCTGTGTAACTGCATCAGAGGGTAGGAGCTGGGGCTCGCTGGCCTTTTGCAGGTGGAATTCCCAGAGGCCCGGATCTTTGAGGAGACCTTGAACATCCTGATCTACGAGACTCCCCGGGGCCCAGACCCAGCCCTCCTGGAGGCCACAGGGGGTGCAGCCGGAGGTGGTGGGGCAGGCCGAGGGGAGGATGAGGAGAACCGAGAGCACCGTGTCCGCAGGATCCATGTCCGGCGCCACATCACCCACGACGAGCGTCCTCATGGCCAACAGATTGTCTTCAAGGACTGACCTCTGACCTTTCTGTGTTCCTCCTGCCACTGGAACGCAGTTCCTCTCTCTTTCCCTCCCCTTCCCAGACCTTTGCCCCGGCTTTGCTGGCCAAGTCGTGGGTCCTCCTTATGTCCCTTCATTGCATGGTACAGTTCCCTGTGGCCCTTTTCCATTCATTCCCACCTCACTGCTAACAACACGGTATGTTCCAGCCCCTTCCATCAGTCAGAACCCTTCAGAAGGCCTGTTCCCTCATCCCATCCTTGTCTTGCTATCTTCCTCACCAGCTGGTTTAGAATGATTTAGAATTCCCCTTTTCTCTTTCTCACTCTCTTTTTTTAGCACATCGTACATGCCAAAGTGTCAAGCCAGCCCTTACGGACACCCACCATGTTCTGAGCCGCCTCCCCACCCATTGTGCAGGGTAGTTTCCCTCCCTCCTCCTTCCCCCACCAGTCCCCCCCACCCCTTTGACTTTGTACTAGGCTGGCCTGGGCTTGCACCAGCTCAGCCATCTTCTCAATCTATTACATATTATTTATTTTAATTTTCTATTAAATTATTGGAATAAAGTTGAGCTGAGGGTCTGGTGCTGGCTCCGGGGGAGAGGGTCAAGGAGATGGCTTGTGTTAAGGAGGTACTTGGCTAGTTGGATGGGAGAGGACAGGAGCCCCCGCCCCAAGCCTTTTACTGGGCTGGTAGCTGGATGAAGGAGTTAGGAGAGGACTTAAAATCTGTATTTCAGTGTAGGCTGGCCAGTTCCCACCCTCAGCCCCACCCCACCCCCTGCAGCGTAGAGGAGGTCCAGGCTACCACTCAAGCCATCCCTGGGTAGTGCAGCACCTCTCCAGCTCAGGTGTCTGAAGGGAGCCCCTTCCTTCAAGGGTCTGGTGCGAAGACAAAGTCAAGGGCCTGGCGCTCGGCCCCGGCCACGTTGGGGTGCCAAAGGTCCACGATGAAGACCACCCGAGGCCCGTCTTCGGGAGAGCCTAGGGCAAATGGGGATGGAGACAAGAGAGTGGCTGACATTAACTACTTATCTGCCAGAGTACTCACCACATACTCATAACAGCCAGCACTTGGCAATTAAGTGCCAGGCTCTGTTCTAACCCCTTATATGTGTTAACTCTTACTCATCAAAACAAACTGCAAGTCAGTACCATGATTATTCCCATTTTTATACGAAGTAACTGAGGCACAAAGAGGTTAAATAACTTGCCCAAGGTCACACAGCTAGTAAGTGCCAGAGGTAGGACAGGAACCCGGGTGGTCCAGGCCCAGGGCCTTGTTAACCACTTTGCTGTGCACCTCCATGACCTCATTTAATCCCTGCAGTCACCTGCTAAAGAAGGTGGTCGCCCTACTTCACAGGTGTTGGGGGAAGTTATGTGACTTGTTCAAGGTCATGAGCTGGAAGGTGGTAGTGCTAGGGCAGGGAGCCAGTTGCGCCTGAATCCGCAGCCTCTATTCCCCTCCACTCAGTCTCTCTTGCCTCCTAACAGAACTGGAGCCCATTACCATTATGAGCCACTGTGTTCAGGAAGGAGTCGTCCACCAGTAGACAGTGTCCCTCAGCCCAGCACTGGGGCTCGCCCCCGACCACGAGCTCACAGCCGGGAGGAATCTTCAGGCCTGTGGAAAGAGATCCAGGCATCCAACACCCCCGCCTCCATCAAAGGGGCCCACCCTATTCAGTCAAAAAGCAGCTTGAAGGTCTTCAAACGCCCCATGTACTGTCCCTCCTTGCTCTCTGGAAGGTGTCCCAGATGTAATTACAATATAGTAGCAGATGAGAGAAGTGCTGGGAGATAAGGGAAAGGCAGTGCAAAGCACAGTCTACTGTTCCAGAGAAAAGGGAAGGCTTCCCGGAGGAAGCGGCATCTCTTCTTGGGCTTCTGCCAATTTAGTTCAAGAACCTACTTACTGTGTGCTCGGCCCTCATTAGTATAAAACTAATAGATCCATTTTGGCCCAAGGACCACAACACAGTAAAGTGCTTTGAGAAACCTGAGCAGCCAACTCAAATGATGGGGAAAAGGAGGACCCCCCCCCCCAGAGGAGGTGTGGCACTTGAAAGTGGGAGTCCTGAAGATTGAGTATTTTTCCAGGAGGTGATAGGTGATAAGGAGGAAAGACATTCTAGGCTGAGGATCGAGTGTGGCATCTGCCAGGATCAACCAGAAGGCTCTCCTGATCTGATGTGTGGTGGGAGGGAAGGGGAGGAAGGGAACAGCTGGGAGATAAGGTGAGAAAGAATCTGGACTTGATCCTGAAGCCAGTGTGCTTTGAAGTGAAGGACACATCAAACTGATGGCACAGGAAATGATTTTAGGCAACACAAGGTTTTAAATAACCCTGCATTAAATAACAAAGTTATTTAGGGTAGGGTAGGCTTCAGTCTCAGACTAGAGTATTTAACTAGAATTTTTAAAGCTTTTTTTTTAAGTTTAAATTTGTTTTTATGGGTACTTTCTATTTTAGCGCAAGTAATACTGATTATCATTGTTCTATAAAGATTCCTTTTAAATAAATAAGCGAAACAAAATGTAAGGGGAATAGTATCAAGAAACATAGTCCAGGTGGTAAATGACCATGGCAAAGCTTATGAAGATGGTTGGCAGGTAATCGAAGCTTAGAAAATGCTGCTGTGGGCAGCAGGGAGTCACGGAAGACTTCCGAGAAGACAGGCATGATCAGAAGCACAGTGTAGAAAGCTCTGGTGGCAGAGAAGACAGTCTGGAGGAGGAATCATGGAGGCAAGGAGGTTGTCTGTAGGCAGCATCTACTTACCCAGATGGCATCTGACCCGGGCATTGGTGGGCCCACAGCGACCCTCAAGCCGGGCCCCAGGCAGGAGGACAGAAAAGCCAGCATTGCCGAAGGTGTTGGCACTCATAAAGCTCCGCAGCCCCCTCAGTGCCCGATAGGCCCCCGGACACCGGCGGCAGTTGCTGGGTTGGCACCGGCCTGCTTGGTACAGCAGGAGCTGGTAGCACCCAGGGGCCAGGGGTGGGGACCAGCCCCGAGGCAGAGGAGTAGTCCCTGAGAAGTCCCAGCTCACAGCCCCGAAGTCCCGCAAAATGGCAGGGAAGCTGCTCTCCAGGAGCTCCACGTCATGCCGCTGGGCATCCCGTGGCACGAAGGGGGCTGAGGGCAGGTCTGGCAAAAAAAGCAGGCCTGGGCGCTGAATGCCCAGGACCCCCGGCCCTCCCCCAGGGCCTGGGCCACCTTGAGCTGCCCGCCTCACCCTACCCATGCCCGCCCAGGAGTAGCGCCTGGCGTAGGCCCGCAGGCGACGGCTCACTAGGCCTTCTGCCCTGGGTCCTTCCCTAGGCTCCCCAGAGCTCCCTGGGCTTGGCCTGCCAGTCTCAGAGCATCCCCTAGGCCCCCCACTGACACTCCCAGCCCGACTCCCAGCCCCGAGAGCCTGCATGTCTTGGGAGCCCAGGCGGTAACAGTACCAGAGGAAAAGGGAAGTGAGGGCTCCGAGGAGCAGGGTGAGGGCTGAGGAGGCCAAGGGCGATGGCCACGCAGGCATGATGGGCAGGGAGGCCCTGACCAGGAGGCCTGGGGCATCTTCCAGACCCCAGTTCCCCTGTCCTCCCAGGTCTCCACCGGTTCCCTCTGTGGCTGCTCCCGGGTTACCCCCTGGGCTGTTTCCCCTCCACATTTCCCACTCTTGGTTCTCTCTCCTGAGGTCTTCTCTTCACCTTCTATCTCCCTCTTTCTCACCTTCTTCAAGTACCTCCCAACCCTCCTTTCTCTGTTTTTCCTTCTATCTCTCTCCCCTTCTACCTCTTCTTTCTCCTTCAACTCTCTCCTCTTCCTTTCCCCTCACCCCCTCTCCTTTCTCCTTCCGGCAGTTTCTCTCCCTCAGCCTCTCCTTTCCCCACCCTCTCTGTCCTTCCCTCTCCTTTCTTCTCTCCTCCCTCTCCTCCCCGCCTCTCTTAGCTCTCCCTCCCTTCCTTCTAGCTTCCCCCGACAGCAATTCCTACCCCACCTGGACCCGGGAGCCCGCAACCAGTTGTCCTCCGCAGCGGCTTCTCTCTCTCCTTCCAACCCCTCGTCCCCTTCTGCCCTCGCTTCTCACTCGGCCCGACCCGCGGGTCTTTCTTTTTCTTTCTCTCTCTCTCTCTCTCTCCCTCCTCCCTTTCTCCTACTCGTTCCTTCCTTGGCTCCCACTCACCCTGACGTCACCCCTCCCCACAGTCATCTCAGCTTAGCTATCCCCGCCCCCACCCAGTGGCAGTAGCATCTCAGCCAGGGTGTGGGGGGGGTCGTCTCCGGATTCGCCTCCCCTCCCCGCCCCGACGGGGCGCCACGTGGGGCGCAGGGGGCACTGTGCCAACCTCCAGCCGCCCCGCAATGCGAAAAGAAGGGGCGGGGGCTGAGGGAGGGGCGTGGCAAGACGAGGGGCGGGGCGAGCGCGTAGACTGATGGGCAGGGCCGGCGCTCGCGGACTGAGGACAGGGACACTGCGGCCCGCCCGTAGGTCTGCTGATCCCTTGACCAGTCGACCTGTGACTCCCCTGCCCCCTCCGCCTCCACTAGAGCCAGCCCCCCACCCCACCCCCGGGAGCCTGATTGACAGTGAGGGCGGCTTCAGCCAATCGCCCGCGGCGTCTGGGGCCGGGCCCGCTCCGGCGGGGCCGGGAAGAGCTGTCCGCTAGCTGGTGGTGCTGAAAAAGGCGCCCAGAGGCGCTGTGAGGGAGGCCAGGAGAAAAAAAAAAATCAAAGTTGAAGCTGCCTGGCAGCTGGCCGGGGTCATGTATGTAAGAGAAGGGGTCTCTCCTTCCCAGATCTTGGCCTGTCGCCCCTTCGACTTCTCATAAACGTGGAAATTTGCCATTCTCCTGGAGGAGGCAAATTCACAGGAGCTGTAAAAGGGAAAGGGAAGTCCCGTGGGGAGGGGGGAGGTGTCTGGATGTGGGCAGGGGGCATATTGGGGAGCTGAGCAAGCGTGAACCCAGCTGTGCCGCCCCTCGGCACCCTGGGAAGAGGAGATTCAGATTCCAGATGTGCTGGAAAGGCTGGGGGAAAGGGTTGTAATTACAGCTAGGACCAGAGTTTCCTTTGCCTCCCCTAGGGGCCGCGGGAGTGAGGATTACGGTCTGGCTCATGTGGTCCCTCCTTCCTCCATCTGCACTTCCTCCTTCTTCCTCCCCCCCCCCCGTCGCCCCCAAATAAATCCCAGGCCCCTCCCTTCGCCCGTCCCCAGGATCTGACGTGGGCTCGACACCTTTCTCAGCTTCTCCCTCCCGCAGCTCCAGTGCCCGAGCTTCGGCTCTCCAGGTTCCGCAACCCCCTCCCCCCCACCAAGCCCCGCTAGAGCACAGTAGGGACCCTCCCGATCCTCGACCCCACCCCAGACCCCCAGAAGCTATCTTGCCTCTCCCCACTCCCCCAGCTTGGGATCCAGCTAGCTCGGTGGACCCAGGCGCCCCAGCGAGAGGGTAACCCAGGCGACCCAGCCCCTTCGGCCTTCCCGGTCCCACCCCCTGCAGCCGGAGCCGCGCCCCCTCTCCCACAGACCCGATAGCAGAGGACAGAGGAGATTGGGCAAGGAGGGGCGGGATCCAGGCGACCCCCAGCTCAATTCTGCCCCTCCATCCCAAGGGGCAGAGAAATTGTCTTCCTTGCTAACTGCTAGCAAGGGGGTGGGGGAGAAAATTAAAGGGAAAGATAAAAGGAGACAGAGGAAAGGTGACAGCTAGATAATTTAGGAGAGGCGCAGAGGAGAGAAATCGGTGTGAGTCGCCATGGGGACTCCCAGGGCCCAGCACCCGCCGCCTCCCCAGCTGCTGTTCCTAATTCTGCTGAGCTGTCCCTGGATTCAGGGTAAGGACATGGGAGCATGGGGGTAGGCCCGGGGAAGGTCCCCAGCTGGGTCCTCTACCATCCTTTCTCTCAACATCCTGGGCTTTCCAAGCTTCTGGGGGAGGGGAGGGGTACAGCTGACAGAGAAGTGGCAAGCCGGGGCTTTCTGGCTTATACTTGGAGCCCTAAACCCCAATACTGAGAAGGTGGGGAAATGAATGAGGGGAGCTTTTACCAGCGTCTCTGGGGCTAAATCCAGGAAGAAGGGCTGGGGAAGTTGGGGGGATGTCTGCGGAGGCGGCAGAAGCATGCAGGGTACCTGGGTGGGAGAGATGCCAGGCACTGCACACGCAAATGTTCTTGGACTTATGGACAAAGACAGATGAACAGAGGCCGTGCTCAGAGCCCACATATTCAGTCCTCTATTCTGACCCCTCGCCAGACTCCAGGGAAGCGGGCAGAGACTGCAGAGAATGAAAGAGAGAGAGAAAGAGAGAGAGAGAGAGAGCCATACTGCAGAGATAGAAACCCAGAGAGAAAGCTGGGCATTGCGGAAGCGAGGGCTGGAAGGTGCTGCCAGACCCTCCGCAGAGCTCCAGGGTTGGGGGAAGAGCACCATCGAGGGGAAAAAGAAGGTAGCACCGTGGCCCCTCTCCACTCCGCTGGTGCTGTCCAGGGTTCATAAGAGCCAAGAGGCTCACCGAAGGCGCACACAGCCTGGGAGGGGGGTGGGGTGGAGAGAAAGGTGTAGGAGTGTGAGGGGCAGCTGGGAGCCCCTCCTCCAATCTTGGCTCTCAGCCCAGTCTGGGACCCTCTGAGCTTCTGCAGGCCCAGCTGACTGAGGAGAGAGGAAGAGCTCTGGAAAAGATCTTTCTGGAGAAGGAAGGAGTGTGGGGCAGTGGAAGGGCTCACACAACTTCATCTCCTAGGTCTGCCCCTGAAGGAAGAAGAGGCACTGCCAGAGCCTGGAAGTGAGGCCCCCACAGCAGCCTCTGAGGCTTTGGCCGAGCTGCTCCATGGGGCCCTGCTGAGGAGGGGTCCAGAGATGGGCTACCTGCCGGGTGAGGCCCCCAGAGTGGCAGGAGTGACACAGAGAAAGAGGGAGGGACATTAACTCGGGGAGATGGGGACCCAAGCCAGGGACATTCAGAGAGGGATGGTTAGAGAGAGTCAAAACAGCATAGACAGAGAACCAGGGCAATTGAGACCAAATGATCAAGAGCCAGAGCCAGACAGAAAAACAGACCATCAGAGAGAAAGACAGATGGAAACTCAGAGAACCAGAGTCTGAGGAATAAAGGGGAGAGAGAGAAATGCAGAGAGTAGCAGATTTAGAATCATAAAATCAGAGAGCCACAAGAAGACTAAACAGAGAAGAAGAGTTCCAGAGAGAGCAAAAGAGAGAAAGAGGAGGGAGAAAGTGGTGCGCAGGAAAGAGAGCCGGGTCTGAACGGGGGAGCATGGGGAGGTTCAAGAAGACTGTCCGAGAGAGCCAAGAAGAAGGGCCTGGGTAGAGAGGTGGAGGGGGGGGTGTGGGGAGGCCAGGCTGTGGAAGCCTTGGGAGGGGGTGCAGAGTTCGGGTGCGGGAGAGGTGGGGGGCCTGCACCTTGTGGGGGAGGTCTTTTGGGTTCAGTGGGGGAGCCCCCAGTTTCCCTCAGCCCTGCTCCCCACCCATGGCCCACCAGTTTGCTCCTTCTGCGCCCTGACTTCCCTTGCACTGTCCCAGGATCTGATCCAGACCCCACACTAGCCACCCCTCCAGCCGGCCAGACTCTTGCAGCGCCCTCCCTGCCACGGGCCACTGAGCCAGGGACAGGGCCTCTGACAACAGCTGTAACCCCTAAAGGGGGCAGGGGTGCCGGCCCCACCGCACCAGAGCTGCTGACCCCGCCCCCAGGAACCACGGCCCCGCCCCTTCCTGGCCCCGCCTCCCCAGGCCCGCCCCTCGGGCCTGAAGGAGGAGAGGAGGAGACCACGACCACGATCATCACCACGACAACTGTTACCACCACGGTGACCAGCCCAGGTGAGGCGTTTGAAAGGGGATAGGGACAGTGTGCAGGAGCATGAATGTGGGAGAGGCGGGTGGCAGGCAAGGGGAGAGGCTGCTGGAAACGTGTGGAAGAAGGGGTCTGGGTCCCGATGGGAGAGGGGCCTCTGCTCAATAATAATAAAGGCTGGCATGTGTTTCTCCTTGCTGTGTACCAGCACCGTGCTATGTGTTTTCTCTCTATTACAGTGGACACGGGTGGGGGAGGGAGCAGCGGATAAAGATGGCGAGGGGTGCTGGGGACAAGACAGGTGAGGGCTCCCGGAGTTGCTTGGCTGGGAGGGCAAGAACACAGGGATTCACTCGACTCCAGCCACTTGTATCTCTTTAGTTCTGTGTAATAACAACATCTCGGAGGGCGAAGGGCACGTGGAGTCTCCAGATTTGCGGAGTGCCGCCAGCCGCATGGCGGGGCTCCTGGACTGCACATACAGCATCCACGTCTACCCCGGCTACGGCATCGAGATCCAGGTAACTGGACTTTGAAGCCCCCAAGCGCTTTCCTCTGGGCCCAGGTGTGTGCACAGGTTTGGCCTGGGAATCAGAGAAACTTTTCTGACTCAAATGGGCCTGTTTTCTGAGGATCTCAAAGACTCTCCTGGAGGTCTATAATATGGCCAATGTCACGGTGGTATCTGGGCTGCCACATTCAGGGGAAAGGAAAACAGACGGTGGGGGACTTAAGGGTCACCCACCCTGACTGACTTGTCCTGGGGGGCGGGGGGTCTGGGTCTGGCTTCTTTAGGTGCAGATGCTGAACCTATCTCGGGAGGAAGAACTCCTGGTGCTGGCTGGTGGGGGGTCCCCAGGCCTGGCCCCCCGACTCCTTGCTAACTCCTCCATGCTGGGAGAAGGACAGGTCCTTCGGAGTCCAACCAATCGGCTGCTCCTGCACTTCCAGAGCCCACGGGTCCCCAGGGGCAGTGGCTTCCGGATCCACTATCAGGGTGAGGAGTCTGGGGTGCTGGTGGAAGGGCAGGGGCCACACTGGGCACAAGAGACATCTCTGGGAAGCTTCTAAGCACAAGGAGATGTCAGGGGCTTTTCCTCCGGACTAGGACCCTGGGGGGCAGAGCCCTCAGAGGAGATCTATACACACTTATTTCACACACTCACAGACCTGTGTCTGGGTGTGCACCCATCCGAGTGGCAGTTCATCCATTCACTCAACAAATGTTTATTGAGCACCCATTTCATACTGGCCCTGTGCTGTCCGTAGGGAGAGGAATGAACAAGCCAGATGTAAATCTTCAAGGAACTCAGAATTCTAGGTAAAGAGATGGACAAGTCATCAGGATGATTATAATTCAGTGAGATAAGGGCCTATATCCCTATGAGGAAGGAAACACAGGCAGAGGGAACAAATTTCAAAGGGACCTAAATTTCTCCTAAGGAATATAGGGACACCTTCTTGGAGGAGGTAACGAAGCTGGGACCCAAAAGACGAGCTACTAGGGAAGGGTGGGAGGGGGAGAAAGAGGAAGACAGGTGTCCAGATGGATGAAAAAGCATGACCCCCTTGAGGAGTTGAAGTAATTTAGCATGGAAGATAGAATTGTCCTAGCCATGTGACCTGGGGTGAGTTACTTAACCTTTCTGTGCCTCACTGTCTCATCTGAAAAATGGGGATCATAATACTTGGCTCATGGTGTTATCAGGAAGCCCAAATTAACTAATAATACATATCAAGGGCTTAAAATAGTGTCTGGTACACAGTGAGAGTGCAGAAATGTCAGTCACTGCTACAGAAAAGCCCAGAAAGTGGTGGGAGAGAAGCAGGCTACAAGAGAGCAGACCAGGAGGCAGGTTGGATTCAGATCATGAAGGGCCTCGTCAGCTTCAGTAAGGAGTACAGACTACTTTATCCTGCAAGGGACATGGAAACATTTCGATATGTTTTAAGCAAGATAGTGACAGCCTCAGATTTGTGACCTAGAAAGATCTTGCTGACTTCGGAGGGTGTGGGAGGGGACTGAATCCATGCACGACTGCATTCATGAGCACCACCCACAGACAACCTACACACAGGTGTACATCCGTACTCACCTGTGTGTACGGGAACCTTCCCACAGTGCAAGCATATGTTCTAGCATGTGTGTGTGTGTGAGGCCAGGGGCCCAGCCCACTGTCCCTTTCCAGACACTGCTGCCATCTCCAAAGTCCCTTCCTGCGCTGCTCAGAAACAGAGAGGGAACTATGTTTTGGGCCAATGTCCCCTTCACATCACCTCATGGCCTTGCCTGCCCCTTGTGTGCTCTGCTGACCTCAGATCCCTTGTGGGCCTTATCCAGGACACACACAACCCGTATCCCTGCCTCATACCCTCTCCAGTTTCTCCTGAGGCCTCTGTTTGGGCCCCAGGGACTCATAGGTGCAAGCTGGAGAGACCTATTCACAGAGGGGCCAGTGAGTTGGGGGCCACGTAATTGGTGGTCAGGTCAGCAGGGAGCAAGGGCATGCCTGAGGGCTTAGAGCCAAGGGCTGGACTTCCAATGGTACAAAATGGCTCCCTGCTGGCTCCCTTACGCAGCCACTTCCCTAGGGCACTGAAAATAGGACTCTTTAGACAAAGTGGAACATTTGGGGAAGCAGGGCTATTGCATAAATTGGCCTTCATTACCTGCCACAGTCTTCCCTGCCTTGCGGCTTCTCCAGGCACCTCTGGGACCGAGGCCCTGTTTAAGCCCTCCCCAGTCTGCACTAGCTGGGGCCTCTGGTCCAGAGTGGCCTCATTAGCTTCTCTGAAAGGTCAAAGGCTCCGTCACCACTCGCCCCAAGCCCAGCAAACGTTCCCGTTTACAAAACCCTGGTGCCAACTGTTGTTTCCTGCGCTTCTCGCGGCACCCCCAAGGGTGGCCACTGGCCACTCCACCCTGAGAGGAACAAAGGCTTACGGGGATCGCTCAGACACCCGCAAGCACACCACAGAGTCGGAAGGCACATCCTCAGCCCCGACTCCCAGTCATTTGTCAATCGAGACTGAGGGACAAGTGCTTAAGATTTTCTGAGCACTTTATGTGTCTCTTTCCTTTAACTGGAAGGCTGGTTGTCAATGATGGGACTTATTACTGCTATTTACAGGTGACAGCCCCCCCACCCCCCGAGGTGGCATCACCTGCCCAAGGTGAAACAGCGAATAAGTCGCGGAGCTAGAACTGGAAGTCGGGTGTGCCTGTCTCCCAATCCAGTTTGTATGGTTGCATACCACCTCTGGGCTGCATCGATGGATCGCTTAGGCTAGGCTTTTGGGAGACAAAATAAATAAGGCCTGGTTCAGTCTCACCATAGCAAGAGGCGGCAGTTCATGTGATGATAAAATTATGCATGCACAGGTGTGGAGGCAAGAAAGAGACTAACTCTATGGGAGAGGGGAGGGGTCAGGAAGACTTCCTGGAAGAGGTGGTACTTAAGTTACTCCTTGAAAGATGAGAAAGAGTGGGAAAAGGGTCTTGCAGGTAGGGGAAATGAAGTCACAAAACTACACTGTGTAGGCTATATGGGTTGTGGGTGCTAAGAACTGAAGCTGGAGGTGTTGGGCTGGACCTGGCAGTGGGAAGGGGCTTGAATGTCAATCCAAAGCATTGGGCTTGATTCCGTTGGTCGTGGAGAGCCATCAAGAGGCTAATACTCATTTAAACCACTGTGTTCTAGAAGCTTTTGGGGTCTATCTCAGTAGAGACTGCGGACGCTCACAGGACAAGGCCTGGGTCTTTTTCACCTCTCTGCGCTAGCACCCAGCCAAGGAAATGCTTGTTGAATTTTGAAGTAGGGAGACCAGATCTCTGACAGAATCACTTAGGGCTGGAGAGTCAGCAAAAACAAAGGCCCAGGCAAGCTGGTACCTCCCAAGCATGGCTACCCAGAAACAGACACACAGAACTGTGTCAGGACCAAATTTGGAGTCCATTGTCTACTGCCAAGTCACTTCCTTCCTTCCTCCCTCCCTCTCTTCCTTCCTTCCTTTTTTAAAAAGTTTACTTATTTAAGTAATTTCTACACCCAACATGGGGCTTGAACACATGGCCCCAAGATCAAGAGTCCCATGCTCGTCCGACTAAGCCCAGGCGCTCCCCCCAGTCACTTTCTATTTATTTGTTTTATCTCTTGTGATTCCACAAGAGTTTCAGGAGGCTTTCAAAAAAGAGTGCAGCAAAATTAAATCAAATAAGAAAATGGGTACCAGGAAGTGCTTATTAAAGATGAAAAAAATAGAATGTGGATGGACAAGCCATCGTTGCTAGGGACAAGCCTTAATCTGGTTCTGAGCTTCTTAGCAGCCAGCACAAAAAGAGAGATCACTCAGTTCTCACTGCAAGAGAGAAGAGAAACCAGTTCCTTAAGGAAAGCAAAGCCCTTCCTAGCACTTCGTCTTCATTGAGGGGGGATTCATTGAAGGGGCACTGAGTATTAAGGTCTGCAATGACAAGATAGTCAAAGCTCCTAAAGGAGTTTCATGTGGCTCCTCTGGATGAAAGCTGAGGGTCTATTCCCACCATGCACCTCAGTGAAAGAGCGTGTGTGTGCACAGGGGAGAAAATACTATGAGGCACTTAATAACCAATTGCTACATCTGGAAAATGGATCACAGCCTTACTCTGGCTACCTCAAAAGCACTGCATGAACTCATTTTAGAAGCTGGACAAGCTCTGCAAATACTATATGTTATTATTAGAGCTGGATGGGTTCACAGTGGTCAACTGATTTGCCCGAGGTCACCACAGCAAGTGAGTGCTAAAGCCAGAATTTCTTTGGGTCTCAGATACTTCATCTATAAAATGGAGGCCAAAGTGGGTGGATTACAAAGACTAGGGGAGAGAAGGAATGTTGAGATTGCCTCTTCGTGAGACCAAGTGCCCATATGAGAACTCCAGTATGGAGCCGTCTGTGCCACCAGGGGACCTGAGAAGAGGGAAGGAAGTGCTAGGGGGTTGGTGAGAGAGGTTGGCATGGGAAAAAAAGTCCTCCTTCTCCCTGCCCTGCCTGATCCAGCCTACCTCCTGAGCTGCGGCTTCCCTCCTCGGCCGGCCCATGGGGATGTGAGCGTGACTGACCTGCACCCTGGGGGCACTGCCACCTTCCACTGCGATTCAGGCTACCAGCTGCAGGGTGAGGAGACCCTTATCTGCTTCAACGGCACCCGGCCAGCCTGGAGCGGTGAACCCCCCAGCTGCATGGGTGAGTCTCCTGCATGATAGGTGGGGCTTCTGTCCTGGAAGCCCCATTAGGAGGGTACTATCTTGGCGGCCTCTATCTTTGGGGAACATCCACCTTGAAGGGGTTTCTGTCTGGAAGAGTCCCTATCCTGGTGTCTCCATCTGGAGCTCTTTACACAGAAGGTCTCTACCCTTGGAGAATCTCCATCCTTGGCGGGCGTGGGGGTCTCTCTCTGGGGATGTCCTACCTACAGTGTTTCCATTGGGGGAGTCACCATTCTGGAGGTCTCTTCTTTCAGAGACTCCTCATCCTCGAGGAAACCATTCTGGAGGTCCATATTTAGAGGATCTCTATCCTGGAGAATCTTCATCCCGGGGATCCCATCTTGATTTCCATTTGAGGCCTTCAATTTTGGGGATCCCTCATAACTCCCCATGCCAGGGAGTGTTCATATGAGCAGGATTTCCATCCTAGGGGGTGTCCATTCTGGGGTCTTTCTATTCTAGGGCTGGTTCCCTCCTGGGTGATGGCCTTGGAAAAGGTCCTATCCTCTGGGGTGAGCCTGTAAGGCAGAGACCACTCTGAGGCCAGGTCCCAACCAAAGGTGTGGATGTAACAGCTCTGAAGACATGAGGACAAGTCGCTTTAACATGTCTCCCCTCTACCCACAGCATCCTGTGGTGGCACCATCCACAATGCTACACTGGGCCGCATCGTGTCCCCTGAGCCTGGGGGAGCGGCAGGGCCCAACCTCACCTGCCGTTGGGTCATTGAAGCAGCTGAGGGACGCCGGCTTCACCTGCACTTCGAGAGGGTCTCACTGGATGAGGACAATGACCGGTGAGGGTCTGGGCCTTGGGTCAGAGGTCCCCACCTCCGGGAAATAGGAAGGCTGCAGTGGGGAGTCAGACAGATCCAGGGTGGATCCCAGTTAAAATGGGTGTCAAACACAGATTAGTCCTCCCCCTTTCTTAGGCGGTATAGCTGTGCAAACTTAGACGAATCATTGACTCTGTGTGTGCCTCAGTTTCCTCTTCAGTAGAATGGAGATCATAGGACCTCCTTCTGACGGTTTCTGTGAGGATAAATGCGTTAAGATACGTGAAGTGCTTAGAAGGATGCCGGGCACACAGTGAGCCTGGTAAATGTGTTTGTCTTCGTCATCATCATTGGTACCATCTCTTGCCTAACAAACCGATACCTCAGCGCTACCACTGGGCAGGTGACTCTTTCTGGGCCTGTTTCCTCATCTATAAAATCAGGGATAATAAATCATACTGACTCGAGGGCTCTTGTGAAAAGAAAATGAGATGAAATGTGTGAAGGCTTAGCGTACATGCTACATAGTCAAGGCTTGAAAATAATAGCTGTGAAAGTGAGTTAGGAGAGCCAGCAAAAGGCGAGGCAGCTTCTGAGGGGAAAGTGAGCTCCTGGCCACCCTTCTGTCCATCCCAGGCTGATGGTGCGCTCAGGCGGGAGTCCCCTCTCCCCAGTCATCTATGACTCGGACATGGATGACGTCCCAGAGCGGGGTCTCATCAGTGATGCCCAGTCCCTCTATGTGGAGCTGCTTTCAGAGACACCTGCCAATCCCCTGCTGCTAAGCCTCCGATTTGAAGGTAAGTGCCCTCCCCTGAGGGACCCCCACTCCTGCACTTTCCCGTCTTGCTGATGGCCAAGTATGGTCACAAGCACATACCCTGTCCCTGCTCATCTCTGCGTTTGGATCTCTGGAAATGAACTTCCTCCCCACCCCAAAACTACAAGGATCCCCTTGCGTGGACCCCTTCTAATTCCTGGGGTGGCTTTTCCCGTTTAAGTTTCACGGAGGGCTGGATCCAGGCACACAGCCAAGGGACCAGGCACCTTCATGTCTCAGTGCTTTCCTCTGTGTTGGCTTCACTGTCAGTCAGGCTGTCAGTCTGTGGTGCACCTAGCAGTTCCAGGCTGATGTACCACCAACGTAGGAAGTCCATCAGAAAGAGAAAGGGTACCACTTTGCTAAGAGCTTCGGCAAAAATGCCAGGAAGGGCTCTCATTTCTCTGGCTTAGGTCATGTGTCTACACCTGAGCCAATCATTGAAGCTAGGGGCAGGTGGTGTTATGATTGGCAGATCCACATCACATGACCATCCATAGTTGGCCCCAACTGGACCTCATAGACTGGAAATGGGTGAGGCATGTGTCCCAAAATGAAAGTAGGAGTGCTATGAGCAGAAGAAGGGGGACTAGATGCTGGATGGGTAGAAACAAGGAGGTCAGTGATCATGGGAGAAGAGGCATTTGAGCTGGGCCTTACTGTATGGAATTTTATTATTTTATTTATTTTTTAGAAAGTGAGAGAGAGGGGGTGGGGAGAGGCAGAGGGAGACAGAGAATCCCAAGCAGAGTCCATGCCCAGTGTGGAGCCCAATGTGGGGCTCAATCTCACAACCCTGAGACCATGACCTGAGCAGAAATCAAGAGCCGGATCCTTAACTGCCTGAGCCACCCAGGTGTCCCTAGGATAGAGAGAATTCTGAAAGAGGGAGATTAGGGATGAGCATCTCAGGTGAATGGAACAGTGAGAGCAACAGTAGAGAAAGGCCTGGTATTGTTTGGGAAATAGAGAATTTCAGTGTGTCTGGAGCAGAGGATTTGTGCAAGCAGTAGCAGGAGAGAGACAAAGAAAGTGAAATGCTCAGAGAGGGGAGGGGCTGGTTCCTGGTGTGAATCAAGGGAGAAATGGAATTGGCGCTGGGTCCTGATGGATGCATAGGATTTGGACATGACACCTCATCAAGTTTAAGTAACAGTGAACTAGAACAGATCTGAAAAATAAGTTGCCTGTTAGATTTGAAAATGCGAAAACAATTCCCAGATTTGAGGTCTGCCTCCCTAGTTGTGGGCCCTTGTTGCTCCATGAGCTTCAGAGTCCTCTGATCGTTTTGCAGCTAAGACATGATCACATGGGCAAAAACTAAAATGATCTCCAAATGTTCATTTTTGCTGAGTTAGTCCAAAGTCAAAATTGAGTAGCTTCTGCATTCGCTGCACTTTTGGATTCTAGCTACAGCATGGATAATCAAGGGTGGGGAGAATCTGTGTTTTGTTTTGGTTTGTTTTTGAGATTTATTTATGGGGCACCTGGGTGGCTCAGTCAGTTAAGCGGCCGACTCTTGGTTTCAGCTCAGGTCATGATCTCAGGGTCGTGAGATCAGGACCCAAGTCGGGCTCTGCGCTCAGCGGGGTGTCTGCTCGAGATTTCTCTCTCTCCCTCTCCCTCTGCCCCTCCCCACCCCTGCACTCTCTCTCTCTAAGATTTATTTATTTACTTTAGGGAGAGAGAGAGAGACACAGAGAGCATGAGTGGCGGGAGGGGCAGAGGGAGAGAAAGAATACACAAGCAGGCTCTCTGATGAGTGCAGAGCCCAATGTGGAACTCCATTTGATCCCACGACCCTGAGGTCATGACCTGAGCCGAAACCAAGGGTCGGACACTTAACCCACTGAGGCACTCAGGCGCCCTTCTAACTGTTATTTTTGAGGAGAGAACACACCTGCATGAGCCAGTTCTCCAAAGGCACCCTTTCCCCTCCCTCCTCTGCAGTTTCCAAAACCAAGTGGCTCTGGCTGGGAATCAAGCAATCTGGGTTTGAGACCTGATTCTGTGTGACATTGGGCAAGCGATTTTTTTGTCTGTGGACCTCAGTTTCCTCATCCGTAGAATGGGGACTGGGATTTGACTAGCCTAGGGGTTTCCCTCTAGAGGCCAGGAAGGTAACATATATGTGTGAGTGAGAGGGGTTAGGATTTTCGGGAGACTGGAGGGTGAAAGCTAAGCCCAAAGGCATTCCATTTTAAACAGCCCACCAAGTGGCCAAACCACACTTGAATTCAGCCCAAGTACCCCCAGTCTGAGATCCCCTGAGGCCTATCCTCATGCTTACTTCCTGGGACTGACCCCATCTCTAGCCTTTGAAGAAGATCGCTGCTTCGCTCCCTTCCTGGCACATGGCAATGTCACCACCACGGACCCTGAGTACCGCCCAGGGGCACTGGCCACTTTCTCGTGCCTCCCAGGATATGCCCTGGAGCCCCCTGGCCCCCCAAATGCCATCGAATGTGTGGATCCCACAGAACCCCACTGGAACGACACAGAGCCAGCCTGCAAGGGTGAGCCCTCCACATCCCTAGGAGCTCCTTTGGTCTGCAGACTACCCCCGAGCTGGGCATCTTAGGAAGGCCATTCAGGAAGGAGACTTGCATATCCAAACCCAGTAAACCCAGGCCTTGGGTAAATCCTTGTCCTTTTCAGAGATAGTTTTCTTAGCTGAATAAATTGGTGGGTTTGTTACAGAATTTAGGGGTCACAACCCAAATGTCTTGAAGAGCTCTAGCTGGAGCTAAGTCATGGGATGGGGGGTAATGCATAGGCTGGAGAGTGGGCGGGGTTAGGTGAGAGAAGGGCCAGGGATTGGGCCCAGGTAATAGATAACAGGGAGCCTGTGAGGCGGTCTGGTGCACCCAGCTGGGAGTGGCGAGGCCCTTGGTGAAATGAAGACTGAGTTCTGATTCTGCCCCCCCTGTCCCCCAGCCATGTGTGGAGGGGAGCTGTCAGAGGCGGCTGGTGTGGTCCTCTCTCCCGACTGGCCCCAGAGCTATAGCCCCGGCCAGGACTGCGTGTGGGGCCTGCACGTCCAGGAAGAGAAGCGCATCTTGCTCCAAGTTGAGATGTACGTCAGGTGCAGCCCGGGGTGTGATGGGTTGTGGGCTCAGTGAAGTGTGGTATGACAACAGCCTAGCCTGTGCTGTGAGCCTGGCTGGCTATGCAAGATGAAAGAGGCCACTGAGGGTTCAGGATGGGGGTGTGGGTTGTCAGGAAGACCTAGGTACAAATCGCCTTTGATTTGTCCAGGAGACTCTGGACAAGGACATGGGTAATGCAGCCTTCTGCAGGGGCTGTAGTGTGAAAAGAGGGCTCTGGCCTGGTGTCTCTCACTCTTTGGCTATTTCTGAGGCTGCCCCTGGAGGGGTTTCCAGGAACCCAGGCCCAAACTGCGGCCTAGTCACCAGGCCTCGTCATCATCACGCGAGGTGGCCGTGGGTGTGGGGAGAGGCCAGTGAGCTGATTTGGTATGAGATGGCCATGTGACCGGATGGAACCAGAAGTGGGGAGGGCCCCAAAGCGGACACTCCCGCCGGGCGGGGAGTTGGGCCCGTGGGAAAAGAGCATGGCCTGTGACTGGTCAGAGCTGCACTTGAGCCAGACTGGGCATCACCTGGCGATGGGGGAGGGGCCAGAGAGTGCGAGGAGTTCCTAAGGAGTTGGGCTGGGAATCGGGAAACAGGAACTGGGAAGAGCCACAGAACGAGTGGAACCCGGAGGGGCTAGCACAGAGAAGCCCATAATTGCTCAAAGGGCGGCCAGACCTGAGATGGGGGAATGTGGACAGGGTGGAAAGCAGGTAGGGTTACTAATGAACTGAGTTAGGGATTGGGCAGAACGGGATAGGAGGGGCCAATCGTAACCCAGCCCGCACATCTGGTTCCACTCCCTGCAGCCTGAATGTGCGTGAAGGGGACATGCTGACACTGTTCGACGGGGACGGTCCCAGCGCCCGAGTCCTGGCCCAGCTGCGGGGACCTCAACCGCGCCGCCGCCTCCTCTCCTCTGGGCCTGACCTCACGCTACAGTTCCAGGCACCGCCAGGGCCCCCAAACCCGGGCCTGGGGCAGGGTTTCGTGTTGCATTTCAAAGGTACCGAGGCCTAGGGTCCTGAAATGTGCAGGGGTCCGGCAGGCCAGAGATCCCGGGAGGGGCGCGGCCCCCGAGGCTGGAAGGGCTCCCGGAGCCGGCCTCCAAACTCGCTGTCTCCCCGCTGCAGAGGTCCCGAGGAACGACACGTGCCCGGAGCTGCCACCTCCGGAGTGGGGCTGGAGGACGGCCTCCCACGGGGACCTGATCCGGGGCACGGTGCTTACTTACCAGTGCGAGCCTGGCTACGAGCTGCTCGGCTCCGACATCCTCACCTGCCAGTGGGACCTGTCCTGGAGCGCGGCGCCGCCCGCCTGCCAAAAGAGTGAGCCCGGGCCCCGCCCAGGTCTCTCATGGCCCCGCCCCTGCCCGTCGGGGTTTGGCCGTTCCGCTTGGGCTCCGCCCATCCCCTTTGCGGCCGGCTTCCGTCCCCTTTTGCCCCCGCCCCTGTCCCGGCCGAGTTTCTCAACCCTTCGCTGTGGAGTCTGCCCGGATCTTACTCAGGCCCCGTCCCTTAACCCTTTGGGTTCCACTCCTCTGATCCTCGGTGTCCCGAAACTGTCCCCTCTGGACCCCACTCTCATCTCCCACCATTGCGCCCCTCTCCCGTGCACTGTTCCGAGCTCTGACCCGGTTTCCTCTGGGTCACGCCTCACCTTCTCGTGGTCCCGCCTCCACCGCCTCCTGGCCCCGCCTCTGTCGCGTCAGAGTCCCGCCCTTCCCCGGGCCCGCCCCCGTCAACTCTGTTCCGCTCTTCCCCTTCTAGACCCCGCTCCAGTCTCAGTCCCCCACCCTTGACGTTACGGGGAGTCACTTTGCTGGGGCCTAGGCTGGTCAGAGAACTTGGTTTATTTTAATGCAGTCATTGAAGCCCCATGCTGGGTTGCGGTTATGCCGAGGGGCTGGGGTCCCTCCTGACCCTGGCGGAGCTCGCAGTCCAGAAGGGGGACACTTAAACAGCTCAAGATATTATAGAGCGTAACTGCAGGGTGATTCGGGGCAAAGTGCTTAACATCTGTGAGCCGTGGCTGCCTCATCGGTGAAACAGGAATAAGGGCTGTGAAGAGTTTTCACACAGTACCTCTGCGGGTGAACAATTTAGTAGCTGCTATAAATAATACAGAAGGGCTGTGGGAAGGGGGGCGGTTCATTGTTCCAGGGAGAGGACAGGAGATTTCACAGAGGAGGTGATATTTGAAGGAGCTAGAAGTGTTTATCTCTTAGAATAGCAGAAAGCGGTGGCGTCTTGTCATTTTCTCCAAATTTTGGGAAGCCTGCCACAGGATATGGGATTGTAGGTCTTCCACCTGGCCCTGGGGGGCAATGGTGGGACCGATGAGGTTAAGTTCAGGAAAACAGATTTGGGCTGGACACAAGGGAAACTTTCCGGTTGACACAGCTCCCCATCTCTAGAAGGATTGACAGGATGTCCAGTCTGAAACCCAGACAGGACAGGGGAAGGGATGGAGGCAGGGCCCAGAGGGGACAGGGCCTGCCCAAGGCAGCATATTGAGCCTGAAGCTGAGCTGAGGCCCAAGTCTCTGAGTCTCAGCCCAGTGCTCTGGGGCTGTGACGGGGCTGAGGGACCATGGGCCAGCTATTTGACCGCCCTGAGCCCCACTAGATGAGTCACGGTGACGTCTCGGGATCATCAGGGTATAGGATACTGTTTGTAAAGCATTTAGCAGAGGTCCATATACAAGAAATGGCTCTGATTGTTACTTGCTCAACAAGGTTGTAAACAAGCACCTGCAGGGCAGGCTGTGCGAGTGAGTGGAGGGTACTGGGAATGACTGGACGAGTGGAGCAGGAGGGCTGGGCCCCTCTAAAGAGCACAGCTGCTGTCCCGCCTAAGATCCACCGTGCGGGGCCGGCGGCGCTGGGATGTAGTTCATATGCTCTGGTACAGGGGCGAAATATTTCCCATTCCATCCTCGGATGGGGGCCTGGCTTGCCCCCACCGCTCTTTTCCGGAAGAAGCCTGAAATCTAAAGTGCACCGTTTTTTGCATTTTTCCAACTTCTGATCTCTTCATTTGGAGGAAGTGGTGGGAGATGGGGGTTTGCTTAGGGGGAAGATGGCCCATGGCTCAGGCGGCTCCCGGCCCTCAGCTTCCAGGAGATCTTTTAAGGCCTCAGCTCCCCCTGAACTTGCCCTCCTGCCAACAGTCATGACTTGCGCCGACCCTGGTGAGATCACCAACGGGCACCGTACCACCTCAGACGCTGGCTTCCCTGTCGGCTCCCACGTCCAGTACCGCTGTCTGCCCGGGTACAGCCTGGAGGGGGCGGCCGTGCTCACCTGCTACAGCCGGGACACGGGCACACCCAAGTGGAGCGACCGGGTCCCCAAGTGTGCCTGTGAGTCTGTGGACACCCTGGGAAGGGTGGCTGGGTGGCCTGCTCGGCAGCGAGCCGGCAGGTGACTGCCTTATGTCCTGCAGTGAAGTATGAGCCGTGCCTGAACCCAGGGGTGCCAGAGAACGGCTATCAGACATTGTACAAGCATCACTACCAGGCCGGCGAGTCTCTGCGCTTCTTCTGCTATGAGGGCTTTGAGCTCATCGGCGAGGTCACCATCACCTGTGTGCCCGGTCACCCCTCCCAGTGGACGAGCCAGCCCCCACTCTGCAAAGGTGCCCGGGCAGACAGGGCAGGAGGGGGCACGGCAGGGTCTGGGGAGTGATGGGACTGGGAAAGTCAGGTAGTAGCAAATTTGAGAGCGACGGTAACCCTGCTGAGCTCCCCATTCACCTCCTGTGGGCTCTGATCCTCACAAGTACACCCAGGGGTCCTGGGGAATTTCAAGGTCATGGAATTGTCCTAAGGGATGTAGCAGAGGGGGCCTTGGCTTGGAAGTCTCTTGCCCTCTGGATAGGTCTCAGGTTCACCATTTTTGACAAATTCTACAGACCCGATTCGTTCAGACCGCCCAAAAACCCTGAACTTTTTGGGGTCTGGAGGAGGAAGAAGGCCCTGCCCTGACTACTCCTCCCCCCGCCCCCACCAAAGGAAGGATAACGTTTAGGTTGAGCAGAGGGCAGAGAGAACCAGGCTGTCCAGCCCAGCCCCACTGGGCTCCCGGCCTCTACCCAGCCTCCTTCCCTCCCTGGCTCAGACCCCGTCCCTCCCCCTCCTCTCCCTGCAGTGGCCTATGAGGAGCTCCTGGACAACCGAAAACTGGAAGGTCAGTGAGGGCACAGGTGGAGACCCAGGCCTGGCCAAGTCGGGAGGGCAAGGCAGAGGCCGGGGGCAGGAGGCCAGGCCCCGGAGGGGTGAGGCCCAGGGTTCGAGGCCCAGGGCAGGAGGCTGGGAGAGGCCAGGGCTGGGCCCAGCCCCAGCTCACTGGCCTCTCCTCTCCCCAGTGACCCAGACCACAGACCCGTCGCGGCAGCTGGAGGGTGGGAACCTCGCCTTGGCCATCCTGCTGCCCCTAGGCCTGGTCATTGTCCTCGGCAGTGGCGTTTACATATACTACACCAAGTAAGTACCCTACTCGGGGAGCTCCTCGCCAGGGCAGACGTCCTGCCTGCCTGGCACAGACGCTTGGGTGAGGGGGGGGTTGGGGGCTCACCTCTCGATAAGCCCCTCTATCTCCTCCCTCTCCCAGACTACAGGGAAAATCCCTCTTCGGCTTCTCGGGCTCCCATTCCTACAGCCCCATCACTGTGGAGTCAGACTTCAGCAACCCACTGTATGAAGCTGGGGTGAGCTCTTCCCCTCCCCCTGGAGAGCTACATCTCTCAGCTCCCCCAGGGCTCCAGGTCTTTCTCTCAAAGTCTCTGTAATACCCGTCTTGGGGATTTCAAACTCAGCTGCAACACAGCAAGTCGGGCGTGCCTGGTCGGGAGTGGAGGCGTGGTGGGGACTGTGGCTAAGGAGCCAACTTGTGCCCCATCTAGTCTGTAGTGGAAACTTAGGCCCAGTTGCCAGGTCTTCCAGTTGTTCAAGACAACCCAAAAACTCAGATTTGTGTGTGATTTTAATATACCGTAAGATGAACCGAATATCCCTGGGCCAGATTCAGCCCCATTCCCACCCCATGGCTCCCAAACCTCATGATCCATGTTATTTTAAAAACCCAGGGTCTTTCCCCTCCCTGGTGGATGCCTCCTTCCATTTTGTTCCCTCCTCCATCCCCATCCCGCTCCAGCAACTGACCCCATCTCTCTGTCTCCAGGATACACGGGAGTATGAAGTTTCCATCTGAACCCCAAGACTAAGGCTGCAGGACCCAGGACGCCCTTCCCCTCTCCACTCTGGGCAGGGAGGAGTACAGGACCTCGTCTCTGGCTCCTTTCCTCCCTGCTGTGTAAATAGTCTCCTGGTCCCACGAGGGGGCTTTGACGGCCCCGGGGACCCTACAGTAAATAAACCAGCATCCTGCCGCCCAAGCCTCCTCTTCTCAGTTGCCAAACAAGGGGCCTGCCCCTTCCCTCCCACCCTACTGGCTTTTGGACCCTGGGAGGGGAACTCAGCCCTCCTGCAACTCCTGGGGCCCCTCCGGCCCAGGGCACGCCCCCCCCCCCCCCCCAAGGACTGCCTGAGAGTTCTGCTATTCCCTTGGCCTTGAAGGCTCTTCCCAGATGTTCTGGCCCCGGGCCTCACCCCTGGGCTCTGGAGGGTCAGAAGAAGAGGGATGAAGGGGGAAAGCAGGGCCAAGGCCCCCTACCCGCTTCATGCCATCTCCCAACCCACAATCTCCCCACCTTCGCTTCTGGATTTTTGGTTTTGAGCAATAAACAGAAAACCACCATTTGTAACTGGGCTGGTGGGGTATGGGAAGGTGGGTCACGGGTGGGCTGGAGAGAAGCCTGGGGAAAAGGGAACAATTTGGGAAATTGATGGAGCTCCATGACAGGGCACAGGGCAATGTCAAGGGGGCTGGCCTGGGGTCAAAACGCCTGGCTTTTGGCTCAGCCTGTGTGGATGATGAGCCCCCTCTGGGCCTCAGGTGTCTCTACCCCCGTGCTTGATGCTTCTAGGCTCTTTTAGCCTGAAGATAGCAGCTGACAGTAGCTGCCTCCCCTGTGTGGCCGGAGCCTCCCTCCCTCACTGCTTGGTAGGACGCAAACAGCTCTCCGTTTCATGACCGGTTCACCTAACACGCACGCTCCTTTTGAGAATGTTTTATCTATCCAAGTGTACGTACCATTTCTCCCCCCAGTCTTTTTTGGCCCTTTAAGTATATCTGCTGTTACATGTCTACTAAGTAATGGTCAAATTTGTAGCATTTCATAAAGAATGAGCTTGTTTTGTACCCTGTGGGGGTCCTTCTCCAGCGTATCCGCTTTTGAACATTATAAGGAATTTATAGCCCATTTGTCTAAAGAGTCTCCAAATTAAGTGAATTTCACTTAATTCAAATTTTATATTTAAATATAATTAAGCATTTTTAGGACACTCAAAAGGACACTGAAATACTCAGAGGAGGCTGAATTTTAGAACACGATGCAAACTGATCCTTGTAATAGCCTGCATTTCTGGGCCTTTCTTCTGTGCTAAGCACTTTGTATGCGTTCTGTTTTCAACCTCTACAAGGAGCCTGCAAGACAGGGATAATTATTCCCATTTCTCAGATAAGAAAACTGAGGCTCAAAGATGTGAACAGACTTCCTCAGGAGGCTCGAATAAGCGACCAGATTCAGATTTAAATGCAAACTCCACCAAGGTGGCTGCATTCCCTTCTGGCGAGCAATGGGGGTGACATGTTCCCCATGCATGAGGCCCCGGAGCCTGGAGGTGGCTCCTCAGAAGCAAGGGTGGACCCTCTCAGATGCCAAAGGCCTAGACATTAAGGTGCTGGACTGTGGCAAGGAGGCTGGGTTCAGATCCGTGAGCTCATCTCTGCCAAAAGGCTGACAGAAAACAGGTTGTTAACTGCCCGAATTAAAGCCATTCCAGTAACATGGTATATGCCATTTCACCCATATGCCCACATATCTGGCAAGGAAAAAAAAGAAGAAGAAAAGAAAAGAAGAAGAAGAAAGAAGAGGAAGAAGAAGAAGAA